>NW_028317877.1:7558958-7862604 GCF_062004578.1 Staurois parvus
GATTTCGTGTTTCAAATTTTATCATATCCGGAATGTTTAATAGACTCTTGTTCGTACAGATTTCAGTGAGTTATTCCTAAAAATTACAGCCTACAATAAAAAACTACATATTTCCATGCAAAAAATGGTACCGCTTTCAGCACAAAAAAATCGGAAAGAATCATACCGCCAAGGAGGTTAAGGCTCAGAATGAAGAAAAAAGCAGTTATGATAGCAATTAAAGATTCTATAGAAGTGTTACTAAGCCCACAACAGTAAAATCAGTCTATATATGCAGAAAAGCATGCTTGATATACTCACTGTGGAATCTAAGGGGTTAATCCTCTGCATTGTGTAAAAATGTGGTCTGATCCTCCCCTTCTTCCAGTGTTCCCCTCTTATCTCCTGATAAGACATATCGTTTTGAAGACACGCTGCACATGCTCAGTTTGATGTGTATTGCTGGAGAGTTTTCTTTTTCTTGGGAGAGTGCATGTGATCAGCACAGGGTCAATCAGCACTGTCCAGACAGAGGTCAGGGGTTTTGCATCCTCCTAGAGTAGAAAGAAAACTTCTACAAGCTTTATCCAGTGCTCTGCTGGACACTGATAGTCACAAGACTGCTCTAACTGCTGATGAGAAAAGGTTTTAACAGTTTATATTTACTAAAATAATTGCATTTCCATGTTCTATGTACTGTGGGAGACCGGATATAGTGAATGCAGGGTTCTGGGTCTTTAGCAACACTAACGTTCAACTATTAGAATCTCATGAGGACCCTTTAATTATACTAGTAATTTCTATCAACAATAGTTCTTATACCCTAGTAGATATATATTCCCCTAACAGACATCCATTGAGATTTCTTTAAAAATTTTTAAGAAAGGCCAGGAAAATACAAAAAGTTCATATGCTTGTTTGTGGGGACTTTAATGCTCCTATTGACACTTCTATGGACACTTCACAGACTGGAAGACAGGAACCAACACCATACTCCTTCAAGATGAACTCCTTGACCAATGGAGATGCATCCATACTATGGAGAGAGACTATACTTTTTTCTCCATTGTACATAAAACATACTCAAGAATTTACTATTTTTCAACAGACAAATTTTTACTACAAAAGGTTACAGATGCCAGTATACATAACATTACATGGTCTGACCATGCCCCTATCACCTTAGATATTAAGCTTGAAGGGACATATACTAGAAACAACCTCCTATAAATATAGGGTAGAAATACAAAAAAAAAACTAAGTTAATATTTTTCATTGAATGCGAATGACAAAGATCACAAAAAATGTCTCTATTACTAAGTAACATAGCCAAATTAGAGGGAAAACATAAGAAAAATCACCAGGAGACCTTGTTGAAACAACTCAATGCTCAGATTATTTAAGATTTTTTAAAGAAGATAAAATTGCCTAAAACATATGAGGTTACTCTGAATCAGTTAAATAGACAGATATCTCCCCCAAAATTTTAAAGGTCATTAAATCCTTACAGAATAATAAATCTCCTGGTACGGATGGACTATTGGGAGAATAATACAAAAAGAATTCTGATATACGGATTCCACATCAGGGAGCCCTGAGGAAGTCACATGACCAACGTGACAATGCGTAGGCACGCAGTGACGCACTTCCGGTTTGGACGCCATCTTTGTACACCCATGCAACTACACCCAGAACATGAGGTTTTATCTATCAATGCTCTGACCAAGATGTAGTAAAATGTGAGTGGATATTTTGGAGGATTTTGCTTTACTTCTTTAAAATAAATGGTATTATGCTATGGGAGTTCTTGCTTGTGTTTTATAATGAGATAACTGGCCACATCTCACGTACTGCCTGGAGGGGAGGTCTGCCCCTATTAAGCCTGTCCTTGAGGGGGAGACCACTACCGGGACAGTGACGCGATTTCAGAGGAGTCTCATGCATGAAGGATCCAGAGTAGTAATCCTAAAAGTGTTTTGTCCCTGTGTGGGTCGAGGCAAGGAGGGGAGCGTGCATTTTAGTCATCTGTGGATACCCTCCTGTTATCTTATACACCTATCACCCACCTTCACAGGTGTTTGGTTTATTTGAATATATGGTGGTTTTACACCCCTTGGACATTCATTCATTTACTTATTAGTTTGTATACGCATTTTCAGTGACATGCGTTTCTCTTAGTGACTGTTTATATTTTCATGTCCAGTGATTTATTCTATGCACTGTCACCCATGTGGTTATGTGTGTGTTGTCTTTTGACACTGTTTGATGTTTATATATTTGAGTTGTTTTTGTTGGGGAATAATTTCTTTGCATGTGATACATGCGTTATTCATTGTTTATCCCAATTTGAGCACACCTGATGTCTTAGACCCATTTGGACTGTTTGGATGGTTTACTATCACTTATAGATCCAATTAGGATCAATTTGGGCACGTATGATGCACTAGTCCCTTCTTCTGGACTATTTTGGATATTCTTCACCACTTATAGATCCTATTAGGATCAATTCACACACACTATTGTGTGAACATTGCTGACACTTTCTGTATATATTTCTCACAATCTTTGTTCACCATTCTGATCCCTGGGAGATCTTATCTCACATTTAGACTTCACAATATAGGCAGCACCTGTGAGGTTCGATCACATTGCATATTTTATTTTATTTTGTTTCATTTACATATTGTTGATTCTTATTTATGTTTAAATTAGGTATATTCATATATCTTCCACTTTCATTTGTGTGCTTCACATACTGTATGTACTTTTGTTATTAGCGCTACATCATATTTTGTGTTATTTATTTTCAGATCACTAGGTATATGATTGGATGTTGGCAGCTTCATTAGTTTATTGTTGTAGGGATTTAGGTAGGAGCGCAGGAGGTTTTCTATCTTATTAGTTTTACCCTATTTAATAGATCCTGATCAAGTGGGATTTGTCAAAGGAAGACAAGCTCCTGATAGTACTAGAAGAATGCTTAATTTGGTTCAATATGCAGAGATCAACAAAATGCCTTCTCTGCTTCTTGCCCTGGATACAAAGAAAGCATCTGATTGAGTACATTGGGAATATATTTGTCATACCCTACGCTATTTTGGTCTGATGGGCTTCATACACTCAGCAATAATGCACCTGTACACACAACCTTCAGCAAAAATATTTATATCAGGGATGTTATCCAAAAGCTTTAATCTGACCAATGGGACTCGTCAAAGATGTCCATTATCTCCAATTCTATTTTCATTAGTTATCGAACCCTTTGCAGAATTAATAAGATCTGACCTGATGATAAAAGGTATAAAAATGGAAAAATAAAAAACAAAAGCATAAAATTGGTTTGTTCATGGATGACATTATCATGTCACTATCAGACCCAGTGGTTTCCCTCTCAAATCTTCAATAATATATTGAGTGATTTGGCAGAGTATCTTATTACAAAATCAACCAAACAACTACAACTATGATCTTTATATCTCCTACTTAGGGTTATGCCTTACACATCCAGCTAACAAATCATATGAAGTCAATTTCATCAATATGATGAATTAAATAGTTAAAGATATGCAATATATTAGTAAAATACAACTTTCATGGATTGGAAAGATTGCAGCTTTTAAAATGTAAATTTTACCAAAACACCTTTATCAAGTTAGATCCCTGCCTATTCCAATCCCACCAAAATTATTTTTACAACTCAATTCAAAGATAAAACAAATTCTTTGGCAAGGAAAAAAACCCATAATTGCCTTTACTTTACTCATTACACCAAGATCTAAAGGAGGCATGGGTCTATCAGACATATGGGCTTATTATTATGTTTTGCTCTTAGATCAATTGAAATATTAGTTGTTATCATCAGAAGACAAATTGTGGGTCACTATATAGACAAGGAGGTTACAAAGAGACATGATCTCTTTGCATTGATAACAGCATATTTTCTTCAGCCAAAGATAATTACCTCTCCATTGTATTCTATCACCAGCTCATTCCTAGTGTGGAGACATTTACAAATCAAAACAAAAGCAATTGAAGGGGTTAAAACTGTGGATATTCCTCTGCAAGCATATGCACATTGTAGCCCTGAAATATCAGCTGATAATTAGATACAACAAGGTTATAATTTTATATCACATCTGCCACCCCCTAGTTCTATTGTGGATAAACTCATATCACAGATAACATACATTTAACAAAACACATACTAACAGCAGATTTAGAATCGCCCCCCCCACCCAAAAAAAAAAAAAATTGGAAATTTCTTACAACCTTTAATAGGTTCAAAGAAAGGGGAATTTCCTTTTTTTTATGCATGGTTAACTGATTTTTATTATTACTGAAAAAAAACTCTTACACGGTGAAATGGGAAGCAGAACATTGCCATTGTTTCTCTTCGAAACAATGGCAACAGGCTATACATTATAACAGTGGTCTTCAAGCTGTGGCCCGTGGGCCGGATGTGTCCCTTTGCTTGCCTTTTTCTGGCCCTTGGGTCACTGTTCCTCCCACTGACACAAGGCACTATTCCTTCTACTGTCAACAAAGTTGAGGCATCATTCCTTCCACTTAGGGCATAATTTCTCCCACTGCCACCAACATTGGGACACTGTTTTTTCCACTGAAACCAAAAATAGGTCACCATTCCTCCCACTTAAACCAATGATGGAGCACTATTTCTTTCATTGACACCAATCATTGTGCACTATTCCTCCCACCAATGCCAATGATGGGGCATTATCCCTCCTCCTACTAACCATATACACAATGTAATTTTTTTTACTCCTACTGACTACCAAGCCTTGGAAATTTCTCACTCCCACTTTTGTTGGTTCATTTCCTACTTCCACTGGCCAGAGTCCGGACCCCCTAAAGTCTGAAAAACAGTAAACTGGCCCTTTGCTTAGAAAGTTTGGAGACCCCTGCGTTATAACAATACATCATCTGCATGTATTGAACATTGGGCAAATGTTAAAACAGATGGTATCTAACCCCTTATAGATTATCTAAGATATTCCCTTCTTGTAACTCTAGTTGTTGGAAATGGGAATGTCAAATAGGAAACCTATATCATATATTTTGGAGTTCTAAAAATGTTCAGAGTTTCTGGAATTCTGTTTCAGCTTTTATAGCATCCCTTACAGACATCTTAACCCCATTCACACCAGCAATGGCACTTTTAAGCCTTGTAATAGAGATGTTGGGTGCAATAATTAAACAAGTCATATGTACGCACACAATCAATATTTAGTCATGCAGGTACCTTTTAATCAGCATTTAAACAATTACATATTCTACGCATGTGAAAGAACATCTACCAAATGAACACCTGCCCTGGCACATCATAGCATTCACCCTGCAGTCCAAAAAAATAAGAGAATCCAACTGCAATATTCTTGCACTGTCAAAACCTTCACTTTTATCACGACACACAGGAGGATATATCTTATAATCATCACAATCTGCATAATAACACACACCAGTAAGAGTGTGAGCATTACAGCATGAAATAGACACATCATTTGACAGCATCACACCATAGAATTAATACATTACCAAAGCTATGTTAGAAGCTGGGAGGAACAAATCCCATCGGAACCAAACTGCCCAGGGGGTCACGTGGAAGCCGTAGTCACGACCAGTCGATGAGCCCATATAGCCTTGGCAAAAACTCCCAGCGTCAGAGCATCCTCTGGCCACTAAGGGGGGGCTTCTACTGGTCTCGCCCGGTCCTCCGCCTTATACAGTAAACCAATTCTCTGGAAGCTGTTCAATAGTGGGCGGGCACCACACCCACCACAGGAGGAGCTAGCAGAAGGGTTCCGCGAGGATCTACCCCAAAGTCTCTTCTCATCTACCCCAGATGTAAGGATTTCTAACTTGGATGTCTTTAACCACAAGCCTACGGGCCCCCTTCCTGCCCAGGCCAATTTACAGCTTTCAGCGCTATTGCACTTTCAATGGCAACTGCACGGTCATGCAACACTGTACCCATATGACATTTTTATCATTTTTTGTGACAGATAGAGCTTTCTTTTGGTGGAATTTAATCAACTGTGAGTTTTTTATTTTTTCTTAAACCAAAAACCACAGAAAATGTTGAAAAAAATTTTTTTTCTTAGTTTTGGTTATAAAATGTTGTAAATAAGTGATTTTTCTTCTTCACTGATGTGCGCTTATGAGGCTGCAGTGATGGGCACTGATAGGCTGCACTGATGGACATTGATGAGGAGGCACTGGTAGGTGGGGCATTGACAGGCATCACTGATGGGCACTGAAAGGCAGCACTGATATATGGCACGGTTAGGTGGCACTGATGGGTGACACTGAAAGGCAGCTCAGATGGACACTGATATGTGGCATTGATGTGCACTGGTAGACACTGATATGTGGCATTGATGTGGCACTGGCACGTCGCACTGATGAGCACTGGCAGCTGGCACTGATGGACACTGATAGGTGGCACTGCTGGGGCTACACTGATCATCAGGGCACACTGATCATTAGTGCTCTGACGATCAGTGTAGATGTCCCCTCCGCGGAATGACGATTACCGGCTCTCCTCTCCTCTCAAGCTATCAGCGTGACAGCTCGAGAGGAGAGAAATGCCGATAACCGGCATTTCCCTGTTTATGTGTGATCAGCTGTAATTGGACACAGCTGATCACATGACCGAGCCAACATCTTCGGCTTTTTCTGTGATCACACCGCCGATCGCCATGCTGCACGCTGCTCCGGGAGCTGCGCATGCGCGGTTAGAATGGGAGGACGTCATATGATGTCCTCCCAGAACGAGAGAACCACCTTGCATCAGTCATATTACATGTTTCATTCCATAAACAAGTTTTTATCTTGCTCTCAGAAGAATATCTTGTGACTTTGTTCCTTTGACCTAGAGAAATTACACATTAGTCACCTCTCATGCCCCTGTCATTTGGGCAACAATGCTTTATTGTAAAAATTACCCAAGAAACAAAGGGTCCAAGGCCAACACATTTCATATGCATTACAAGCCTATATATAGAGACATACTCAACACAATTTAGAATTATTGTAATACAAATATGCATTGCTGCTAGACTAACAATTTTGAGTCTATGGAAATCCAATATTACATCCAATCTATACAAAGTTATACACAGACTTAACATCCAGGGTAATTTTGAACTCATGTTTGCATATAAAAACTACAAACTTCACAAATGTAAACTATTTAAACAATTTACATTTCTATTTTCATTCTTGCCCAACTTTTATGGATGAATCATCTACCAATTAGGATACCTTCTTTAATAGTCTGACATTATTTATTTTATTTTTCGATTGTCTTTTGTAATGATGGATACGCCTGTTACAATGTGAGCCCTATCGGGGTATTCACATTATACTGTGGTTATTTTATTTTTCTACTGAAACTGACATGACATGTAGGACTTTTACTGTCTTGGAATGTTTGTTACTACTGTTTTGTTTACAAAAAATATTCAATAAAATTATATTCACAAAAAAAAAAAAATTAATTTGTGAACAAAGTTGCATGACCGCACAATTGTCATTCAAAGTACGACAGTGCTGGATGCTGAAAATTGGTCTGGAGTGGAAGGGAGTAAAAGTGCCTGGACTTGAAGTGGTTTAAAGGGGACTTAAGGGGGTGAAGAATGTATAAATATATCAGGAGACTAGGGATGGACTGAATACTGCCATGTATAAAACATACAGCATCTACCATGTAGATTGTTTTTTTTAGAGCACAAAGCTCAAATTGGGCTGACTTTGCAAGCAGAATAGAGGCAACCCTGATTGATGAGGTATTCATAGAGTGTTATGTCCAACCCACCCAGGTTCTCCTAAGGGACACTGGGGCACTTTCCTCCATAAGTGTCTATTGGAAGGAGATGACATCCACAGATCTGTCCAATAAACAGGGGCATCACCATGCCGCCAACATTCCAACTTAGCACTTTAAGCAATAGCATAGCTGTAACAACAATAATATAAAATTTGGATTTTATTAATTGGATAAAAACAATATTCACACATCTGCAGAGCATACCATACAAATCCAGTAGATTGTGAAAAATTGGTAAGTCCCAGCATACCCCCCTTCTGCTCCACACAAAAACATGTAAGCCTGCATTCCCAAACCATACAGAATAATAATCAGGCCAATGCATACAAGTGTGCCTCAACTATAGGGATCTCAGAAGTGCAGCATCCAATGACACAGATTCAGTGTACGATCTTGAAGGCGATCTTTAGAAACCAAAGAGTAGAGATGAAAGGGTTTTTGAAATTATCTATAAAGTGCAAAATGTCTGCATGATAAATAAGGTTCTTTGCCCTATGAACTTAGTACTTAGAAATAATAGTAGGTCCCATATTGGATGTACTGTATACCAGGTAGAATAATAATAGAGAGGCAATGTGAGAAAGGATTATGCCTCAGAGATCCTCAATATGCAGAAAGATAAGGTTAGAGCTGCATTCATCATGAGAAAAAGCATTTGGGGGGGGGGGGAATTCCATATAAACAGTAGCAGAGCGAAGTGTTGAATCTTACCAATAGAATGTAGGGTTCATTGTTCAAAACCTGAGTAAATCCAGTAGCAGGATAACAGATAAAACATAAAAATAGTTTGTATCAAGTATATAGTGGCCAGGGTTAGCTAAAAGGCTGAGGAGTGTATTCAAGAACAGACAAACTCACAAAATGCTCTTTCACCTTGCTTGAGTTAATTCTGCATCTCTAGTCAAGACAATGTCTCTTCTAGAGTTGGTAGAATGTAGGTGTGGCCACCGACCACAAGCTCCAGTTGTGCAGCAACAATTAGGGTGTACTTGATTTGATGGTGTCTAAAAACTTGTTTAGCTGCGGCAAAACAGGCACAATTTTCTGGACCTACAGATTAAAGTTGATAGACTGCCAACATAACATTCTGGAAGCAGATGTTACCTTTTCTCCTCGTCTGCTTGAGGAATGTGTCCCTATCTTGATAGTTCAGGAGTTGAAGGTACAAGGCGGAGCTCCCTAAGAAGACCTTTTAGGTGGGATTCTAAGGGCACTCTCAACTGTGAAGGCCTCAAAAAAAAAAGCTATCTCGGCCTTAAAGAGTCAAACAGAAGAGTCTCCAGGAACTAGACTGGATTGGTACAGGCACCCTCAGGTAAACCAGTCTATTACTCTGACTCAGGTGGCTTTCTGGCATAGATGCACAGTTTCTAGCCTCTTATGTTGGTAGGAGCTACTATAGGGGTCCTGAAACGATGCAAAGGTGGTTGGCTTGTGCATTCTACGATTTCGAGATTATATCCAGTATTAGGCAATCTTGGTTTTCCACCAGGGATCTCGGATGGGAAATTTCTGTCCCTCTTTTCTCGAGACAGTTTCCGTCTTCGGGATTTCATGGCTGGCCAGCAGATGAAGTGCCTGGTGGAAATACAGAGGATGTTTTTGCCACCTTTAGATGATTGGAGATTACAGCAACGTATTCATTTTTTGGCCTCCTTGACCCATAGAAGTATAGACCTGGGACCTAATACACTCTTTGAGGATCTTTTTGTCAGCCCTGAGCCCACCTCTCATGCAATCTCGATGGCCTATAATTGCTCAGTCAACCCGCTGACTCTTTTGTACCACCGTATCTACTTAAGTATGAAAAAGAGCTGGGTAGGGAATCTTCGACTGAATAGAGAGATCATAGTTTATACTTAGCCCACCACTCTTCACTGTCAAACAAATATCAGGAATTGGGATACAAGCTGCTCATCTGATCGTTTCGGGTTCCGGTCACTTTACATCAGCTCTATCCGGAGGCAACGAAGGTCTGCTGGCATTGTAAGGAAGGGGACAGTTTCTTCCTTCTTATTTTTTGGTCCTGTAGAAAACTAGCCCATTTTTGGCCACAAGTTTGAGAGATTATTAAACACTTGACAGATTTTGACCTAGAGGAACACCCGGCTAGGTATCTACTGCTCCATTCAGACCACTCGAGGAAACGATACAAGAACTCCCTACTAATACACTTGATTAATGCTGCTCGAGCCTGCATACCTTCTCTCTGGCAACAGGAGGCTCCTCCATCTCTACCCACGTGGTTGAATTGATTGACGAAATCCACTCAATGGAAAGTATCCTGGCTGCAGTTCATGGCCAAGAAGACAAGTTCCGTCATCGGTGGGTCTACTTATACCTCTTTACATGTTTTATTGATTATGAGTCCCTGCAACACTCAGTGGCTTAAAGTCCCGTTTTCTACCCTCGTCTCTGTTC
Source organism: Staurois parvus (assembly GCF_062004578.1). Taxonomy (NCBI): domain Eukaryota; kingdom Metazoa; phylum Chordata; class Amphibia; order Anura; family Ranidae; genus Staurois; species Staurois parvus. The sequence continues at coordinate 7,569,205 of NW_028317877.1, forward strand.
TATACTCTCTTTGTCCTCTTCCTTCTGTTTTTCTTTTTCTGTATATGCAGATAGGATACTGACCTCATTTGTATAGTTATGAAGATTTACTATATAGCGAAGGTTCTCGACAATGCTTGATACAATATAATTTTGCTGTTACAATATGCTTTAGTATATGTATTTTGAATGTACTTAGGTCGACTCCTGCTTAGGTAGCATTCCTCTGCTTCTGTAATCATTGGAAAATGTTATAAAGAATGTAAAAAGAAAAAAAAATAAAACCTTGGCTCAAGAGGCACAGGTGATGTTAATGTACTTAACCATTGCCTCCTGGGATAGCTAGGGGCTCAAAACCCCACTGAAATGCACTATAGTCAAATGCAGGAGTAGGCTTTTGTGGGATTTCAAATGCCATTGCTTCTAGTTCCTGTGACAAGTGGCTGCCCTACCTATTCAGAGAATGCTCTGCAATTTCCCAATTAATGCAAAGCGTTCTATGACTGGATGAGGTGGAGAAGCAGGGCAGCGATGTCATGATCTTCATCTTGTCCAGTCTGAGAACACCTCGTATTCATTGAGAAAAATATGAGGCGCTCTCTGAGTGGCGCCTATGTTGAGCAGATGACCACCTAAGGTTCAGGATCTAGAAGACAGCACAGTACTATTACAGCAAGTCTCCATTTTCACAGGGATGAACCAAGTACCAAATATGTATATTTACATTGGTCATAGCTGACCATTGTTAAGCGCCAAGACAGTGTTATATGATTTATCTGAACCCCTGTAACTACCAGTTTTGTTGCCTAGCTTAGTTTATTAAAGGAATTAGAAAAATAACAGGTCAGTAGGTAAAAAACAAAGTTACAGTGGCAAATCAGAAAACAGACAATGCCAGTGACAGACTACAACATATTTGTCATTTTTTATTTTTCCCAAAGTTTCACAATAACTGAAATACTACATAATGTAAATATGCAATATTTCATATTTACAGTTCTAAAAACTTTTTTCCATATTGGGACAGAAATAGAATATGTACAAAACCACTATGCATCTTTTAAAGTTTTACAGAAGATCTCACAAAAGTCACAGAAAAGACACACAAATAAACAAACACCGTTTATTATATCAGTACTCTAGACACAGAAACATGCAAGGAAAAAAAAACTCCAATGCTTGAAAACTGGAAAGGGTTAGCTGGCTTTAATTTAAGAAAATCAGTACAAACCTATATTTTTGTTATTGCAGAACTACAGGAAAAACAAAGGGTTGATTCTGAATATGCAAAGTAAAAAAGGGAAACTGTAGTCATGTTGATGCACCGTAAGAAAAAAATATTATAAAATAATACCTTGGGAACTGAGCACCACTTGGTCCCAGGGTGATCAATGAAGGATGGTCACCCGATTTCTTGGGGGTTTGTCAATTATTTTGCCTCTCAATCCCAGAGAGATGGAAAGGCTGGCTCTGTTTGTGCATGGAGCCCATCTGTCAGTATGCCTCTACTGTGCTTATATCTTACCTAATTGTATGGTCCAAGGCCGAACTACAATATATAGTCCATTATTACAGGAGACACAGCCTACATGCCTAAAGTTCATATTTTTCATCCAAGCATATTAGGTGTCTCATATGACCCCATTGTTTAAAGCCTAGTTGAACCATTCATATGTATTATTTTAATACAATTAAGCTGCATATACAGTAATACAAATTGGATTTTTTTTCCACTGCCAAACGCAGTTAAATGTCCTATGCTGGCAGAGGAGAGTCAGGCCCCTCTCTCACAAAAAGCAGTGTCCTGACATGCCCTTCCCGAATGTTGCTCCAGCCAGTAGTGCTGCTCAAGGAGTGAGAAGCCTGTTGAATAGAGCAGTGTTTGGAGGGGTTATTGGACCACTGGAGAGCTAGTCCTCTGTTTTTTGTGAAAGAGCAGTAGTCCGACTCTCTTATGTGCTACCAGCACAGCTTTAAGGCTGAATTCCAGGAATTCAGCTACTTTGTAGAAACTGTAGGCATACCATGAGTTAAGTCTAACGAGGTGCCTGCTGCCTCATATACTTATCTCCAATATTCACATCTGACAGGTTTATTGTGCTCCAGCAAGATAACGTTTGGAGCTCCATTGCTGCTCACTGTGGTTCTAGTTCCATCAAGAACAGAGTCATTGGAACTGCTATGCCCACCCCTCCCTTACTTTTGTCAATTTACAGAATCATTTGTATTATGTGAGCTCGTTCATAAAATACAAAAGCTTATGTGAATGGGCAGCAGAGGGGAGGGGCAGCCACAGCTGTTCCTTGTGCTTCTGTCCTCTCACAGCTGGAGCTTATCCTTCAGGAGTGCAATAAATCTGTCACATATAAGTAATAAAGACAAGTCCCAGAGGTGACATGCACCTATATGGACACAACTCATAATGTGCCTGCACTTTCTGCAAAGTTGCTGAATTCCTGGAATTCCACTTTTATCCTAGCTAGAAAGCTTTGCAATTAAAAAAATAAACCCCATATATAGTTTATTACTATATACATAATGGACTGCATTGCAGCAATACTAAGGGTTCAACTAGGCTTTTAATCTGCCAGCAATGCGGTATCCTGCAAAAACCAAATTGTTGAGTCATGTGCAATTTAGATATACCCAATCCCATCCAATGTAGGCTCTTACCTGTCTCTAACGCACAATCAGGAAAAATTGCACATTACAGAATCACAAAATAAGAATCTGAACTTTCACAGTATCTGTAAAAGTTGCAGAAAATAAAATGATATATGTAAATCAGATTATGGTGAAGCATCTTTGGTTCAGTTGTTATTTTTCTTAGACAGCACTGGAAGTTAGTTGACCTTAATTACAAGTTGCCCAAAGTCACTTTTTAAAGGCATCCTGATAGAAGGGCTTCGTACACAGAGACAGACCTCTGCATTTTGACAACTAAAATTAACATTTTCTCCATTGCTTTGCATTGTGGAAGGCCAATGGGAGAGAAGGATGCTAAACTTTCAACTCAGCTTAAAGGAAACCTGCATTAAGTGAACTATGTAGCCTGCTATTTGACTTCTCCATTTGAAAATGCTGAATGATTGCTCATCTTGCAGATCAAGAGTTGTAATTTCACTCACACCCAGCTTGCTGCACGCTTGTTCTGGGTTGCTGGGCACATCCATTTTATTATAACCATGTACAAATACCTTTAGCAAAAAGTGCTTTTTTTCCTGTGGTCCATCAACTAGCTGAAACAGTTGCCTTCTGATCATCAGCTACCACCTATTTCCTGTCTATAAGACTGGTCACTGCACCCTGCTCCTATGTGCAGGGTGAATGGTCATCAAACTGCCCCCATAAAACAGTGCCGATGTCACTACTATCTGCATTTAAGCAGAGGGAGCTTGCAGGCTTTACACTACCCCTTTTTGCCCTGCTGCTCTGTGCTGCACCACTCAGGCTGACTCCTACACTGACAGCACTAAGCAGAGCAGGAGTACAGCAATGTCGTTGATCAGCTAACCTATCAAGGAAACCCATGACTGAGCCTCTTTCCCTTCTCAATTTAGTCAGTTGGATATGATTCCTTACCCTTGGTGATGCAATCTTCCATGGTCTCAGACATAAGCTGGCCAAACACTGTTGGAAACTCAGCCAGTCGAACATGGGCCAGTTGAATTTCTATCAGTGTCTGGCCTCCCCCACTTAGATTCAATTACTTAATCAACTTCTGTGGATTGGACATGTGGGAAATTTTTTAGATGATCAGTAGCTACAAATAATCAGCTACAGCTACTGATCAGTATATTCTGACAGCTATGGGTCTCAGCAGAGGGAATCCTCTACCTCGTTTGTGCGGATGAAGGAATGTTTTTTTTTAGTTTAGCCTGCTGGCTAAACAAAAATAGAAATTACTGTGTATGGCCAGCCATACACAGATAAAACAATTGTGCACTTCTTTCCTGCTGTGACAACATGCAGACAGGATTTCACCACAGCAATCATTCTCTCCATTCAGTTTATACCGTTTATCACTATTCATTTGCTAAATAGCCATATACAGTGAAGGAAATAAGTATTTGATCCTCTGCTGATTTTGAATGTTTGCCCACTCACAAAGAAATGATCAGCCTAAAAATCAAATGGTAGGTGTATTGTAACACAGAGACAGAATAGCAACAAAAAATTCAAAATAAATGCATGTCTAACAAATTATGCACTGATTTGCATATTCATGAGGGAAATAAGTATTTGATCCCCTATCATTCAGCAGGATTTTTGGCTACCAGGTGTCTTTCATACAGATAACAAGCTGACATTAGAAGCAATCTCTTAAAAGGGAGTGGTTACCTGTATAAAAGACACCTGTCCACAGGAGCAATGAAACAATCAGATTCCAAACTCTTCACCATGGCAAGGACCAAAGAGCTGTCCAAGGATGTCATAGACAGGATTGTAGGCTTACAAAAGACTGGACTGGGCTACCAAACTAATCGCCAAGCAGCTTGGTGAGAAGGAGACAACAGTTGGTGCAATCATTCGCAAATGAAAGAAACACAAAACAACTGTCAGTCTCCCTAGGTCTGGTGCATCATGCAAGATCTCACCTCGTGGAGTGTCAATGATCATGAGAACAGTGAAGAATCATCCCAGAACTACACATCAGGATCTTGTCAATGATCTCCAGGCAGCTGGGACCACAGTCACCAAGAAAACAATTGGTAACACACTATGCTGACAAGGATTGAAATCCTGCTGTGCCCGCAAGGTCCCTCTGCTCAAGAAAGCACATGTTCAGGTCCATCTGAAATTTGCCACTGAACATCTGAATGATGCAGTGGACTGGTTGAAAGTGTTGTGGTCAGATAAGACCAAAATTGAGCCCTTTAGCTTCAACTCAACTCGCCGTGTTTGGAGGAGGAGGAATGGTGCCTATGACCCCAAGAACACCATTCCAACTGTCAAACATGGTGGTGAAAACATTCTGCTTTGGGGGTGTTTTTCTGCTAAGGGGACAGGACAACTGCACCGCATTAAAAGGGACGATGAACGGGGCAATGTACCTACAAATCTTGGGTGAGAACCTTCTTCCCTCAGCCAGGGTATTGAAAATGGGTTGTAAATGGGTGTTCCAGCATGACAATGACCCAAAACACACGGCCAAGGCAACAAAGGAGTGGCTCAAGAAGAAGCACATTAAGGTCCTGGAGTGGCCTAGCCAGTGTCCAGACCTTAAATCGATTGAAAATCTGTGGAGGGAGCTGAAAGTTTGAGTTGCCAAATGTCAGCCACCAAACCTTAATGACTTGGAGAGGATCTGCCAAGAGGAGTGGGCCAAAATCCCTCTTGAGATATGTGCAAACCTGGAGGCCAACTAGAGGAAACGTCTGACCTCTGTGATTGCCAACAAGGGATTTGCCACCAAAGTACTAAGTCATGTTTTGTGAAGGGAATCAAATACTTATTTCCCTCATGAACATGTAAATCAGTGCATAATTTGTTAGACATGCATTTCTTTTGAATTTTTTGTCTATTCTGTCTCTCAGTGTTACAAGACACCTACCATTTGATTTTAGACTGATCATTTCTTTGTGAGTGGGCAAACATTCAAAATCAGCAGGGGATCAAATACTTATTTCCTTCACTGTATGCACGAGTCTGACAATTAAAGAGATTGTTCCAATGGGAATAGGTAACCGTCTCTGCTTAAGCAGGGTATACATGCATAGTTTTTTTTTTGCCCAATCAACACAGAACCCCACATCCACACAAGCGAAGTTGATGCAGAGATCTCCCCTGGCAGTAGTACAATATTCTGATAGGGAATCATAATAGACAGATCAGAGCTGCAGGCACTGGCTGCCAGCACTAACCGAATGCTGGTTTTCCAGCAGAACTGTTTGACGGAAGCTGGTTGTCAGACCAGCTTTTGTTGAAGAGACAGGGGTATACACATACTTAAATTTGGCCAGTTCCTGCTGTATACACCACTTTACACTACTAGTATAACAATGCAGCTTTCCTGTGCTGTACAACTGCTGCAGACATGACAAATCATTGTCCATACAGGCACGCACAGCCTATACAAGCTCAGATATGACACCCTCCATGCGCATGAAGACAGGGTATCCCAACAGCCCCACCCACTGGCTCCAGCAAGGGAGATTTCTAAAGAAAAGCCCATTGATTAAACATTAGAAAATCTCCATAACAGTGCAAGGTAAAGAGAAATCTTTTTTTTTTTTTGCATCATCAAATACTGTAAGTGGAATCTTTCTATTGGATAATTCTATTGCCTGGAGTTCAGCTTTAATGGTAGAAGGACTGCTAGACCTCTAGAACTGAGTCAGTTCAAAAGGTGTATCGATGTCACCGTTTCCAACAGTACTTATGCATAAACGCATTAGCTCTCCAGTAAGGTCAGCTATTCCAATGGTACGTTCAAGTTCACATGCAGCTTTTGTAAAAGATGGCATTGATTTTGTTGATTACAACAATTAATACATTTACATTAGACATGCATGGGAGGATTGGCACTGTCTTTTTTTTTTTAGGAGGTAGCAAAGGCAACCAGGCAAACAGCATTTTAAGGAAAAGGGGTCAGCAGTATCGATCTACATATTTCTCTTACTGCAGATTAGTTGTAAAGCAGAGGTTTGCATACCAAGCACATGCATTTTATTAGGTACTAATATGCTATGCAAGGAGGCTCTTTTAACCATTAGTAAAGACATACTAGTATGTTTCGGTGCCTTGTATCACTTGACACAATAAAGATCAGTCCAAGCATATCTGCTTTAGGATTCCATGTTGGAACATACAATTGTAAGATATACAAATATAATTTTAAAATTATACTCAAAACTTGTGCACAGTTACAAATGTAAAATATTAAACAAGAATTACAAAATAAAAGTGTTGAACTGGTAAACTTGGGTCAACATTATGGCCTTTTAAGACATGCCATCATCATGTTCAATGAGTTCAGATTTGGATACAAACAGATCAGCAAGCATGTGTTTTGGAATTTCTGAGCCTCTCACTTTTAACATGTAACAGGCATTTTCCACTTTCCCCAGGCTCTGTTTTAAGGTATACAACTTTCTTGAAATCTCATATGGACCAGTGTTACCAATGTAAGCGAATCCATCAAAAATTTCACGCAAGAACTGAGTCAGTTCAAAGGGTGTATCGATGTCACCGTTTCCAACACTACTTATGCATAAACGCATTAGCTCTCCAGTAAGGTCAGCTACTCCAAGCAAATAATCCACATGAGTTATCTGCAGGCTTAATGTGTCCTGTCTGGTTTGGTCTTCATTATTCGAAGCAATATTGATCTATAAGTAGCAAGATAATTTCTTAATACTTAGACAGTAAAGCTCATTAACATTTACATATCTTCCCTACAGGCATGTCCTAGCAGTCCCATATGAGGATGTTGTAAGCAAAGAGCTTTGTCTGTTTAACCTTTTTGCTGCCAAGCCATGTGCTCCACTTTTAAACTCAGGTGGCCAGACCATTTTTGCTATTTTATTTTTTCCCCTCACAGATTTTAGAGTTTGTGAAAGATGCCCCAAATCATATTTTCTGAAAGCACATGACCTGTAGATTTAAAAAAAATGTGCTACTGATTTTTTAGGCGCCGCAATATTTGGGCAAGTGTTTATCAAATTGCTATTTTCACTAAAATCATCATTAGTGGATATGTACATGGCAAAATTTACAACATTCCTGCTAAATCCCTATTAAATAAAGTTAAAACTGCATTGAGTTAATAAATAGCAAATATTTGCAAATGTTAAATTGCGCTTTTTTGTGAAATGGTGAAAACTAAAAGTGCACAAAACTGTAAATAAAAACAATTTACTCTAAAATCTGAAGTCTTCATTTTTCACTTATATAAAAAAAAAAAAGTGCTACTGATTTTTTAGGCACCGCAATAGTTGTGCAAATGTTCATCAAATTGCTATTTTCACAAAAAATACACAAGTCATTATTAGCGAACACAAACACAACATTACAACTTACAAAACTCCTGCTAAATTGCTAAGGCCTCATTCACATGGGGTGTACCAAAGTGTATGCCATTGGAGGGCCGTGTTTTCCCGCATGGGGATGCACAGGTGTTTTATGCATCCCTATGCAGGCAGTCCTATTCAACTGGGATACAACAGCTGCATGGGCACAGCTACTGCTCCCAATCTGATATTTGTGTGGGTTCGAGCTCAAACGCAGACAGTGTGAGCTCGGGAACATGTACCTGGACCCACATGGATGTCAAATTGGGAGCAACTGCTGTGTTCATGCAGTTGCTACATCCCCAAATTACATCAATGGGGCTGCCTGCACGGGGATGCACAGAACACCTGTGCATTCCTGTGCTGGTAAACACAACCTTGCAGGAGCATACGCTGTAATATGCCCTGTGTGAATAAGGTCTTACATTATTTTTATTATTTTCTTTTATTTACAATTTTCTTTTTTAATATTTTGTATTTTTTTGAGGTGGGGGATGTGGGGACTTTGGTGAGATTTCAGTCCCTTTCTCTGTCTCAAAAAAGAGACAGAGCTCTGATGACAGTCTCTTTCTTTGCAACCTGAGGTGCACTGTACATGAATGAATAGGAGTCTGTATAGAGACTCCTATTCATTCACAAAACTGAAGCATAGTAAACACTGTTTACTATTCTCCAGTGATCAATCGGCACAGGGGCAATTAGTAGTGACTGCTCACTGTGCTCATTCAAGAAGAGGAAGGGGGCTGATAAACACAGGTTTACCAACCGCCCCCTTCCCACTCTCCATCCTCATAGCTTGTCTGTGTGTCTTAAGAGAAGCTGCAGCTAGCGAGAGGGGGAGGAGGGAGAGCCGGCCAGCAGCACAACAGGACTAAAGCAGGATTTGGGACCAAAACCGGAATGGTTTCCTGCACCCAGAACCACAGAGGAGCCCTACCCCAGTGTAGGAGGGACTAAGAGTTTGGCCAGCCCACCCCAGAACCGTGATCCACTACAGAACCCAGAGGAGAGAGTTCCTGTCACACAGGATGCTACACCCATCCATCCCTTAAAGGGGACCTCTGGCTGACTGGATCCCCATACTACCCAGAAGTACCCATACACCACCCAGAGGGAGGATAATCCTTTGCCTGGCCTAATCCGCTTCCTTAAAGGGGACCTCTGTATATTGATTTATATGCATATTTCCATTACGCATCTGGTGAGTGCGTATTCTTACCCCACTTTTCAAAGCACAAGCACTGAAGTATCGCTGCAGTTGACACTTTATGCATGGATTGTCACCTTAAGAACTATTTATTTATTATTTTTTCCAACATATTTATATATTTATTTATACGGACATTATTATTATAAATTCATTAGTGCTGCACTTATATTTATACTTATGACTGAGGTTTTATTTGGTTACCTGTAGTGCAATAGCTGCTTTTATTGAGAGCGCTCACTTTTTTATCCTATTTTTTTTAGTTATGATGACTACCAGGGATTTCTCTCATTTAGGAGGGATTGCCTCTCATTTCCTGTTGTTGTTTTGGGACAGGAAGTAAAGAGATGTCTCCCCAATGGAAGCAAAAAAAGAAAAACAAACTGAGAGGGGTTATAATCCTCTCCTACACTATCCAAAATGGAAAAAAAAATTGCCTTTAGTTCTACCTTATGCTATATTATGTAACTGAACTGTGAATCAAAGAAACACAAAAATAAACAAAATAAACAATAAAAAAATACTTACATTATCAAATATTAGCTGTCTGTTAATATCCTCCAGCCTTAAAAGAGTTCTGTTTGTAATAAAATGTTGAAAGGTAACTGCTTCAACATATTCTTGAAGACCTACATAGGAAAGATTAAGCACTTTAGTTGAATGAAAGCATTACACATTATACGTACCGTATTTTTCGCCGTATAAGACGCACTTTTTCTTCCCCAAAACTGGGGGGGAAATGTGAGTGCGTCTTATAAGGTGAATATGGAGCGGCCGGTCCGGTATTTCCACCGCGGCCGTGTCAGAATACCGGGCCGGCCGCTCAGCTCTGCAGCGGGACCTTACCTGTTCCTCTATCCAGCGGCGTGCTGTCTTCCCGGCTTCTGTAGTGTGGGCACTGGGCATGACAGCCGGGTGCCAAGTGCGCATGCGCAAGAAGCGGTGCTTTTTGTGAGTGGTAAGGCGGTACCTGGGACACATGACAGATCCCAGAAGCCGCCGGACCACTCACAAAGCGCAAGTGCTTCTCGCTCATGCGCACTGGGCACCCGGCTGTCATGCCGAGCGCCATTACAGAAGCCGGGAAGACAGCGCGCGGCTGGATCGAGGAACAGGTAAGATGAAAGAATAACTCCGCGGAAGTAAGAAAGGGTACCTGTCAAATTGAGGTACCCGCTCCCCACCTCCCCAAAGGTCAGCAGTCATCTGTACTGTCCGCAGTCTCTGGTCATCCCTGTGCTGTCCGCAGTCTCTGGTCATCCCTGTGCTGTCCGCAGTCTCTGGTCATCCCTGTGCTGTCCGCAGTCTCTGGTCATCTCCTGTACTGTGTCCGCAGTCTCTGGTCATCCCCGTGCTGTCCGCAGTCTCTGGTCATCCCCGTGCTGTCCGCAGTCTCTGGTCATCCCCGTGCTGTCCGCAGTCTCTGGTCATCCCCGTGCTGTCCGCAGTCTCTGGTCATCCCCGTGCTGTCCGCAGTCTCTGGTCATCCCTGTGCTGTCCGCAGTCTCTGGTCATCCCTGTGCTGTCCGCAGTCTCTGGTCATCCCTGTGCTGTCCGCAGTCTCTGGTCATCTCCTGTACTGTGTCTGCAGTCTATTAGTTCAGAATTTTTTTTTTCCTGTTTTCTGCCTCTAAAACCTAGGTGCATCTTATGGTCAGGTGCGTCTTATACGGCGAAAAATACGGTATATATGTGCACTACTATAAAACAAATGATATGTCATTTTACTTCTAATTGATACCATATGCATTGAATCAATGTCAGAGCCACCCACAAACTCAAAGCTTTAACTCAAGTGACACTTTATAGTATTCCCTTTTGTTCCTATTCCAGCAGCTTCAAAAAAGCTTATATAGGGAGGAAGAGGAGGAGAGGAGGAACTTGGCCAGCACAGACAACAATTAGACATTCCCATAACAGGAAAACGCTATGTGACGTGCTTGGAAAGAGGAGGCTGTGCTATGAAACTGATTTTTCCTGGAGCGGCCAGCCAAGCATTTAAAATACTTGACTTTTCTGTGCTTTTAAACTTGGTCACTCTTAGGTATTTAGGTACTGCTGTTCAATTCTCTCTCAAATGCAGAAACGCTATTGCTACTTATTGAAAAATAATTATATTAACACGGCGATGCAACCCATTTCTTAAAGCGGAGCTCCACCCAAAAGGGGAAGTTCCGCTTTAGAGACTGCTCCCCCACCCCCCATTAAGGATTGGCACCTTTGGGGAGCTCGGGGGGGAGAGCGGGTACCCGAATTTGACAGGTACCTGCTCCCACTTCCGGTCCGATCGCCTAGGCGATCGGAAATGGAAGGTGTCTTCCCTCCCTGTAGTCTTTTGGGACACGTGACAGGTCCCACAAGACTACAGGAACATTCACGAAGTGCAGCGCTACTCGCGCATGTGCAGCGGGTTACCTGGCTGTGAAGCCGCGACTTAGATAGTCTCGGCCACATACTTATATATACATCCAGTGCCCATATTTTACAGTGGCGATCCAGAGTTGTGGCCTAGACTATCTAAATGCTGACATTTATTCTACCAAATGTGAGTGGAATGATTTATGTTTTAATAAACAGTATCACACTAGGGCAGTTGTGAGCGCTCTCCTTTCCTCTCTGTTGTTTAGATTCATGACCATACTCTGTGGTTTATCAAGAGAGCTGTAATGCCACAATGGCTGGTGATCATCATACCATGTGAACTACTAGTACCAGCGTGCCTTCCTGGTGGGAGTCCTGACCAGCGCACTTAACTGTGTATTTTTCGTGCCTTTCTATGGTGGCACATGGAGAAGAGAAAAAGCCCAAAGCGCCCGCGGAGTACCCCAGAAGAGGATGGTTGGGGCTGCTCTGTGCAAAACCACTGCACAGAGCAGGTAAGTATGCCGTGTTTGTTATTTCGAAAGAAAAAAAAAAAATTTACAATCACTTTAAGCTAAAAACTACTTTGAGTGTAGAATAACAAGAATAATAGCATGTGTGAGTGCTGAATTTGGAAACTACATGCGTTCATGATAGTCATTTATTCTCAATAACAGGTACATTCAGGTATCTTAGAGAATGCAAATAATTTGTTTGGGTTTTTGGCACTACATATTAGCATACAATGACAGTTACCAGATGTAATAGCTCTGTGGTACTGATATATATCTTCATCCACAAGCTCCAGGGCCACCTGTTTAATTTTTTCTCGAACACCATCGAGTTTTCTGTTTGCTTCATCCAGAACATCATCTTTGTTAGGTTCACTATAAATAAAAAACACAAAAGTGAGAATTCTTGATAAAAAATTCTTAAACTATCTTTTCCAAGGTCATTGTCTCCACATCACATAGAGTAAAAATAAAATAGCAGGTTGTTTAAAGGAGGGTACCACAGAGGGTGTGCACAAGTTTGTCCACATGTTAAGTGCATAATGACCTATTGATGAGGTCATAAAGCGAGATGAGCAGGTTTTCACCTAATGGTGGTGGCACGGTTGGCACTGAAGAAGAGAGAAGATTTATCTTATACACATTACACAGTGGTGTTATAAGAGACTTTTTCATGGGACTTTAATTATTGTTTATTATTTATTTTTATATGAGATATTAGTCTGTTGCGCTACACTTTATTGTTATTCATTTTAGCCCCATAGATTTGTATGGCCTGTGAATCGAAGTGGCCATTGGATCGAAGTATGCATCAGCAGAAGGTGTGTTAGGCCAAGGTAAGGGAGCAAAAAAAGATAAGGGCACTTCGTTTTATTTAACTTGTCAAATTTTAAGATAAGTTAATTTAAAAAAAAAAAAAAAAAAAAAAAAAAAGGGAAGAACATTGCAAGCATCAAAGGGTCCCAAAGTGTGGTTACCTGTGGACATTTATATGAACAGTTACTCAAGTGATCATTCTGCAGTAAACCTTAGCTGGTTTCTTTAACGGACTATGTTGTACGACTCAACACATGAAATAGAGAAAAGTGCTAATCTACTGCTCAAACTACACTAGTGTGAAGAGCAGACCCACCTGTCACTTGGACAAATTCTGTTTAAAAGGATAACTACACTATATGGCTAAAATAATGTAGACTTCTGACCATCACACCTATATGACCTTGCTGGACAGGATTCTAAAACCATATTATTATGGAGTTGCTCCCCTTTCTAGCTATAATAGCCTCCACTCCATTCTGAGAAGTGCTTCCACAAGAATGTGAAGTGTCTGTGGGAATGTGTCCTTTCTAAATAAATAAATAAATAAAAATTGTGAGGTCAGGCACTAATGTTTGATGGAAAGACCAGTTTTGCCATTGTTCAATAGGGTAAAAAAAACAAATACTCAAAATCCTGCAAATCTGAACTTCTGCAAAACTCTAGAGCACTGTTAAGGGATTTGGAATACTAAGGCTACGTTCACACTAGCTTTGTCAGCAGGCGTCAGACAGACATTTGGGAAGCGTTTCTAATGCTTCTCAAATGCCTATGAAAATTCTGCACATGGCAGCAAACAGTGCTGTTCACACTGAAGCGTTAGCATCGTGGCAAAACTGACGCCTCGTATCCAGTCAGGAGGAGTTGAAGCCTCCCATTCAAGTCTATGGTGCAGCTCCTCAAACACCTGGCAGGCGTTTGCGGAGCGTTAATACCATTTAACTTCATTATAGGCATTTGTGGTGTGGTTTTAACGCTTATCAAATGCCTATCAACTGCCTCAAAACCATGCAAAGGGCATTTGGGGAGCGTTAAAAACGCTTCCCAAATGCCTGTCAAACGCTATAGGGGTGTTTGGCAAGAGTTAGAAATAAAGTCAAGTGTGAACGAGCCCTTAGTTTTCCCAAGAGGAAACATTAAAGCACAGTGACATCACTGACACCTACAGGATGCAGCCAGTACTCAGGATCTGAAGTTCATTTTTTTTTTTTTTTTACTTTTTCTTCTAATCCTTTGCTCTTTTTAGTTAGTGTTTTATAAGTCCTTGTGTAACTGCAGTGTGAGCTGGAGTTTGGTTTCAGTTTGTTAGTGTATCTAAATCTGGTAGTACATCTAACAGTCCCCTCCCCCCAACTGCCAATGCTGCTGTCCAAAAGGTGCCCCCCTTTGCTCCTCCATCCAGAGTGGGAGCACTCGAATATAGACGGTGTGTTAATGGCCAGATCGCCAGGTGAAAACAGAGGGAAAAAAAGCATAAAAAAGGAAAAAATACCTCCACCACATCTAATGAATGGTAAGCTGCAGCATATTACATTTTTGGTTTTGGGTTTAATACTGCTTTAATATCAATTTAAGAGTTTTTAAAATTACATTAAATCATTAATCTTTATACCTTTAGCTCAATGAATGTAATAAAGTGACATCTAGTGGACACCTTTAAAACTGCAAACAGAACTAAATTAAAGGATAAATTCACCTTTTGAAAAAAAAATAAATGGATGTACATTTTTTGGAGGAAAACATATGCATTTATTGTTGTTTTTCTAAGGAGCCTGCAGAGCATTGCAGCCACAATCATCAAATCATGGGTGCAATGCAAGCCTCCTGCAGACTCCCAAAACAGCTGTCTTCCCATACTTCCTGTACAGGTAGGCAGATACCTGAAAGCAGGAAAATCAACAAACTATGAAAGCGCTCACCAGCATCCTTACAGCTCATTGAGAACTACAAGCCATTAGTCACAATGGCTGACAGTACTTGCAGCCTACTCATTTGCAAAAAACTGTGAATGAATGAATGAATGAATGAATGATGCAGCCATGTGGGAAGAGTCGAGCATGGCTGAACTGTTTTCTAAATAGTGATAGTGGCTGCGGGGAGAATCCTGGCCCACTGACACAGAGTGGGGAGCGCTGGTGGAAGGAGATGGGAACATAGGAGCTCATTACACCCTAAATATCAATGTGACATGCTCCTGAAGGTAAACTTATCCTTTAAAATAAAACCTGTACTTTGCTCCCTCAGGGCAATGTAACAGGTTCACCGCATAGCCAACCCTCTTATGCTACTGATATATACTTTCCAGTGCCTACCTATTCAATACCCAGAGTACTTTCCGGTATGGAGCAGGTTTTGTAACTCTCTTATATGTGAGCTTCAGCCAAGATTGTATGCAACATTTTCTTAAAAGCCCTCTTAAGAAAGCTCAAAATGCTCTAGGAATTTTATCTATAGGTTTCCCCCTTTATTAAATGTTTATTTGTAGTGATAAACAAAGGAAGCAAAGTTTGGTTTGTTGGATGTTTGCCAAACAATTGAAAAAAATTGCAAACTCTGAAAATAGTGTGGATAGCTGAGAATTGCTATAGGGGAAATTTCAGGCTCTGCATTCCTCATGTCGCTGCTCAACTGTGAAAAGCATTCACATCCAAGACAGTGTGTACTTATGAATCGGCTGTCTCATTCAAAGCTGTTCTCAGATTAGCTGTGGCAGCAAGGGAGGGGGGCAGGTCGGACCTCATAATTATGGTGAAAAAGCACTTAGCAACATGGGACAAAGTACAAAACATACTTTGTCCCTCTACGTGTACTTTGTCCCATAGTGGACAGAACTGTAACAAAAATTATAATGACAGATCTAATACATTTGCCAAAAGAAACTTTTCTTTTAAAAGTAGAAGTACAACCAGAGCTCTTTTGGCTGTACTTCTGTGGATCACAGGATTGCAGTACGTTATGCACGCCTGTGACCCGTCTTCAGCGGAGAGTGGGCTGAAGCCTGCTGTCATCACTCAACCGGTCCAGGCTGGGGAAAGATCCTGACTTCAAAGTCGGGATCCACCCCAGAGTCTGGTGTGGCACATGGCTCAGCCTCTCAGTGAGTTGCTGAGAGTCTGAGCCAGCCGCTCCCTCCCCCTCCACAGCCCAGCACTCCAGTGAGCACTGGAAGAGAAGAGCAGACAGCAGTGACTGACACCCACCACTCTCTGCTCAGAATGACTGTGAGAACTCAGCGGTCATGTGGTTGCTGAGTTCACACACTTGGAGCTGACGGAGGACCGATGCTGCATCCACCTAGGCAAGTATAACTGGGGAAAAAAATGAAACCCCTGCTTCTCTTTTAAAGTTGTCCTTGGAAACACACACAACATAAATATACCCGAAGAGACCGCAAAACATAAATAAATAGTAATTACATTAAAACAATGATAATCTGAAACAAAAATACCTGATAACTCTATGTAAAAGGAATATCGTTCTCTTGCTTTCAGTTGTTATGTCTCTGCTATATTTCACAAGTCGTTCATACTTGTCATGCCTTGCATCCAGTTCATTCTGAAAAGCTGGAACAAGTAAATCAAACTTTTACATACTTAGATTAAAATCCGTGAATATGGCACATGAACATTAGATTAATACTGATGCTCAGTCTGCTTAACACCACTCCATGTCATTTAATGGGATTGTTAACAAGAATTAAGGCTTAACCTCCAGGGTGGCACCTTTATCTCTTCAAGTTATCTAGAGATTCAGAAGGGGAAAAGGATTAATATACAAGTAGAAAAGAAATCCTGCTGCTTTTAAAGTGGAAATACCAATAAAACATTAGTGAGCAGGCACTCCTTGGTGGCTGCAAAAGATTTTTGGATTCTTAACTAGCTTTGGATTAGTCATGTCCAACACATGCTACATAGGCTCCTTCTACTTAGGCCTAGTGACTGACTGTAGAGGTTGTAAATCAAAGACATCAGTGATGAAACTGCAGGATTAGTAAATGTTGCACATACTGTCTCCTGTAAAACAATCATGAAACTTTGCCAAATATGGCAATCGTACAAGTCCACTTAAAGATTCAACATCCAAGTAAAGCAAGGGCCTACCATTAACAGATCAGTTTATATGCAGTCGGGTAGGCATCCAGACTGCTGCTACTGAAGGAATAGATCAAAGCTAAGCAAAAAACAGAGTTAGACTTACCGGTAACTCATTTTCTATAAGTCTTCCAGGACAGCCCCTTGAGACGTTGAGCTCCTCCCTCCGGGACAAGAAACACGTAAGCCCAGAACCTCCAGGCCTCCCTTTTCAGTTTTCCCAAGAACCACAGGAAGGCACATAGCCTTCAGGAAGACATAACCATTTATGCATAAACATATATTACCATACAATACTTAGGGTGGGAAATCCCGGCGGTCCTGGAAGACTTATAGAAAATGAGTTACCAGTAAGTCTAACTCTGGTTTTCGCAAAAACATCTTCCAGGACAGCCCCTTGAGACGATAATCAAGAACTCGCGCACTAGGGCTGGGCTGCCACCTGGAGGACTTTGCGCCCAAACGCCTGATCTTCAATCGAAAGAAGATCCAGGCGATAATGCTTCAGGAAGGTAGAGAAACTGGACCAGGTGGCTGCCTAACAAATCTGTTCTGGCGAGGCACCAGCTTTCTCTGCCCAGGATGCTGACAAGGATCTGGTTGAGTGCGCATTATCAAATGGGGGCGGAATATCTAATAACTTATAGGATTTTGCGATAGCCATTCTAATCCATCTAGCTATGGTGGATTTGGAAGCACTGCAACCTTTCCGCACTCCTGTGAAAAGGACAAAGAGATTCTGATTTTCTGACTTCCCTGGATCTACTAAGATAGGCCAAAAGGCTCCTTCTAATATTCAACAAACATAACCTTCCTTCCGCCTTGCCTGCGGGAGCAGAACAGTAGGTCAGCAATATTATATCTTGAGACCTATGAAAGGAGGAGGAAGCTTTGGGAAGACACCCAGGATCCATCTTGAGAACAATTCTATCCTTAAAAACGGAAAAAAGGGCTCCCTGATGGAAAGCACCTGCAATTCACTAACCCTACAAGCCAATGTGATTGCTACCAAAAACAGTTTTTAGAGTTAAAAAACTTTATTGAGGACTTCTCCAGAGGTTCAAAGGGAAAAAGGAACAAAGCTTTAAGGACTAAAGATAGATCCCAAGCTGGACAGGACCTGACCACCGCCGGCCTGGACTTGGAAAGGGCCCTGAAAAAATCCGCTACAAAGGGATCCTGCTGGAGGGGGACCTGAAAGAAAACACTAAGGGCCGAGGCCTGCACCTTTAAGGTACTAACCGAAAGGCCCTGATCTGCTCCATCCTATAAGAAATCCAAGACCGACAGGATATCCAGAGGGCTCCGACCCTTATGTGTCAACCAGGAGTTGAATTTTTTCCAGACCTTAGAATAAATAGCTCTGGTTACTGGCTTGTGGCAGTTCACCAAAGCCCTCACTACCCTGTCCGAAAACCCTTGAGCTTTCAGGAGTTGTTCTTCAGTAGCCACAATGCTAACTTTAAAGTTTTTATCTGAGGGTGCAGTACTGGACCTTGAGAGACCAGATCTTCACTCTCCAGGAGAGGGAAAGGGGGAAACGAGGCAAGTCTCCACAGCAGAGAGAACCATGGTCTCTTCGGCCAAAACGGGGCCACCAGAATGAGGATGGTCTTTTCCAACAAAAATTTTTGCAGGACTGCTAGGATCAGCCTCACTAGAGGGAACACATAACAGAGACTGAATTGCCAAACGTTTGCGAAGGCATCTACCACCAAGGCCCAATCCTGTGGATTCAGGGAAAAGAACTGACTGACCTTCTTGTTTTCCCAGGAAGCAAAGACATCCGCCTCCGGCATGCTCCAGCTCAAAGTGATGGTCACAAACACTTCCTGGTTGAGAGACCATTTGTCGTGTTTGACTGGATGCCGACTTAGGAAGTCTGCTAGTGAATTCTGCGCCCCACCCACTTCAGATGGGTGCCAGATATCGAAGACAAGTTTTGCTCGGCCCATGACAGTATGCGGTCTGCGATCACTTGGGAGAGGAGGACTTCTTGTACTCCCATTTGTTGATGTATGCCACCGTAGTCATATTGTACGAACGGATTTGCAGGTGTCGGTCTATAAAGATATGCTTGAAAGGAATCCAGCACTCGCTGGACTGCTAGGAGCTCCCTCCGATTCGAGGATCTTCAAGCTTCCTCCAAAGACCACAACCCTTGGGTCGCTCTGTCGCCTAGGCGAGCTCCCCATCAAAAGCTGGTGGCATCAGTCGTGATGATAACCGGATATGGTGTGGTCCACTCCAGACCCCTGGCTAGATTGTACTGTCTTCAACACTACCAAAAGGGATCTCTTGATCCTGGAAGGGAGTAGGACTGGAAGTTCCAGTGCATTCCTGTCCCCGTTCCAAACCCTCAGGAGAAAAGGCTGCAATGGGCGCTGGTGGAATCTCGCCCAGGGGACAGCCAGGAAACATGTCATGAGACCTACCGCCCTCATGATATCCTTTACTGTAATGGCCAAATTGTTCTGCAGCTCCTGATCTATTTTGAGAATCTTCTCCCGTGGAAGTAAGATCTTCCTTTCTACTGAGGAAATCTCGTACCCAAGATAGGTCACTCTCGGGGGGGGGGAGCTAAACATGACTTGTCTCTGTTTATGAGCCATCCCAGACTCTGAATGAAGTCCTGGGCAGTCTGTAGATCCTATATCAACCGTCGCTGAGACCTGGCCATGAAGAGGAGATCTTCCAGATAGGGAATGATCATATTAGACCTCAATCTTAGGGGTGCCAAGGCATTTGCAAGTACTTTTGTAAAATTTCTTGGTGCTGAGACCAGACCAAAAAGGCATGGTCCAACACTGCCAGTGGTGGATCTCTGTACCGATCCTTACCGCTATCCTTAGGTATTTCTGACACGCAAGCTGTATTGAGATGTGAAGATACGCATCCCTCAGATCTAGCGTTGCCATGAAACAATCTGGGTAAAGGATGTTTCTTACAGAGAAGATCAATTCCATCCTGAAGTGTTTGTATCGTAAGGACCGATTGAGAGGGTGCAGGTTTAAGCTAAGGCGAAACTTGCCTGAGGGCTTTTTCACTACGAAAAAAATAGGAATAAAATCCCAATCCCTTCTCCACCTGAGTAAGGACCCGTTGATCCACCAGATCTCCAATCAGGCCATGTAGAGCCTGCGCCCTCTCCTGATACCTGGGACGGTTGGTTACCAGATACCTGGCGGGGGGGGGGGGGGGGGGGAAATTGCGTCGAACTCCAACCTGTACCCCTTTCCTATCAAGTCCAGGATGTAAAGGTTAGAGGAGATTGGGAGAAAGGTCCCCAGTCTTCCTCCCACTGGGCCGCTTGAGTCATTGCCACTTGGCAGGGCCCTGACAAGGATTGAATAAGATCCCCCCTTACCCCTGTTCTTGTGCCCTGTCCAATGCTTCTTGGGCTGCACATCCCTGCTTTGCTGGACCTGCATTTTCTGACAAAGAACCCTCTCGGTTATCGCCTGAAAGGGGTAAGGCACAGAGGCGTAGTTTGGACGTTGAGTACCCTGCCCAGGTCTTCAACCATAATGCCCTTCTAGCTGAATTCACCAGGGCAGATGTTCTTGCGCTTAGGTTGACGGATTCGGCCGAAGCATCAGCGAGGAAATCTACCATTCTAAACAGCAAAGAAAAGGACTTTAGTATCTGCTGTCTGGAGGTCCCTGCCGAAGGATGCGTTTGTAACTGGGCAAGCCAGCATTCCAGATTTCTGGTGATACAGGTGGCCGATAAAGCCAGTTTGAAGCTGATAGAGGTAGAATTGCAAGCCCTTTGGAGCAAAATCTCTTCTTTCTTATCCATAGGATCTCTTAGAGCCCCATATTTTCAAAGTCTAGGTCTGTTTTCTTAGAGACTTTAGATAAGGGACCATCCAATTTTGGAACCTTGTTTCATTGCTGGGATCCATCTTCGTCAAATGGAAATCTTTTAAGACTACCGGAGAAAAAAGTGTTTTCTTTCAGGGTTCTCCCATTCCAGCTTAATGGTATCAACCAGGGAATTATGGACCGGAAAGACCCTAGCCTTTTTAGCATGCAAACCCTGATACATGAGGTCATGCTTAGACATATGTCCTCCTCCTCAATCTCTAAGGTTTCATAGATAGCCTAAAGGAGGTCATCTACCGCATCAAGGGCCGACTTGTACATGGAACCTCTGGACGAGCCACCTTCTTTGTCATCCTCCTCTGAGCAAGACCCTGCTTGGGAAGAGGCAAGGGACCTGGGATCCTCCTCTGGGTCCTCTACCCTTCGTCTCAAAGCCTCTGATACTGCAGCACCCGCAGACTGGGTCAAAGACCCTAGCGGCATCTGCATTCTATCTAGCAAGCATCTTAATGACAGAAAAGTAGTCTTCATGTCATCCTTAATAGAGGCGAGAACCTTATGGCAGGCTGTAAATGACTATCCACACAATTGCAGCATAAGGGCTTTTCCCAAACTGAACCCAATTTCGCCACACAAACTGCACACTTCCTTTTGGGGGCCTGATTCTGTGTCTTGTCCTGGACTTTAACCTACAATAAGCAGAAACACAATACAGGAGACAATCAGCCCAGGCTCCTTAACCCACACAACTTTGATTCTGCCAGTCCCTACTGACAGTGGCGCTGGACATCCCCAGTGGTCTTCCCCCTCTGAGGCCTGGAAGGCAAC
Organism: Staurois parvus; assembly: GCF_062004578.1. NCBI lineage: Eukaryota > Metazoa > Chordata > Amphibia > Anura > Ranidae > Staurois > Staurois parvus. The sequence continues at coordinate 7,590,838 of NW_028317877.1, forward strand.
AGGAGCGCAGCCCCACTCCTCTCTGAGATGGAGGGATCACGCCAGGCAAGGAGGAGGTACATACCGAGATAAGAGCCTACCAGCACCACACTTGAGACTAGGGAACCTACACAGGTTCTGAAAAGTGCAACCTATCCTTCTGGAAAAAACACAAATACTGAAGAGCGAGGCCTGGAGGTCCGCCTTTTAAGGTCCTGGGCTTATGTGTTTCCTGTCCCGGAGTGAGGAGCTCAACTTCTCAAGGGGCTGTCCTGGAAGACATTTTTAAGAAATCTTAATGAATGTGGTTGGGTTTAGAAATGACCATAAAAATTAGATGTGAGGTGGATGTGGCAGCAAGATCATAAACTGACCTGTATTTGGCTTTAAATGGAGTAGCTGTGGGGGTACAAAACCACCTACAAAGAACTGGCTATATAAATTAGATCATAGCTGAATATGGGAAATTGATCAAATTTGTGCCTGCAGTCCCCCATCTACAAAATATACAGTCCATCTGGCCTCTAACCAAATATCTCGCTGTCACACAAAATGCCTATATAGGTATCACTTGAAGCAATAATTTGCAACCACCTGTGGATAGGCTGTGGCTTCTCCTGAAGGACAGGTCTTTTCTACAGAACCCTACCCACAGTCCACTCCCTGAAACTGTGGAATATCTCCAAATACTAGGGAGGTCTTTTGTCACCTCTGATGTCTTTTCTCATGAATCCCTCCTTCTCCCCTAGCTTTAAAGGAGCCTACAAGATTTAGACATTGGATCGGTCGCAAACTCAAAATAGTTCCGTGTTTTAAAAACTCAGAATAGAAATCAGTGCAGCGCTAAAACACTACATAGTGTAAAACTGAAAAAATATTGAATAATAAAAATACTTATTAGTGATGATATTAATAAATCAATATTAAGTAATAGTGATAAATATGAGTGGATGAAGCGCTATGATGGGAGCAATAAAGTAAATGCAACTGTGAAAGTCTTATAGCAAAAAGTGTTCATAAAGTAGTGAAGGCTTGACACAATCAGGTCAGCATACAGTGCTTCAAACGGGTCCTATTGCACAAGTGGTATCCAATAATTCTGAGTGGCTTTATCCCTGTGGAAGATTGAAAAAAAAATGCGAAAAACTTTCACAGTTGCACTGACATAGCGCCCATCATAGCGCTTCATCCACACATATTTGTTATCACTATTACTTAATATTGATTTATTAATATCATCACTAATAAGTATTTATTATTCAATATTTTTTCAATTTTACACTACGTCATGTTTTAGCGCTGCACTGGTTTCTATTCTGATCTGTAAGGTTTTAGGGTTCAAATGCGGTTGACTCAATTGGATCCCTGAATGCTCGCTGTTTCTTTGTCGTGTTTTAAAAACTGTCTATACGCTTCTAGAAATGGAACTCTTCTGATATTTGCAAATAAAGAACTCTTGTTACCTCTATGATCCAAGCCTCCAGAGATGAAGTGTCTGACTTCCTTGAACAGAAATGCCTCGATGACCCACATTCTCCAGGCTTGATCTCTTTGCTGTACAACTCACTTCTCACTGTCTCTTAACCCCTGCACCACAATTAAATGGCTAAGCAGGTGGCACATAGAAGGTTTTAGATCAATAGTGTTTGGTTCCTACCCAGCTTGCTCATTTCACCCTGTATACCTGTACACTCAATCTTCCAATAAAACATTCTGGAAGAATAGAGGTAGCTGAATGTAAAAATCTAGTTGACAAATAATGTTGCAAAAATATATTTACATTTAAAAGCAAGTATCACTGGTGATGAAGAATCAATAGTACTTCCTTTCCCGTCTTTCCTCTGAGTCTGTTTAAAGTCATGTTTGCATCTTTTAAAGGATCCGGAACCTAGGTAGGTAAAAAAAACAACATTGAATTCACAATGATAGAAGGAAGCACTGTAAAAACTATTGTAATCTCGGAACAATATACTGTTAAGACTGCTATATCTATGCTGATATGGACTGGGTAATGTGTTAGGAATGTAAGGATGCCCCATTGTTTGATGGAAATTAAATTATCAACCTACAGAGGACTGATTTCAAAGACACCTGAAAATCAAAGTGAAAAAAGTATGCAGCAGGCTAGACCATTTTGCTGAAATTTCACTGCAGCCATTCAAAATGGTACTCAGTAGTTTGTATGGCCCCCACGTGCTTGTGCATACTGGAATATGCATATGACTGACAACATCGGGGCATGCTCCTAATGAGACGACGGATGGTGTCCTGGGGTATTTCCTCCCAGATCTGGACCAGGGCATCGCTGAGCTCCTAGACAGTCTGAGGTGCCACCTGGAGTCTTGGATGGACCGAAACATGATATCCCAGAGGTGTACTATTGGATTTAGGACAGACGAGCGTGGGGACCATTCAATGGTGTCAATTCTTTCATCCTCCAGGAACTGCCTGCAGACTCTCGCCTAATGAGGCCAGGCATTGTCGTGCACCAGGAGGAACCCAGAACCCACTGCACCAGCGTAGGGTCTGACAATGGGTCCAAGGATTTCATTTCGATACCTAATGGCAGCCAAGGTGCCATTGTCTAGCCTGTAGAGGTTTGTGCTTTCCTCCATGGATATGCCTCCCCAAACCATCACTGACCCACCACCAAAACGGTCATGCTGAACAATGTTACAGGCAGCATAACATTCTCCACGGCTTCTCCAGACCCTTTCACATCTGTCACATGTGCTCAGGGTGAACCTGCCCTCATCTGTGAAAAGCACAGAGCGCCATTGGCGGACCTGCTAATTCTGGTATTAAATGGCAAATGCCAATCGAGCTCTATGGTGCCGAGCAGTGAGCACAGGGCCCACTAGAGAATGTTGGGCCCTCAGGCCACCCTCATGAAGTCTGTTTCTGATTGTTTTATTAGAGACATTCACACCAGTGGCCTGATGGAGGCCATTTTGTAGGGCTGTGGCAGTGCTCATGTCAGGGATCCCCTCGATCCCTGCCGCGATTGTCCCGGCGCAGGCGCACTGCTCCGCCCTGTACACGGGCACTAGGTCCGGGCCGGCCGCGGCGTTCGAGTTCGCGCATGCGCAGTAGAAGCCGCGGCCGCCCGCTGGGCACCAATGGCAGCGCAGGGCGGGATATTTAAAGGTCCCTGAGCTGTCATTTCGTTGCCTTCTGGTCTTACCTGCTTCCTGTGATTCTGTACCTGTGCCTTGTAAGTTTATTGACCCGGATTGTTCTTGACCTGCTGATTTCTCCTGCCCAGACCCTTGCTTGCCTGACCTCTCTCCCTGGATGCCCCTCATTAGATCTGACCTCCTGTTGCTGACCTGGCGTGTGACCCGACGATTCTCTGCCTGCTCCCTTGTACCTTACCGTCCTCTACGTTACCAACTCGGCCTGTCTGACTTCGCACTTGCTCAGCCATCCCATCGGGGTCACCCGACCTCCTCACATCTGGCTCTCCCTGGTTGGAGCCCCTGGCGAACACCCCTACCACTGACAGGTGTGCTCAGTAGTGGCGACCTGGTCTCGGGGTACTACAAGTCTATCCCCACCATCAGGGGCCCTGATGAACAAGTACCCTGGGGCTTAGACTCTGCGCTCTGGGCACGCCTGACCAGTGGAGTGCTAGTGGTGCCGCTCGGCGGTCCCTCACAGCTCATCCTGTTCCTCCTTGTACAAAGGAGCAGATACCGGTCCTGCTGATGGGTTAAGGACCTTCTACGGCCCTGTCCAGCTCTCCTAGAGCAACTGTCTCCTGGAATCTCCTCCATGCTCTTGAGACTGTACTAGGAGACACAGCAAACCTTCTGGCAATTGCATGTAAAACCATTCCTGTTTTGGAGGTAGTCTCATTGTTGTCCATCTAGTCCACCTGTTAATCAGTTTCAGCTGCTTTGGTGTTAATGAAATTAACAACCCCCTCTGCTACCTAACTGACCAGATCATTATCCCATGAGTTTAACTGACTTGATGCTATACTATGAATAAAAAGTGTTCCTATAATTTTTTTGAGCAGTGTACTAATAACAAAAATGCTGAATACAGTTTTTACTTCAAATACTTTCATTTATATTCTTCAGCTTAGTTGCAAAGCTGTGCAGGGATATTAACAGGGGTTGGGACAAACCACAGCAGTGATGAGAATGGGCAAAGGAGCCCCTGTATGGCGGGGGGGTTATCGATGCAAAGGAGCCCCCTGTGTGGCGGGGTTTGTCGGTGCAAAGGGGCCCCGTGTGGCGGGATTTGTCAATGCAAAGGGGGCCCCCTGTGTGGCGGGGTTTGTCGGTGCAAAGGGGCCCTTTGTTCGACGGGGTCGGTGCAAAGGGGCCACCTTATTATTATACAGGATTTATATAGCGCCAACAGTTTGCTCAGCACTTTACAATATAAAGGGAGACAATACAGCAAGGATACAGTTCAATACAAGAGGGTTAGGAGGGCCCTGCTCCTTGTAGCTTAAAATCCTTTACAGCAGTGGTCAGTGCAAAGGGGCCCATTGCAGCTCTAGTCAGTGAAATGTGGCCCCTTTATAGAAGTAAACCAAGCAAAGTAGCCCCCTTACAGAGGTGTTTAGTGGAAATGTGCCCCTTACATTGGTGGTCAGTGGTAAGAATGTCTTGTTACATTGGTGGTCAGGGTTGTGTTAATTAACATTAATGGTCAGTGGGAAGAATGCCTTGCCTTACAGGTAAAAATCTAAATTTGTGTCAGTAATTATATCCCTAAGATGCCAGATGAGAGGCTCCACTGGTCCCTCACCACTGGCCCTGCCAACTGATGTTGCTGCCAGAACTATGTAGGTATCATTAGATGGGATATGATCCTGATACTGCTCAAAGAACCCCCTAGCATCCTCTGGAAGAACTTTAGTGTCCAACAGGTACCTGGCTGGGAAAGGCTGCAATTGACTCATTTTAGGTTAGGTTCACTTAAAGCAAAACAGTACACTGCCCATAATCAAGGCAAAACAACAAATTTCCATTAATGTGCTCCTCCAAAGCAGCTCGTACTCCCTTCCTCTGTGTCCCCCCTTCTCCCAGATCTGTTCGGCCACTGGGTGTTTCTGCATATGAAGAATTCAGCACTGTCGCTGCATGGGGAGACTGTTTTCAGTCATGTGTAAAGTTAGCGTACAGTGCTTTACACAAGAATACCCCCCCGTTTCCAACAGCTGAACACAGCGGTAGGAGAATGGAAGGAAAATGATCAGATGCTGCTGGGGAGGGCAGCAGGGAAAACCAAAACAGGCATCATGCAGCAGAGAACCCACAAAAAAGGAACAACATAAAATCTATGGAACAGTGGAAAAACCAGGAACAGTACAGAACCCCAGGTACAGAGGAAAAACCAGGAAGAGAGCAGTACCCCAGGTACGGCGGAAGAACCAGGAAGAGAGCAGTACCCCAGGTACGGCGGAAGAACCAGGAAGAGAGCAGTACCCCAGGTACGGCGGAAGAACCAGGAAGAGAGCAGTACCCCAGGTACGGCGGAAGAACCAGGAAGAGAGCAGTACCCCAGGTACGGCGGAAGAACCAGGAAGAGAGCACTACTCCAGCAACAGCAGAAGAACTCCAGCAACAGCAGAAGAACTCCAGCAACAGCAGAAGAACTCCAGCAACAGCAGAAGAACTCCAGCAACAGCAGAAGAACTCCAGCAACAGCAGAAGAACTCCAGCAACAGCAGAAGAACTCCAGCAACAGCAGAAGAACTCCAGCAACAGCAGAAGAACTCCAGCAACAGTGCAGGACCCCATGAATGGCCAAAGAAACAGGAACAGTGCAGAACACCTGGAATGGCGTAAGGAAGCAGGAACTGCTCAGAACCACAGGAACAGTGCACTAGCCCAGGAACAGCAGAATGACCAGGAACAGCGCAGAACCCCAGGAATGGCAGAAGAACCAAGAAAAGCGCAGGACCCCAGGAATGGCAGAAGAACCAGGAAAAGTGCAGAACCCCAGGAATGGAAGAAGAACCTTGTTTCCGACAGCTGAACACAGCAGTAGGAGAATGGAAGGAAGATGACCAGATACTGCTGGGGAGGACAAACCAAACAGGCACCATGCAGCAAAGAACCCATTAAAAAGGAACAACATAAAATCTATGGAACAGTGGAAGAACAGGGACCCGCACAGAACTCCAGGAACGTAAAAAAAAAAACAGGAACAGCGCAGAACCCCAGGAACGATAGAACCAGGAACAGTGCAGAAGCACAGGAATGGCAGAAGAACCAGAAATGGCACAGAACCCCTGGTATGGAGGAGGAACCAGGAACAGTGCAGAACCCCTGGAATGGAGAAGGAACCAGGAACAGTGCAGAACCCCAGGAATGACAGAACCAGGAACAGCGCAGATCCACAGGAATGGCAGAAGAACCAGAAACAGCGCAGATCCACAGGAATGGCAGAAGAACCAGAAACAGCGCAGATCCACAGGAATGGCAGAAGAACCAGAAACAGCGCAGATCCACAGGAATGGCAGAAGAACCAGAAACAGCGCAGATCCACAGGAATGGCAGAAGAACCAGAAACAGCGCAGATCCACAGGAATGGCAGAAGAAACAGCGCAGATCCACAGGAATGGCAGAAGAAACAGCGCAGATCCACAGGAATGGCAGAAGAACCAGAAACGGCGCAGAACCCCAGGAATGGAGGAGGAACCAGGAACGGTGCAGAACCCCAGGAATGGAGGAGGAACCAGGAACGGTGCAGAACCCCTCGTATGGAGGAGGAACCATGAACAGCACAGAACCCCAGGAACAACAGAAGAACTAGAAACAGCGCAGAAGAACAAGGAACAGTGCAAAAGAACCCCAGGAACAGTCAAAGAACCAGGAACAGCAGAAGAGCCCCAGGGATGAAGAAATAACCAGGAACAGTGCAGAAGAATCCCAGGGATGATGAAAAAACCAGGAACATCGCGAAACAACCCCAGGAACCGTCAAAGAATCAGGAACAGAAGAACCCCAGGGATGGAGAAATAACCAGGAACAGCGCAAAAGAACCCCAGGAACGGTCAAAGAATCAGGAACAGCAGAATAACCCCAGGGATGGAGAAAGAACCAGGAGCAGCAGAAGAACCAGGAACAGTGCAGAACCCCAGAAACGGCAGAAGAACCAGGAACAGCGCAGAAGAACCTTGTTTCCAACAGCTGAACACAGCAGTAGGAGAATGGAAGGAAGAAGATCAGATACTGCTGGGGAGGGCAGCAGGGCAAACCAAACAAACGAAAAAGAAAAAACATAAAATCTACGGAACAGTGGAAATCACCCGGAACGGCGGAAGAACCAGGAACGGCATAGAACCCCAGAATGGTGGAAGAACCAGGAATGGCAGAAGAACCAGGAACGGCGCAGAACCTCAGAAACGGCAGAAGAACCAGGAAGAACACAGAACCCCCAGAACCCCTGGAACGACAGAAACACCAGGACAGCGCATAACCCCCCAGAACGATGGAAGAATCAGGAACAGCGCAGAACCCCTGGAACAGCAGAACAAGGAACAGTGCTGAACACCTAGAACAGCAGAAGAATCCCAGGACTGGTCGAAGCACCAGGAATAATTTTAGAACCCGAGGAATGGTAGGAGAACCAGGAACAGCACAGAACCCCCCGAACAACGGAAGCAGGATAGCGCAGAACCCCTGGAACAGCAGAAGAACCAGGAACAGCACAGAACCCCCGGAACAGCAGAAAAACCAGGAACAGTACAGAACACCCGGAACGGTGGAAGAGCCCCAAGAACGTCAAGAGAATCAGGAACAGCGCCGAACCCCCAAGAAGAATGTAGGAACTGGGAGCAGCACAGAACCCCAGGAACGGTGGAAGAACCCCAAGAACATCAGGAGAATCAGGAACAGCGCCGAACCCCCGGGAAGAGTGTAGGAACTGGGAGCAGCGCAGAACCCCCGGGAAGAGTGTAGGAACTGGGAGCAGCGCAGAACCCCCAGGAAGAGTGTAGGAACTGGGAGCAGCGCCGAACCCCCAGGAAGAGTGTAGGAACTGGGAGCAGCGCCGAACCCCCAGGAAGAGTGTAGGAACTGGGAGCAGCGCCGAACCCCCAGGAAGAGTGTAGGAACTGGGAGCAGCGCCGAACCCCCAGGAAGAGTGTAGGAACTGGGAGCAGCGCCGAACCCCCAGGAAGAGTGTAGGAACTGGGAGCAGCGCCGAACCCCCAGGAAGAGTGTAGGAACTGGGAGCAGCGCCGAACCCCCAGGAAGAGTGTAGGAACTGGGAGCAGCGCCGAACCCCCAGGAAGAGTGTAGGAACTGGGAGCAGCGCAGAACCCCCAGGAAGAGTGTAGGAACTGGGAGCAGCGCCGAACCCCCAGGAAGAGTGTAGGAACTGGGAGCAGCGCAGAACCCCCAGGAAGAGTGTAGGAACTGGGAGCAGCGCAGAACCCCCCGGAAGAGTGTAGGAACTGGGAGCAGCGCAGAACCCCCAGGAAGAGTGTAGGAACTGGGAGCAGCGCAGAACCCCCCGGAAGAGTGTAGGAACTGGGAGCAGCGCAGAACCCCCCGGAAGAGTGTAGGAACTGGGAGCAGCGCAGAACCCCCAGGAAGAGTGTAGGAACTGGGAGCAGCGCAGAACCCCCAGGAAGAGTGTAGGAACTGGGAGCAGCGCAGAACCCCCAGGAAGAGTGTAGGAACTGGGAGCAGCGCAGAACCCCCCGGAAGAGTGTAGGAACTGGGAGCAGCGCAGAACCCCCCGGAAGAGTGTAGGAACTGGGAGCAGCGCAGAACCCCCAGGAAGAGTGTAGGAACTGGGAGCAGCGCAGAACCCCAGAAACAGTGGAAGACCCCGGGAATAGCAGATGATTCTGGGAACAACGGAGGACCCCAGAAACTGCACAGAACCCGGGATATAGCAGAAGACCCCTGGAACAGCAGAAGACCTATGAAGAGGGAGGAGCACAGCAACCGGAGGTCTCACCTTCCTTGTGGCTCATGTCGGTGGAGCACTGGTCGGCCAGCCTCTCTCGGAGGAGCCGGCTACTCGGCTCACCAGGGGCAGTAGACTGAAGAAGCTGACCGCACTCTCCCTCCCGGTACACAGAGCTCCGTACACACGACTCTTCCACACACACCGCGCTCTTGTCGTTAGATGCCGTGCAGAGTTTACATCCGGGTAGACCCTCAGTGCATCATGGGAAGTGTAGTTTCATTTGGCATACGACGTATCGTTCGTCCATATCATACCATTACTCGGCTATACACAGCAATTCCGTCCTAGTAGTAATCTGTGGGGCGGAACATGTGTTCTATTCGTACATACTCGGAGGATGACTCTTTTAGGCCGTAGTGTAGTGTGTGGATGGATATATCGCCCCCAGTGGTTCAGTTCGGTACTAGAAGGACTCGTAGTGGACTACAGTGGCTGCTTCCTCAGTACTTTGCTGGCCTACATACTGTACTGTGCCTGCTGCTGGTAGTAGCCAGTTGTGTTGGGGGATTGTTCACACTTGGATGGTAAAAGGTAGAGGTTGGTGTTTTGTACTTACAAACAGAAATATATGGAGCTGACCGCAGTAAAGCTACATGAATTGATTTACTACAGTGTGGCGGAGCATATGGCTTTCCATTTGTCACCATTACACTTTACCTGAGGTGGAGGCAATCTGCATATAATACTTCAAAAAAATATAGGTTGCGCTTAAATACATACAAAATTGTAACAAAAAATGTGACAAAACAATAAAAAACAATATTTTAAATCAAAATGAAATCCAGCAAAAAAGAAAAAGTCGAAACGTTCAAATAATCAATAATGTCCAAAATAATTAATCACCAAGTGAATCCACCACCAAAAATGGTTAAATAAAACTCACCAGAGTAATATGCTGATTGTTGAAAAAACCAGCATATAGTACTTGTTACTCTGGGAGCAGTGATTAATATGGTGACAACAACACTGAAGAAATGAGGGATGAACTCCAACAGATGATGTTCTGCAAAGCTGAAAATCCACTCCAAAAGGTGATTTAGTATCCAAACTGAGAGATGATCACACCCTCACTCAAAAGAAAAAAGTGAACAATCATGGTGCAGCATGTTTTAAAAAACATCAAACTTTAATGAAGAAATGCACTTACAAGCAAGGTGTCCAGACTGACACCAGTATAGACAGCCTGTGTAATGAATACAAGCGACTCAGACCCAGCTAAACATGCACATACAACATGCAAGCAGACCAGGAGCGTGCTGAACGTCACATCCAAAGGCACCGCCCTAAGCTTTTCGTCATCGACGTCCTCACGGAGATGAGGACGTCGATGACGAAAAGCTTAGGGCGGTGCCTTTGGATGTGACGTTCAGCACGCTCCTGGTCTGCTTGCACGTTGTATGTGCATGTTTAGCTGGGTCTGAGTCGCTTGTATTCATTACACAGGCTGTCTATACTGGTGTCAGTCTGGACACCTTGCTTGTAAGTGCATTTCTTCATTAACCTCCCTGGCGGTATTCCCGAGTGTAGCTCGGGGTAAAGTTTCAGTACCAAAAGCGGTAACTCTGAGCTACACTCGGGCTTATCATGCAGCGCTGCTCCGGCAGCTGTTCTTCACTTACCTTGTCCTGCGCTCCCACGATGTCCCTCCTGCAGTGCCCCCTGTAATGTACTCCGGCGGATGCCGGCATCTGTCTTCTGGGTTCCGTCCCCTGCGACGTCAGGATGTAAGGGGGACTGGACTGGCGGGAAATTTGAAAATGACAAAAAGTGACATTCACTAAATACACTAAAATCACATAGTAAAACATTACTGTATCAAACCATTTCACATACATTTTGTCCCAAGTGCTTTGTCCTGTGTCCTGCCTACATTTTTACTGTTCTTATTTCCTGGAAACTGAGAAACGTCCATGACGTCCAAAAGGCGTCCCTTTAGGTCAAAAGCGGTTTTAGACCAGCTAGAGAACAGCGATAGTAAATTAGAACCACTTGCAGAATTGAGTGATAATGATTCGTGGGGAAATTCGCCATCAGACACTGAAAACAATTTTGCGACTTTGCTCAGTGATGTGCGAACTTGGCGCTATATTTCAAATTTCAGTGTTTTTGGTTTGATTATATTATTGAATTAAGTTTATTATTATTATATTATTTTTTATGATTATTTATTAAATTATAATGTATAATTTTGTGTTTCAAATTTTAACATACCCGGGATGTTTACTAGACTCTTGTTCGGACAGGTTTCAGTGAGTTATTCCTAAAAATTACAGGCCTACAATAAAAAAAATACATATTTCCATGCAAAAAAATGTACCGCTTTGAGCACAGAAATACGGACATAATCAGACCGCTAGGGAGGTTAAAGTTTGATGTTTTTAAAACATACTGCACCATGATTGTTCACTTTTTTCTTTCGAGTGAGGGTCTGATCATCTCTCAGTTTGGATACTAAATCACCTTTGGAGTGGATTTTCAGCTTTGCAGAACATCATCTGTTGGAGTTCATCCCTCATTTCTTCAGTGGTTTTCTCAACAATCAGCATATAACCTTGGTGAGTTTTATTTAACCATTTTTGGTGGTGGATTAACTTGGTGATTAATTATTTTGGACATTATTGATTATTTGAACTTTTGGACTTTTTCTTTTTTGCTGGATTTCATTTTGATTTAAAATATTGTTTTTTATTGTTTTGTCACATTTTTTGTTACACTTTTGTATGTATTTAAGCGCAACCTATATTTTTTTGAAGTTTTGTATATCCTATAAGTTTATAGGCTAAGTTCTGCAGCTTACTGTTGTCTTATACAATTTCCGTGGCGCTGGTTCTATACTTATACTGTATATAATCTGCATATAATACCTCAGTCACACATCATAACCCCAGATTGTCCCTCAACCCCCTTCCTGGCTTTCATTTATTTATGACATGTATTATATAGTACTGACAGTTTACACAGCGCTTTACATTCACATCAGTCCCTGCTGTCGAGGAGCTTACAATCTGAGGTCCTCAACTCACATTCATAAATATACTAGGGCCAGTTTGGATAGGAGCCAAATATTCTACCATACCATACTGCTCAGCGCTTTCCTGAACAACAGTTTACATTTATTTCTGGGTACATTTCAGCATTATGTGACCATTCTTTATGTCTACACCGGAATAATGTGATTTTTAAGGCTACGTTCACACTAGCTTTGTTAGCAGGCATCAGACAGGCGTTTGAGAAGCATTTTTAATGCTTCCCAAATGCCTATGAAAATTCTGCACATGGCAGCACACAGTGCGTTCACACTGAAGTGTTAGCATCGTGTCCCATTGTGTCGCGGCAAAACTGATGCCTCATGTTGAGTCAGGAGGAGTTGAAGCCTCCCATTCAAGTCTATGATGACACTCCTCAAACGCCTGGCAGGCGTTTGTGGAGCATTAATACCATTGAACTTCATTATAGGCGTTTGTGGTGTGGTTTTAACACTTGGCAAACGCCTATCAAACGCCTCAAAAACATGCATAGGGCGTTTGGGGAGCGTTAAAAACACTTCCCAAACTCATATCTAACACCTGTCAATGGCTATAGGGGCGTTTGGCAAGAGTTAGAAATAAATCAAGTGTGAACGAGCCCTAATAGAAAACCTATACCCAATCGCATCAAAATTTGACAGAAGTGCAGTGTATATAAATTCATACTCATGAAATGTGGAGAAAGAACGTGAGAGAAAAGAAGAAAAAAAGATAAGAACGGTGTGATTAGATGTGTCGATGCCCTTCATTTGTCCCGGGATCTAGCATACAATGTTATTCAAGTGGTTGTAAAGGCTGATGGGTCCTTTCACACGGGCATTCTGTTTTTTTCATCAGTTCAGTCACATTTTTTTCAAGAAAAAACAGATCAGTTCACATCAGTTTTTCATCAATTTGCATCAGTTTTTTTCTCAGTTTACATCCGTTTTTTTTACATCCTTTACCAATGCAAAACAGACCGTATGTCCGTTTACATCCGGTTTTCATCTGTTTTCATCAGTTTACATGCATTTTTCGCCCGTTCCTTTTTTTTAACAGAAGAAAAATAGTGTTTTCTTCTGTTAAAAAACCCCAGATGTAAACGGATGCAGACTTTAACAGATTATCATCTGTTTACATCCGCTAGTCCAAAGAAATACATACAGTGAGGATCGAAAGTTTGGGCACCCCAGCTAAAAATTTGTATTAATGTGCATAAAGAAGCCAAGGAAAGATGGAAACATTTCCAAAAGGCATCAAATTACAGATTAGACATTCTTATAATATGTCAACAAAACTTAGATTTTATTTCCATCTTTACACTTTCAAAATGACAGAAAACAAAAAAATGGCGTCTGCAAAAGTTTGGGCACCCTGCAGAATTTATAGCATGCACTGCCCCCTTTGCCAAGCTGAGACCTGCCAGTGTCATGGATTGTTCTCAATCATTGGGAATACCAGGTGATGTCAATCTCAAAGGTTTTAAATGCCCAGACTCATCTGACCTTGCCCCAACAATCAGCACCATGGGTTCTTCTAAGCAGTTGTCTATAAAACTGAAACTGAAAATAGTTGATGCTCACAAAGCTGGAGAAGGCTATAAGAAGATAGCAAAGCGTTTTCAGAAGTCAATATCCTCTGTTCGGAATGTAATTAAGAAATGGCAGTCATCAGGAACAGTGGAAGTTAAAGCAAGATCTGGAAGACCAAGAAAAATATCAGACAGAACAGCTCGCGGGATTGTGAGAAAAACAATTCAAAACCCACGTTTGACTGCACGATCCCTCCAGAAAGATCTGGCAGACACTGGAGTTGTGGTACACTATTCCACTATAAAGAGATACTTGTACAAATATGGTCTTCATGGAAGAGTCATCAGAAGAAAACCTCTTCTACGTCCTCACTACAAAAATCATCGTTTGAACTTTGCAAATGAACATATAGACAAGCCTGATGCATTTTGGAAACAAGTTCTGTGGACCGATGAGGTTAAAATTGAACTTTTTGGCAGGAATGAGCAAAGGTACGTTTGGAGAAGAAGGGGCACAGAATTTAATGAAAAGATCCTCTGTCCAACTGTTAAGCATGGGGTTGGATCAATCATGCTTTGGGGTTATGTTGCAGCCAGTGGCACAGGGAACATCTCACGAGTAGAAGGAAAAATGGATTCAATAAAATTTCAGCAAATTTTGGATGGTAACTTGATGCCATCTGTGAAAAAGCTGAAGTTAAAGAGAGGATGGCTTCTACAAATGGATAATGATCCTAAACACACCTCGAAATCCACGGGGGATTACATCAAGAGGCGTAAACTGAAGGTTTTGCCATGGCCTTCACAATCTCCTGACCTCAACATAATTGAAAATCTATGGATAGACCTTAAAAGAGCAGTGCATGACAGACAGCCCAGAAATCTCAAAGAACTGGAAGACTTTGTAAGGAAGAATGGGCAAAGATACCTCAAACAAGAATTGAAAGACTCTTGGCTGGCTACAAAAAGCGTTTACAAGCTGTGATACTTGCCAAAGGGGGCAGTACAAGATATTAACTCTGCAGGGTGCCCAAACTTTTGCAGGCGCCATTTTTTTGTTTTCTGTTATTTTGAAAGTGTAAATGATGGAAATAAAATCTAACTTTTGTTGACATATTATAAGAATGTCTAATCTGTAATTTGATGCCTTTTGGAGATTTTTCCATCTTTCCTTGGCTTCTTTATGCACATTATTACAAATTTTTAGCTGGGGTGCCCAAACTTTCGATCCCCACTGTAGGTGTCCATTTTTCATCTGTAAATGGACAGATGAAAAATGGACATACGGAATGAAAGGGGCCTAAAGGTAACAAACCTTCTATGTGCAGTGTTCCGCCTGCCCCCCCATAATACTCGCCTGAGCAAGATCTTGGTCCTGCAATGTGCAGGAGAGCAGTGGCTTTCCTGGGACTCTGTCTCTTTATTGGCTCTGACACAGCAGCAGGATCCATTGGCTCCCGCTGCTGTCAATTACAGCCAGTGAGGAGGGAGCGAAGGGTGGGGCTGCTGTGTCTTATGGAGGCAGAGAGCAGAGCTCAGGAGCAAGCACACACCAGTGCCCCCATAACTAGCGGCCCAGGGAGGAGAAGCCAGAAGCGCTGGCAGGGGACTCAAGAAGAGGAGGATCGGAGCTGCTCTGTGCAAAACCACTGCGCAGAGAAGGTAAGTATAACATGTTTGGCATTTTAAAAATTAAAAAACAAACCTTTAATATCACTTTCAGTGTTCTCCTGAAATGTAATGTATTCATGGGTCCCAAATCTTTTCAAATAAAGGCATTTTGTCAATCAGTTGTTCAGAGTGACTGGTTTTTCATTTACCATCATCCATGAAAGTTTTGTGTTTATCAAAGTAAATTGGAGGACAACTTCCACTTCAGATCACCTAGGCGATCGCAGTGGAAGTGGGAGCGGGTGCCTTTCAAATTCAAGTACCTGCTCCCCAAAGGTGCCAATCCTTAACCCCTTTACGCCGGCGCCTCCTGGCCCTTTAAGAGTTTCAGGAGGTGGGGCAGGGTTTTAGGGTAATGCGATTCGCTGTCACATGATCGTAAAATGTCCTGATTACAAGGGGAGATCGGGACCTTTCCGTGAGTCACGGACATATGTGCTGGGAGCGTGCAGGGCGCGTGCTCTCAGCACATATGTATTTTCAAATGGTACGCAAACATGCGGCCGCTCAGCGTCAAGGCCCAGACGCCGAGAGGCTGCATATCTGCGTGCGCTCGGGGTCTAGGGGTTAATGGAGAGCAGGAGACAAAGGCTTAAAGCCGAACTTCCCCTTTTGGGTGGAGCTCTGCTTTAATTGAACAAACTGAGGATAGAAGCTGATTGACTACTGTGTAGACCTGAACCAAATTTTGCACTCTCCAGTTTTAGTAAATCAAGTCCTTTGTCTATTCCCACTTTACCATGTAAGGGAGTTTTTCAGATTTCAAGGTAAGGGAGGAACTGATTTTTCAATTAATTTTTGTGTGATTATACTCACAGTATTAGCACAACCTACAACAGTTAAAAGGTATAAGGTGCGGAACTGAGACATCGCCAAACCAAAAAAAAAAAACTCTGGGACTTGAGGGAAATATGTGGAGGAAAAAGCTCTGAGATCAAAGTGCCGTGCCCGGGAGAGCAATGAAGAAGTGGAAACATGAACCAGGAGAAACAGGGTATGTGTTAAAAAAAACCCTATCTATCTATCTATCTCAGGTACTTATATAGCGCCATCAATTTACGCAGCGCTTTACATATAATGTGTACATTCACATAAGTCCCAAACCCTCAAGGGGTGTACAATCTAAGGTCCCTAACTTATATTCATACATACACATACATACTAGGGACAATTTAGACAGGAGCCAATTAACCTAGCAGCATGTCGTTGGAGTGTGGGAGGAAACCAGAGCACCCGGAGGAAACCCACGCAGGCACGGGGAGAACATGCTCCAGGCAGGAGGTGCCGTGGCTAGGATTCAAACCAACAACCCTAGTACTGCCAGGTGGAAGTGCTAACTATTTAGCCACTGTGCTGCCCAGTATATATATATATATATATATATATATATATATGCACATATACACACACACACACAGGTGACAGTGAGGAACAGAATTATGCCAAAGTATTTGGATGAAGGTTTGCTTTAATTGGAAGACACCTTACCTCCCTCCCTGACATAATGACTTTTCCTTGATTAGAACCCATCTGCCACTCCACAAACTGACATATAAAAGTTTGATGACATCTGCAGACCCTGGATCTACATGTCTTTTGCATTCCCCCCTCCACCCTGGTGGTTTATCCATTTAAGTGTATCCAACATTTTTCCATTGTTGCCACAACAGGAGGTGATGGTAAATCTTAATGAGGCCATTATCTAGAATAGAATTTACTTTATTTTGGAGATCTTTACTTTCCCCTTTGTGTCTTTGGGAGAGGAAGAGAAATCTCTTCCACTTGACACAGACAAAAAATGACAAGTGTTTTAAGCATTTTTTGTTCTAGACAGGTATCCCTCAGAAGGCAATAATTTATTTTTCATCCTAAAAAACACAATGGTTCTCTGCTTCAGACTGATGCATGTGCAGGGATTTCAGTGACATGTACTAGTTTGTCAATAGGCTAAACCAGTGTTTCTTATGGAAAAATGCTCTAAAAAACTCTACAAAAACAACTTTTTTTCTGCTCCTAGACACTAAAGCTCAAAAAATGCAAATAGCCTAAAGTAATGTGCATGGACACATAGGGCAACACTAGTTTCTAGAAGCAGAAAGAAAACGCTAATAACAGCTTCAAGAAGCTTAAAAAAACACTAGTGCGCATGGAGACTGAAACTGAAAACATTCTAGAGCAGTATTTCTCAACCTTTTTTCAGCCAAGGCACCTTTTAAAATTATGGACAGTCCTGAGACACCATTTAACATTATTTACAGTCTTGAGGCACCCCATTCTAAAATGTGAAAAATTATTCTAATAGTTTAATGTAGTGCAGCAACATCCACACATGTAGGACACCCAACATTAGAGGTGATTTATTCTTCCAAAGCAAATACACTTCTGCACATTGGTACTGAGTAGTATTCCAGTGTTTCTCTTCTCCCTCCATTTTTCTCCATCACTGAGCTAAAGTGACCCCAGCACTGATGGAGAGGGGCAGGGAAGAGTCAAACCAAGATGCTGTGTAGCCAACTGACATCCTCCTTATCAACTAATGATGCCATTGGTTGTCAGGACGCCAGTGGCTAGAAGATCGTAATGGTGCAGAATGAAAACCTGCGGCTTTGTGTAACTAAAAGGAAGGCTTGTTCCACCCGCTGGCTTGTGTATAAGTTTTGGGCAATTTTTAGACATTTTGCCAAGGGACCCCTGAAGAAACCTCAAGGCACCCCAGGGTGCCTGGGCACCCTGGTTGAGAAAGGCTGGGCTAAACAATACAGTAAGTACAATTCACCACTGAAGAATTAAAGTGAATGGGACGTGTTCTAATGAACATGTAGGTGAATCATCCCAGTGAATGTACATTTTAAATGTTGTATAAGATTCACCAGCAAATGTAGCATACATATCTACAAAATATGTCCCATATGGTGTATAGTGATCAATTATTTATGGTCATTTCACCAGATATTATCCCAAAATGCTTTGGTGAACATGTGTTCTATGGATTGAACCAAATTAGTGGAAATCTGCCTAAGATTCACCCAGTGTAAAATACATTCAATGATATTCTGCAACATCTGTTCTTTAATAGAATATACCTACCATAACACTCACCCTGTTGTTTTTTAATCTAAATTTGCCTAACAAAACTGTCTTAATTCCATTTTCTATTTTTTGTATAGTCACAGTTTCCTATTTATTGCCCATATATGGTCATGATTGCTGATTTTTTTTTCACTCCACATATTGTCACAATTGTCTATTTGTTGCCCAAGTATTATCATGGAAACCTGCGCCCATGCTACCACTACACCCCTAGGTTTCCCATGTATTGTCACAATCGACCTTTTTGCCTATGTTTTGTCAAAAATGCCAATTTGTTGCCCATGTATTATCACTATTAGGTATTTGCTGCTCATATAGTGTTACAGCTACCCATTTATTTCCCACAAGAGTTTGGTGCCCATGTATTGTCACTTTTTATTGTACAGTATGTTGCTCATGTAATTTTTTGATCACCTATTAAGTCACCCACTAATTTGATCACCTATTATTTCACTAATGTTATGTTACTAATTTTATAACCTGTTATGTCACCCACTGATTGCTACCTACATTTTTTTACCTGCTGACTACCTATATTTGCATTGTTCGGCTATTTTCAAAGTTGCCTTTGCTCCAAATGCCAGAGTGAGGCCTATATATCACCACAGTTACCCACGTGTTTCCAGTGTATTGTCACTTTTATCCATATATTACCACAGTATAGTTGTGCTGTTCCCCTCATATTTGTTATTTAACTGTGCATTGTATCACCAATTCTTATTTCACCATGTTTGTTTCTATGTCTTGATCTGTTGCTGCCATCTGCTGGCCAGAATTTGCATGCTGCATGCCTCTGTTATAGCTAGTAAGTGTTTTCTCTGCTGGGCGTGGTTTTAGGCAAGCCTTGGTTCTGGTCACTTCCTGCAGCCATTTTATCTGCTATATAGCTGTGTGACAGGACATTCAATACCCTGGGCTTGTGAAGGCATCAGTTTTTGACCAGCAGTTAGCCTCAGGAAAGGTATCACAGGACAGCATCAATACCTCTACTACCTTACAGTATTGTATCACTGTTTGTCGCTGTATTTTGGACCAAATAAATCCACGCTGATTTAATTCCCGTGTATACGTTTGGATCCATCTAACCTGAACATCTGCCGGTCCGGTCTGCTCCACTGCTTGGATACGAAGGTAGGAAGTTACACAGCCATTATCAGATATACCTTCATTCGCCTTCATGTGGGGACAGAACAGTCAAAAACTGCCTTAATGTCCATACCCCGCTACAGATTCCCTCAGAGTCCAGTACCACACTCAGGAATCTCCCTAGCAACAGGCCCACTTGCAGCAAATCTGCCCAGCTACAGTGCATGTTCCACAAGCCTATGTGGAAGCACTGCACATACGCAGTATCAATACTCTTGCCTGGAAGTCCTCCACAACTCGCCAAGCCACTCTTTACATCCTATATTAACCTTTGCTCGCATAATAGAAGTACTGTTTATGCACGCTCCTTACATTGTTGTGGCCCGCAAAACCCTGCAATTCACTCTAAGCATATTAGAAATTTTATCAACGTGCCCTATCGGAGCCGTACTGCGATTTTCAGCGTCCAATTCAAAAGTTCATTTTCTTAAAGAGACAGCGCACCTTAAGTCAAAATGGCCGAAAAGGACTTTGCACAGTTCCCCAGTGATGAGCTAAAGCAAATGCAACCTGATACTGATCATTATGAAGGGCAGGGAACAGAATCCACACTTCCAGCAGAACAAGTCGTGCGACCAAGACGCTCTCTCAAACCGACAGTAAAGGTCATTGAAAATTATCACACCACGAAAGATGAACTATGTGATAACCTGGAGGAGCAATGGGAACGAGTTTCCTCCCTCATGTCCGGACTTAAATCCTCCTCAGGTGATGCCACAAGCTTACAAGTTGCCATCGGGCGGCTGGACACAGCTCAAGAAAGATACAATAGACTGTCCACAAGGTATATAACCTTTCTAAAAGACTCTAATATCGATGAAGCCCTATCAGAACTGAGCAAGGCAGAATCAATAGCCAGACAAAGAGACGTCATGGTGCTGGATGTTAAAGGTAAAGCGGAACTCCGTATCTCGCATTTGCAAGAAACTAAATCACACAGATCAAATTCATCTAAACATTCCTCTCGGTCATACAGATCATCGTGCTCAAGAAGCTCAGCCTTGAGCGACAGATTACTAGAGGCCCGCATAAACGCAGAGCAATCCAAAGCGAGACGCTCCTTCACAGAAAAAGAAGCTCTTGCAAGGGCAGAGGCCAAGAGGGCAGAGGCAGAGGCCAAGAGGGCAGAAGCAGAAGCAGAGGCCAAGAGGGCAGAAGCAGAGGCAGAGGCCAAGAGGGCAGAGGCAGAAGCAGAGGCCAAGAGGGCAGAAGCAGAGGCTCGAATAAAGATTTTCGAATCAGAGATGCAGGAGGAAATTGCATTAGCTAAAGTAAGACTACTTGAGCAAGCATTGAGCCAAGGTCTTGATCCAGTCTGCTCGCTACCACAGGAGATAGATGATCCAGTTGATCGCACCAGTGACTATGTACTGAATCAGTTATCTGCGCCACCCCCAGTTTGCAGTACCGTCCAAGCCGAGAACACTGAAACCTCCAAGTCAGCTCTACCTGCAGTACCAGTGCCACCCACAGCACCCGAGCAACCTAATAACCGTTACCCGGAAGTGCCCTCTCAAGGACGGTTGTTACAGAAAGATCGCTATCAGGCGTTTTCTGGCCTACCTCCACAGCTCAAGCAGCAGTCATCACAATATACAGAGGCTAAACGAAAGCTTAACCCTGCAGCTACATCATTCTACCCGGAAGCATCTCACCCCTTCACGCCAGGCAGCCAATACGCCCCAGGGGCATCACAAGTCGTCATGGCAACAAGCAGTGAGAAATCAGATATGTCTGAGTTTGCCAGGTTTATGGTGAGCAGAGAGCTAATCAACACCAGTCTCTCAAAATTTGATGACCGTGCAGAGAGCTACAGAGCTTGGAAGGCAACCTTCAAGGCCGCCATCGCTAACCTCAACCTAACCGCAGAGCAGGAGTTTGACCTCTTGATCAAATGGCTGGGCCCAGGCTCCACAAATCGTGTCAAGAGCCTCAGAACTGTCTATGTGGGACAAGCAGAAGCAGGTCTTGCTGTCGCCTGGCAGAGACTCAAACGTACCTTTGGCAGTGCAGAAGCAATAGAGAAGGCCCTATTCAAGAGACTGCAGAACGTTCCAAGGATCAATCTCAAGGATGTCCAGAAGCTTCAGGATTTAAGTGATCTGCTCATGGAACTGGAGCTTGCCAAGGGTGACCCTCGTCTGTCTGGGCTTTGCTACCTGGATACAGCTCATGGAGTGAACCCAATTGTCGTGAAGCTACCATACAGTCTGCAAGAAAAGTGGGCGGCATCAGTCTCAAGGTACAAAAGAGAGCATGACATCACCTTTCCCCCATTTATTCACTTCTGTAGATTTATCGATGAACAGTCCCAGATGAGGAATGACCCCAGCCTCGACTTCCTGGAGTTCAACACTACAGCTTCAGCAACATCATCAAGGTATGAAAGCATCACGCATAAACACAGAGACTTTAAGAGCAGCGTGAGTGTTAGAAAGACTAACCTACCATCTCCTGCAGTACCCACGGGTAAACAGTACACTACCTCATCAGGAGATAAGACCTTCAATCGTGAATGTCCCATTCATAAAAAACCACACTCTCTGAACAAATGTAGAGGGTTTAGATTCAAAACCATACTGGAGCGCAAGAAAATCCTCACCGAGCTCGGGGTATGTTTCAGATGCTGCGCTTCATTGGAGCACATGGCTAAGGACTGTAAATCTGTCATCAAGTGTGAGGAGTGTCATAGTGAAAGACATGCCTCAGCTATGCACCCAATCCCACTCTCCAGAGATTCACCCACTGCCGTCACCACCAGTCCTGCTCCAAGTCATGGCGGGGAGCCCCAAAATTACGCTAATGCAGTGACTGCTGTTTCCTGCTCATGCTTGGATGTATGTGGGGAGGGCCAGTGCGAGAAATGTTGTGCCCGAATATGCCTGATCAAGGTCTACCCAGAGGGACTACCAGAAAAGGCAGTAAAAATGTATGCCATCATTGATGACCAAAGCAACCGGTCCCTAGCAGGTCCTAAATTCTTTGAAGCCTTTGGAATAAAGGGACCATCCGAACCCTATACCTTAAACACCTGCTCGGGCCGCATAGAGACTAGCGGCAGAAGGGCACAAGGATTCATCGCTTCTCCTGTCAGTGGGGATACGGAAATACCCTTACCGACGCTGATCGAATGTGATCAAATACCCAACCATAGAGATGAGATTCCAAACCCCAGAAGCTGCATTTCACCAACCTCACCTAAGGCACCTAGCCAACGTTATCCCACCTATGGACATCAACGCCGAGATTCTACTCCTGCTCGGCAGAGACAATCTAAGGGTACACAAGGTGCGTCAACAGTGTAATGGTCCTGACTATGCGCCATATGCCCAGAGACTGGACTTGGGATGGGTAATCATAGGAAATGTATGCTTAGATCAACCAGGAATTGACTCCTTCAAAACGTACGTGCGTGCAGATGGACGCACAACTTGCATTAAGCCGTGTCCTCATCACTATGAGGTGAAGGAGAAGTCTCCAGGCCTCATACAACCACCTGACGTCATTACTCCCCTCTTTGCCGACAACTTGGGGAGATCAGTGTTTCAAACAACCAAGGACGACGATAAAGTAGCCTTGTCAGTAGAGGACAGAAAATTTGTCAAGATAATGGACAGTGAGTTCTTTAAAGACAAAACCAATCACTGGGTTTCTCCGTTACCCTTCCGAGCTAACAGGGTAAGACTCCCGAACAACCGAGAACAAGCTCTGTCTAGATTTAACTCTCTTCAGTGTACCATGAACAGCAAGCCTGAAATGAGAGAACACATCGTTGCCTTTATGGATAAAATATTCCGTAACAACCATGCAGAACCAGCTCCATCCTTAAGGAAGAACGACGAGTGCTGGTACTTGCCTTCATTCGGAGTATATCATCCATGAAAACCTAATCAAATTAGGGTTGTCTTTGATTCAAGCGCCAAACATCAAGGTGTATCTCTTAACGATATTCTTCTCACAGGTCCTAATCTGACTAATAACCTAGTCGGAGTGCTGATGAGATTCAGGAAAGAGCTTGTCGCCATCACTGCTGACATTGAACATATGTTCCATTGTTTTGTAGTCCGAGAGGACCACCGGAATTTCCTCAGGTTTCTGTGGTACAAGGACAATGACACCAACGCAGAGATGATGGAGTATCGTATGAGGGTACATGTGTTTGGAAACAGCCCTTCACCAGCCGTAGCGACTTACGGGCTTCGGAGAACTGCAATAGAGGGGGAATCTGAGTATGGTACAGATGCCAAAGACTTTGTGGAAAAAGACTTCTACGTGGATGATGGGCTCAAATCGCTACCAACTGAAGAAGCGGCTATCGATCTGCTCAAAAGGACTCAAAATATGTTATACCAAGCTAAACTTAGACTACACAAAATTGCTTCAAACAGCCTAACCGTAATGAGAGCCTTCGAGCGAGGTGATCATGCACCTGGATTCAAAGACATTAACCTGGGACTGGACAGTCCACCTGTGCAGAGGAACTTGGGCCTCAGATGGGATCTCTCGGCTGACTCCTTTGGTTTTCAAATAAGTTGTGCAGACAAGCCATTCACAAAACGTGGTGTCCTATCAGTGGTAAACAGCCTATTTGATCCGCTGGGATTTGTAGCGCCCATCGTCATACAAGGTAAATCCCTACTGAGACAACTTTCTGAAACCATCAAGGATTGGGATACCCCACTTCCCTCCGATAAAGAGCAAAAATGGGAAGCCTGGAAGCAATCTTTGTGTGCTTTGGATGAGATCCACATCCCAAGATGCTATATTAAAACCTCACTTACTTCTAGCGTAAAGAAGGAACTCCACGTGTTCTCGGACGCCTCCACAGAGGCCATAGCAGCGGTCGCCTATCTGAAGGTCACAGAACCCAACAAGCAAAATCACGTTGGATTCGTCTTTGGTAAGGCTAAATTAGCCCCCAAGCCTGATCATACTATTCCCAGACTTGAACTCTGTGGGACTGTGTTAGCAGTGGAGATTGCAGACTTCATACAAGAAGAACTAGGTGTCAACATAGATGAAGTTCAGTATTACACGGACAGTAAGGTCGTATTAGGTTACATCTACAATCAGACGAGACGATTTTTTGTTTACGTCAGTAACCGCATAGAGAGAATCAGGAGGTCCTCCAAACCTGAACAATGGTACTATGTACCATCCGAACTTAATCCAGCAGATCATGCCACTAGACCTATGTCTGTAGGTTCCTTTACTAACTCTACTTGGCTTACAGGTCCGGAGTTTCTGCTAAAACAGGCAGACGAATGTGTACAGGAAGTTTTCAGCATCCAGGATCCGGATAATGATCCAGAAATCCGCGCTGAAGTCAGTGTATTGGTCACTGGAACAAAGCAAATCTCCAGCCTCGGTAGCCAGCGCTTTGAATGTTTCTCCAGTTGGATGAGACTCGTCAGGACTATCGCAAGGTTAGTGCACATTGCGAAATGTTATCACAATACTCACAAAGATAAGGATTGTCACGGTTGGCACGTCTGCCATAAACCCTTCTCTGCGGAGAACATCTCTCATAGTGAGTCCCTCATAATACGTCACGTCCAACAAGAGGAATTCAATGTAGAATGGAAGTGCTTGTACAACAAACAGCAGATTCCAATAAAAAGCCCTCTTGCCAACTTAAATCCAGTTATTGACAGTTTTGGCTTGCTCAGAGTTGGTGGTCGTTTGAATCAAGCCCACCTAAGAGTTGCAGATCAAAATCCTCTCATCATTCCCAGCAAACACCATATCACCGTCTTGCTGATCCGACACTACCACAAAAAGACTGAACACCAGGGCAGGCAAATCACTGAGGGCAAGTTACGGTCTGCTGGCCTTTGGATTATAGGTATGAAAAGACGTGTGGCCCAAGTACTGCATGACTGTGTTCACTGTCGCAAAGCTAGAGGAAAACAACTACACCAACAAATGGCTGATTTGCCTGCGGACAGACTATGTACAGAGCCGCCTTTCACCTACGTTGGCCTAGACGTCTTCGGGCCATGGATGGTGTCCGCACGCAGGACCCGTGGCGGTCACGCAAACAGTAAGCGTTGGGCTGTACTATTTACTTGCATGAGTGTGCGAGCCGTTCACTTAGAGGTCATAGAATCCATGGACACATCCAGCCTTATTAATGCCTTAAGACGGTTCTTCGCAATCAGAGGACCAGTGAAACAGTTGAGGTCTGACCGTGGAAGCAACTTCATTGGAGCCTGTAGAGAAATGAACATAGACACCAAATCCATTCAAGATCACTTGGCGGAAAAGGGTTGCACCTGGATTTTCAATCCTCCTCATAGTTCCCACATAGGGGGCTCCTGGGAGAGAATGATCGGGATCTCACGCAACATCTTGAATTCTATGTTGATGGATGTAAACTCTTCAAGACTCACACATGAGACTCTAGTCACTCTTCTCGCTGACGTTTCAGCCATCATCAATTCTAGACCCCTCGTGCCAGTATCTATGGATCCTGAAACACCAGCCGTACTGACTCCAGCTATCCTACTTACCCAAAAAACTGAGATTACGCTATTACCTAGTGGAGAATTTACTCATGGGAATATCTACCAAAAACACTGGAAACGTGTACAATACCTAGCTGATTACTTCTGGAACAGGTGGCGAAAGGAGTATCTCAATATTCTTCAAGGAAGAAGAAAGTGGCAACACCACAAACCAAACCTAAAAGAAGGCGACCTCGTGTTAATGAAGGAGCAACATACCGTACGGATTGACTGGCCTATGGGACTAATTACAAAGGTTCTTCCTAGCAAGGATAGCAAGGTCCGTAAAGTGGAGTTGAAGATCTTCAGAAAGGGTGAGCTTAAAATATTCGCAAGGCCAATTAACGAACTCATTTTGATACTACCCATCGAGAACATTCCTGCTGGGTGAACTCTCCTGAACTTGAACTTTGTGGTTCTTCTCTATTCCAACTCGGAATCTACTATATTGTTATGTTTATTGCATTCTAACATGTTCTTTGTTACAGGTTGTTTTATATTTTATGGACATTCGTCATAGTGAAATCCCTTATGGAATTTCAGACGGGGAGTGTGCTGTTCCCCTCATATTTGTTATTTAACTGTGCATTGTATCACCAATTCTTATTTCACCATGTTTGTTTCTATGTCTTGATCTGTTGCTGCCATCTGCTGGCCAGAATTTGCATGCTGCATGCCTCTGTTATAGCTAGTAAGTGTTTTCTCTGCTGGGCGTGGTTTTAGGCAAGCCTTGGTTCTGGTCACTTCCTGCAGCCATTTTATCTGCTATATAGCTGTGTGACAGGACATTCAATACCCTGGGCTTGTGAAGGCATCAGTTTTTGACCAGCAGTTAGCCTCAGGAAAGGTATCACAGGACAGCATCAATACCTCTACTACCTTACAGTATTGTATCACTGTTTGTCGCTGTATTTTGGACCAAATAAATCCACGGTGATTTCATTCCCGTGTATACGTTTGGATCCATCTAACCTGAACATCTGCCGGTCCGGTCTGCTCCACTGCTTGGATACGAAGGTAGGAAGTTACACAGCCATTATCAGATATACCTTCATTCGCCTTCATGTGGGGACAGAACAATAGTGCAGTGGTCTCCAAACTACAGCTCAAGGGCCAGATGCGGCTCTTTGCTTGCCTTTATCTGGCCATTGGGACACTATTCCCCTCACTGATAGGAGACACAATTCTGCCAAATGACATAAAAAATGGGGCACCATATCTCCCCCTGATACCAACAATGGGGCATTATTCTTCCCACTGACGTCAATGATGGGGCACTATTACTCCCACTGACACCAAAGATGGGGCACTATTCCTGCCAGTGACACCAACAATGGGGCACTATTCCTCTTACTGACACCAACAATGGGGCCCTATTCATTCTAATGATACCAATGATGGGACACTATTCCTCTCAATGATACCAATGATGGGGCACTATTCCTCCCACTGATACCAAAGATGGGGCACTATTTCTCCCACTGACACCAATGATGGGGCACTATTCCTCCCACTGACACCAACGATGGGGCACTATTCCTCCCACTGACAACAATGGGGCACTATTCCTCCCACTGACACCAATGATGGGGCACTATTCCTCCCAC
The DNA here is from genome assembly GCF_062004578.1 of Staurois parvus. NCBI lineage: Eukaryota > Metazoa > Chordata > Amphibia > Anura > Ranidae > Staurois > Staurois parvus. Next base: position 7,618,319 of record NW_028317877.1, read on the forward strand.
TGACACCAACAATGGGGCACTATTCCTCCCACTGATACCAATGATGGGGCACTATTCCTCCCAATTCTACCAATGATGGGGCACTATTTCTCCCACTGACACCAACGATGGGGCACTATTTCTCCCACTGACACCAATGATGGGGCACTATTCCTCCCACTGACACCAACGATGGGGCACTATTCCTCCCACTGACACCAACGATGGGGCACTGTTCCTCCCACTGACACCAACAATGGGGCATTGTTCCTCCCACTGACACCAACAATGGGGCACTATTCCTCCCACTGACACCAATGATGGGGCACTATTCCTCCCACTGACAGCAATGGTGGGGCACTATTCCTCTCCCTTATATCAAATGTGGCAATGTTTACCATCACTGATTCCAGGAAAAATTCCTCTCCCACTGGCTACAGTCTGGCCCTCCTAAAGACATTAAAGTGGCCTTTTGTTTAGAAAGTTTGGAGACCCCTGGTATAGTGCTTTGGAGCCATCTGTGTTAAAGTGTGATCAAGTCAGTACAGTTTGTTTTAAGAATACATATTACTCTAATTTAATCCCACACAGTTTAGTCACTATCAAAGCACGCAGTGATGTTTCAGAGCCAAGCAGAATCTCACGTTCCTGGGGTTATAAAGCGATTATGACTATAACAAAGTTATACATTGTTTTATTCACTGACATGACCATGTTATAATTTTTGTTAGCTGGCCAAGCAATTTTTTACATGTACCATTAAATAACATGAACCAAAGCAAAATTCTCTAAAGTCCCCTAAAATGTATATATTTTCTGAAGACAGACATCCTGTAGAATTACTAGACACTTGGCTTTCTACATTGCACAATATTTCTACATTTGTTCGCCAACCATTCAGTTTTTATAAAAATACAAGATAATGATTGCTTGTGCACACAGCCACAACGATATCTACAAAATTCCTGCTAAATCTAAACAATGATATTTTGATTAACTAATAACTAGCACACATGTAAAATCTGTGCATACATGCAATAGAATGAAAATGATTGCATACAAAACTATACATAGTATACAATAATATGCTGTATATGTTACCTGTTTAGTATCAAGTGAATATTATTTTCCTAAATCTATTCTAAAGCCTCCAACAGGTACAGGAATACCTAGACACAATATGGCTTTTTGGAGATTCCGTATATGCATGGGTTCTACTGACAGTGTATGTATTTGTGATGCATGGTATGTGAAAGTTATCTAATGCATATCTCTAATGTGTATGATTATTTTCTTTTTAACTAATTTTTGCACTTTATATATATTTTAATTTTTTTTTTAAATGAGAGCTGATGCCTCCCACATCCCCATGTAACAGTATGTAAGTGATGCCTTTACAGTTTTTCATAGTTCTGTAAGGAATCTATTTGGAGATTAAATGACCATAAGGTCATCAGATCACTTCCAGAGGTGACTTTCTCAGCCCCTAACAGCTGCCACTTGATACTGCACCACCACTCCATCGTTACTATTCAAGGACTGTTATATACGGGTAAAAGGAAATATCAGAAGCATAAGCACACCCTTAAGGTCTCTGTTCTACTGGGAATTGTTGTTTCTATCCACTCATTTAAGCATTTTGAGATTAAGCTCAGAAATGCTTAGTACTGCCTACTTCCTAATTTGAATTTATGATGTCAGACTCATCACTGCTTTGCCAGGGTATAACCACACATAACCACATTATTGCCTATAGGATGCTTTTGATTGTAGGTGCAATAAAGACCAAGGATGTACTGCCAGGGATGCACTGGAACATGTACCACTGAGGAACAGATGAATCAATGTTGTTACTGGGGGCATAATGTCTACTCTTTAGAGGCACTGTAGAAGCACTTCTGGAACATATTCTTTATGATCAAAACTGCAGTTTAGTTGACAATTTGGTCAGCAGCTGTTTGGCTGGCAATTGCATTCACATGTCAAGTAGTTGGGTCCAAAACACTCATTGTCAATTGTATAAAACACAAGGCTTACTAACCTAGTGTGCTGCAAGCATGGTTGTTTCCCCATAACAAATGATTAAAGTAAAATGGAAAATGTTCATTAGAATTATACTCTGCATAAAGATTATTTATGAGTGACTGTTAGAAGTGAAAACTAGAAATTCTAAGATTATGTTCAGAACATATATTTCAAAAATTACAAGCTAGAGACTGTCATTGTATCAGAGATAACATCCTTTGCAGCAGTCAGTTCATTCTTTTATTTTTAATCACCTATCCACATACTGGTTTTGTTGGATTACAGGCATTTGTAAGTCCCCCATAATGCATCAATCCTTCATTCCATCTGTTTGTGCTCAGAGTCTTGAATGTCCCCAGCAACTGCTTCTAACTAATTTGATATTCTCACAGTTATCTAGCACATTGTGTATTCCCATCTGGCCTTACAGTCATTCTGACAACCAACTCCCAATGGACTCTCCAATTGGTCACAGTCCTCCAAGCTTTGTTCAGATGTTAACCTTTCTCCTGCTGAAAATATGTTATTCTCTCTACAGCTCCCCTCTATAACCACTAACACAGACAGAGTTATGTTTAACACATTCAGTGTGGTGTATAGTGTGAATAGATCAATATGTTAACCCTAATTTAGTTGTCTTAAAATGTTTTACTGTCAACATTGATTTATGCTGTCTTTTAGAATTTAAAGATTTAGTCCTAAACTGCATTTAACATTTTATGTTCAATTACTAACTGTGCACATTAACCATACATACATTTACAGCTATAAAATGCTTTGAAGAACAGTTATAAATCTGATGCTGATGTTTGCTTAACTGTCAATGAGTTCAATTCACAAAGCTAACATACCAGGACAAGTATACTTATCTTAAAAATAACGAGCGTTTTTTTCAGTCCAATAGGACTTAAGAATACAGTCACATGCCTAAATTAGAGAGCCTTATGCCTGTGTAAAGCTTTGTGAATTGAGTTAGGGATCTGTGATTGCAAATGCAGTGGTGACAAATACACACAAAATGTATTCTTTTACTGAATAATGGACAAACTTGTGCTAGAAATCTGATTCTTTTAATAAATCTCCCCCGTGAGCTAATCTATGCATCAATCTCAAAGGATGATGGCTGAGAATTCTCAACCCCTTCATTGGTAAACAGTTTCAACATCCTCATCCCACTATTAAACATAAAACAGACTTAATCTGGTCCTATCGATATAAATATCATGAACATATATCTCTGTAGTTTAGCCTGGATATCAGTTTCAGTGGCAGGTGGCACTGGTGCCATTAACCTTATTTACAATTTAGATACACATGGGCCTCAGGTTAAAGGACCAGGAGGTAGTGCCAGCAGGGGGGAAGGGGGGGGGGGGGGGGTTGGGGGATTCCTTTATTGAATGTTTAGTGAACTCTTTAAACAGGCTTATTGTTTTTGACTGGTATCCTCCTGGTATGCCCATAAATTCAGTTGTCTCAGATCCAACATTTTGTCTGAAAAAGTGTATGGGTAATCTTCTCCAGCTTTAGAGCTCTGGCATACCCAGTTTCCCCTCACAGTCCCACTGCCTGACACAGTACATCAACAGTGATGCACCCACTTGATATTGGGAAGACCAGAATGTTCTCAAGCTTCAAGGTCATAGCTGAGTTGAAGCTTTGATCAGGATGTGGCTTGTTCACACAGGATTTTTGTAAAAAGGAAGCTATAATGTATCTCGTCATTTTTAATTTTATTTGTATATGATTTTTTTTGTTTACAAACGATTTTATTTACTAAGAAATAGGCTGCAGAAACAGCTTAACAGCATAAGGTATAACATACAATAGAAAAAAAAGGCACATCTGTAATTTCATTCCAATAAGGTACAGTTATATAGAACATAAAAGTTAAGTACATGAGTAAGGTAGGCAGAGCAATAAGGCCACCAACAGAAAGATACCATTAATTAAAATATGAATGTTCATTGGTCAAACAGTAAATGTCTATGAGTTTTTCAAACTTCCAATTTTTTGTCAAGTAAGTGCATCCTATCCAATAATGTATAATGAATACATTCCATGAGCATCACTGTATCGACTCTTCGTAAATCTGAGGTCATGTATATGATTTTTTAAACGGTTGCTTTAACTGTATCTTTGTGTATACAGTTTCTACACACAGAAATACATAGAGCGAAAGAGTGTAGATTATGGGTTAAATAAATCTCCTAGATTGTAAGCTCAAAAGAGCAGGGCCCTCGAACCCCTTGTGTATTGTTTTGTTACTGTACTGTCCCATGTACTGTCCCCCACTACAATGTACAGCGCTGAGCAAACCTTCTGGCGCTATATAAATACTGTATAATAATAATAATAATAAATAAAGATGCAGTGCAAAAGTGGTTGCTTCTGAAGAGTTAAAAAAATACCACATGTATCAGCAAGCCAAAAAAAAAATGGAAGATGCACTGCCTTGTCCAGGGTCCTCTGTAAAGTGCTGTCAGAGCTCCAGGGTATGACCAGAGGTATGTGAACTGACGCAGGGAAACGCAGGCTTCAGATATGTTATAAACAATATAATTTATTAACACTAACAATACATAAATGCAGTGCAATACTAAAACATAACACAGTGCAAACGAACCAAACCACCCACAGATAACAATACATACAATGCAAGCGTCGTCAGGCAGGCCGGGTCAATAACAATCGGGCAGGTAGGAACAGGAGGAGCAGGCAGAGAGTAGTCAGGTCACGAGCCAGGTACAGCAACTAACGGGCAGGTAGGTACAGGGGGTCAGGCAGAGAATGGTCGGGGTCACAAGCCAGGGATCAAACAGGAGAAGTCAGCAGAGGTCCGGATCAGGCAGGGTCAGCAACGAATCAGTCAGACAGGGACAGGGACAGGGACAGGGACAGGGATGCAGGTAACAAGATACAGGGGCCCAGGAAAAACACACACCAAGGCCCAGACTGCAGGTCTGGCCATCCCTTAAATACACCTGCATAATCAGCTTCAGGTGTTTTGCTGGCTGCAGGGTTGAGTCTCTGATTGCTGAGAGCACCCGCTGGCCAGCCCTGGTACTGCAGCCCACAAGGTGAGTCCCACCATTACTGGCAAGTCCATTCCTGACAGTACCCCCCCCTCAAGGAGCGGCCTCTGGACGCTCCAAACAGTCCTAGCTGGGCAAAATGTTCCACTGCCCGGGTCTGGTAACTGGCGGGATATCAAAGACTGGCACATCGGGCAGGACTCCGGGCAGCGGCACATCGGGCAGGACTCCGGGCAGAGGCACATCGGGCTGGACTCCGGGCAGAGGCACATCGGGTGGGCGCCTGGCCCCCAGGTGGTGCGGCGGGCGCCGGGCCCCCAGGCAGTGCGGCGGGCCCCCAGGAGGGGCGACGGGCGCCGGGCCCCCAGGAGAGGCGACGGGCGCTGGGCCCCCAGGCGGGGCGACGGGCCCCCAGGTGGGGCGGCGGGCACCGGGCCCCCAGGCGGGGCGCCGGGCCCCCAGGTGGGGCGGCGGGCGCCGGGCCCCCAGGCGGAGCGGCGGGCGCTGGGCCCCCAGGAGGGACGGCAGGCACCGGGCCCCCAGGCGGAGCGGCGGGCACGGGTCATCAGGCATGACAACAGGCATCGGGTCACCAGGCATCAGGTCATTTGGCTCGACAACGGGCACCGCGTCATCTGGCAAGGCAGTGGGCACCGAGTCACCAGGCACGACAGTGGGCTCTGAGTCACCAGGCATTGGATCGTCTGGCTCGACAGCGGGCATCGGGTCACCAGGCATGACAGCGGGCACTGGGTCATCAGGTACCGGATCGTCTGGATCGACAGCGGGCATCGAGTCAACTGGCCTAATGGAATCATCAGGCTGGATCAGTTCATCAGGCTGGGTAGAAACATCATGCTGGGTAGAGACATCAGGCTGAATGGAGGCCTCAGGCTGGGTAGAGGCCTCAGGCTGGGTAGAGGCCTCAGGCTGGGTAGAAGCATCAGGCTGAATTGTGGGCGCCGAGGCACCAGGCTGCACCACGGAAGACAGGTTCTCAGATGGGAGGCTGACCGGTTTGGATACTGGCAGGATGGTACTGGTTGGAAAGAACTTTCGCCTTTTCCTGGTTTTAGTTACCGGAGCACTGTAAGTAAGCGCAGGTTTGTAAACGGATGGAGCAGCTGGAGACAGAGAAGAGCTGGAGGATGGAACAGGAGAGGGAACATTTGCTACAGAGGGCTTCTTTACAGGGTTAAAGGCAGGATAGGTGCAGCGAGTGGGAACAGGGTACTGATTAGAAGCAGGACTGGGTTTTTGCAAGCTGACTGAGGCTGGGTGCAACAAGTCTGACCATGTCTGCAGTATGGGTTGAACAAAGCTCAGCTTACACAAAGCCTGTCTGACCAAAGACTGCACTGCGTTTATACAATCCCTTAATACCTGTGGTGAACATGCAGCATAATGCTCCAAGAAGCAATCCACATCATCCTCTAATAACCATACCAGGGACTCTACCTGGTCTGCACTAAATGGTGGCAAAAAGTCATTCCTGCTTTCAGGGGTACCAGATGAAGCCAACTCTACACAAACCTGAATCAAAGGTTGCACCTCAGAGAACTCTGTGCCCTGATCTACTAGAACATGAGCGATCCGTATAAATTCTAGCAGTTGATCCCGGGTATACTCCCTCAGAGCCTGATAAGCATATTCTCTGTCATCAAAAACCAGCAGCGACAAATACACAACCTCATCAAGATCCATCCTTCCCAGCAACAAGCCAAGATGGCTTCCCTGTGCAGCCACTTCTGGTCAGGATTGGCCTTGGTGTAATGTCAGAGCTCCGGGTATGACCAGAGGTATGTGAACTGACGCAGGGAAACGCAGGCTTCAGATATGTTATAAACAATATAATTTATTAACACTAACAATACATAAACGCAGTGCAATACTAAAACATAACACAGTGCAAACGAACCAAACCAAACCACCCACAGATAACAATACATACAATGCAAGCGTCGTCAGGCTGGCCGGGTCAATAACAATCGGGCAGGTAGGAACAGGAGGAGCAGGCAGAGAGTAGTCAGGTCACGAGCCGGGTACAGCAACTAACGGGCAGGTAGGTACAGGGGGTCAGGCAGAGAATGGCCGGGGTCACAAGCCAGGGATCAAACAGGAGAAGTCAGCAGAGGTCCGGATCAGGCAGGGTCAGCAACGAATCAGTCAGACAGGGACAGGGACAGGGATGCAGGTAACAAGATACAGGGGCCCAGGAAAAACACACACCAAGGCCCAGACTGCAGGTCTGGCCATCCCTTAAATACACCTGCATAATCAGCTTCAGGTGTTTGGCTGGCTGCAGGGTTGAGTCTCTGATTGCTGAGAGCACCCACTGGCCAGCCCTGGTACTGCAGCCCACAAGGCAGGTGAGTCCCACCATTACTAGCAAGTCCATTCCTGACAATTGCAGTCATAACTCTAGTCTTCGAGAGTCTCCATATCAGAGCATATAAAGCAATAAATAAATTAAGGGCAGGTATGCCTGGAAGCAATCTATTCCTACTTCTGAAGAGTTATCTACTTCTGTAGATTGCAGCTTTAGCTACAGAGCCTGTAAACAAAGATGTAAAGAGATAAAAAGGACATACAGTATGAGAAAATTAGCCTAAATTGCTCCCTATGGATGCAAAATATTAGGCAGCTAATATTTTTATTGACAACTTAAAAAAAAAGAAAGCATATGTATATGGAGCTTTTTCCATTGGGCTGTTTCATTTGTGAGGTTTTAGGGAAACTATAATAATTTTTGTCAGTTTTCTATAATCAGTTATGGACACTGCATAATTTTAGGCCATGGAAATACATATGAAATACGTACTTCCATGGCAGGTTGTTTGCGGAACATGCTTGGTTCTCTAATAAACAATCCTAGCCCTCTCTTGTTAATTGCTTCTGTTTGAACAGAACATCAGTAACAGTATGAAGAGGGGTATGTCCCTTGCACTGATACATTCACCTATTTGTGCTGTGAGAAAGAATTTACAAATTTTTGCAGAATGTATAGACTTTTATATTGACCTGATTAAGAATAAAACAGGGGCAGAACAGTGGCTAAGTGCTTAGCACTTCCATCTAGCAGTTTTAGGGTCATAGATTTGAATGCCAAACAAGCTGCTGCCTGCCCAGAGTTTGCATGTGTTCCCTGTGCATGTATAGGTTTCCTCCCACAATCCAAAGACATGCTGGTAGGTTAATTGGCTCCTAAATTGGCTCTAGTATGTGTATATATAAATGTGAGTTAGGGAACTTAGATTGTAAGCTCCTTGAAGGCAGTGACTGCTGTTAACCACCTGTCAACTGCTTACAGTGTATATCTGCGAGCGAGTGGCAGTTGCAGGAACAATGGAACGATCACTTATATACAATATGTATGTGACCTGACTTTTTCTGGGTTTGATTGGACACAGCACGAGCTTGGCAGCTCACTTCAGCCAATGATTTTGGTTGAAGTCAGCTGATTAGCTGTGTTCAACCACACACAGAGTTCTGTGTTTACAAAACACAGAACTCTGTGTGCAGGGAGCAGTGATATGGCTGTTTTTATTTCCTGCAAAGGAGGGAGAAAAAAAAGCCATATAGTAATGTAAAAGCAGCACATATTACACACATTACACATTGTTAGGCACATAATTAACCCCTTGATTGCCCCTAGATGTTAACCTCTTCCCAACCAGTGTCATTAGTACAGGGACAGTGTACAGTAATTATTATTATTATACAGGATTTATATAGCGCCAACGGTTTGCTCAGCGCTTTACATTATAGTGGGAGACAATACAGTAACAATACAGTTCAATACCAGAGGGATTTGAGGGCCCTGCTCCTTGAAGCTTACAATCTAGGAGGGAGAGAATAGCACTGATCACTGTATTAGTGTCACTTTTGATGTTAGTGTCAGTCAGTTAGTGTACTTCCCAGCCAGCCTCAGTTAGTGCCAGATTGGCTGCCACACTATCACAGTTCCACTATAAATCGCTGATCACCATTACCAGTATAGCGTCATAGCCACATAAATTGTAGTATTATATACCATCCTTTGTAGATGCTATATGTTTTGAACAAACCAATTAATATACACTTATTGGGATTTTTTTTTTACCAAAGACGTAGCAGAATACATTTTAGCCTAAATTCATGAATAAATTAGATTTCTTTATGGGATATGTTTTACAACAGAAAATAGAAAATGTTTTTTTCGTTTAATAAAAAACAAAAAACCCAGTGGTGATCAAATACCACCAAAAGAAAGCTCTATTTGTGCAAATGTTTTTTATAAATTTCATTTTCGTACAGTGTTGCATGACCATGCAATTAGCAGTTAAAATAGCGCAGTGCTGAATAGCAACAATGCTCTGGTCACGAAGGGGGTAAAACCTTCCGGAGGTCAAGTGGTTAATGTAAAATATGTATGTAAAGTGCTGCGAAAATCAACAGCGCTATTTAAATACTGTAGCTATAATAAATAAATAAAATAAAAGTATTTTCCCTAAGCATTATAATTAAAAAAAAAAAAATTATATATATGTGTGTATGTATATATATATATATATATATATATATATATATATATACACATACACACACATTTTTTTTTCTAACAAATGTTCAGTGTTGTTTTTTTTTAAATGTAGTATATGCTGGAATAAATCCATGTCATATAGGCATAAGATTAAGGTTGCTGTAAAACTCTAGGCCAGGCTTCACTACCAACATGTGGTGTTTTTTTAAAGCTATTGAATTTCTCAGCTAAAACAGTGTTAACAGTCTCAAAGTCACACGTTGCACAGACATTGCAGTTCTAATGTACTCTTAGTCACACATTGTGCAGATTTAGAAGTTTTAATATTCTCTTGGACCATATTGCATAGCCATTAGCTCCTAACACCTAATGCCTAGCTCCAAGACTGGTGATTCACAACCTTTAACAAGTCGTGACACACCATGATGAGAATTCAGATGTTTGTGACACATATTATCATACATTATGAATGAAGCCTTAAAAATTACAAGTGCCAGCATGACCACTCAGGTCTCCTTACAAAATAATAATGCTATACAGGGAACTATTACAGAGAGTGTACATAATATATAGTAATATATTAATAACACCTTAAAATCAATTTACCAGTTCCAGCATGCTGCATTTTTAGGACATTGACCTGCATTTTGCTCTATAAGACAACCAAAAGAAAAAAGTAAAACACTTGAATTCCATGCATGAAAGGAATCACCACTGCAGCGAGGAGCTCCTTTGGGAGCCATTTACATCCGCAGAGCGGCTCTCCTATGTGTGGCAGCATTTACATACAGTGGAGGGATATCTGACCTGATCTGACCAGAGGCAATAGGATCCTTGATGTCCTGTGGTTACCTGTTATATGCGCATTTAGATTGCGTATCTGGTGAGTGCGCAATCTTTACATATCTATCACCTCACCCAGGGATCCAGCCACTGGATTTTGACGATCGTTTGGGGATCTTATGTGCACTTAGTGTGGACTTTGTAGTTTACAACACTCTTTCTCGTTGATAGTCACTATTGAATGATATCTGACTTTGCACTTATGTCACATATTTATTGTTTATGGTGATTTTAGATGTTTAAATTAAGAACATTTTCGATCTATAACAAATTATTTAGCGCTGCACCTTTTTTTACTCGATATTTGACACTGTTTTGGATAAACTAACACATCAATATCGGGTTCAATGGATGTAGTAGCAATTCTCAATGAATTCTCAATGTATGCTTCAATCTTGAAAATAGTTGCTCACAAATATAGGTGCTGCCGAAAACGAATGAGATGAATAAGGCATGACAATGAAGAGTTGGACATTTTTCTTTAGAAAGATAAAACATATAGAAGTCTAATAAAGAGACGGTCAATTTTTTTCTGGCTGTATGTGTTCGATAAGTATAAGCACATTTTAACAAGTAAGTAAAAGTAACTTTATGATGTGTCAGGCTGCATTCATAGCTGCGTTGGGCCACATGCAGCCTGTGGAACACAGGTTGGACTCCCCTGTTTTAGTACCATTATGTATCTCCATGGACCTTGGTGGTTAATACTACTACATTGTTGTTTTACATCAGTAAAACAGTTCAGAACACCATCAGCTACGTGCACTTATCCTCATAAGCAGCATCCCTCTTAGAGAAGTGCAGAGTAACTCTGGTAGCACAGGCAAACAGCTAAATTAGTGTTTCTCAACCTGTTTACCTCCGAGGAACCATTGGCAAAAAGTATGAGATCTTGGGGAACCCCTGAAATAATGTTCACAGCTACAGCTCACAGAACATTGGTGTGATCAGCAAGCTGTTGATAATAACAATTATTTTTAGAAATAGCATTAAATAAAAGAATACATATTAAAATGTACCTATTTAATGTGAAACTTGTGATTTTTTTTTTCTTTTTCTACAGAGATACTCTATTCTGGGACCACCTTGGCATAAAAAATGTGTGTGTGTGTGTCAGCAGGGCAGGGTACAAGGGCTCAGGAGGGCACACCTCATGAGGGGGAAGCAGGACACATTACATGGAAGCAGGGCACATTATGTGGAAACAGGGCACATTGCACAAGATCAAAAATAAAAATTGATACCATGGACCAACACTTAGCAATGGCCCTATCCCCTAATGAGGAGTCTAATACCCCGTGTGATGAAGCCGTCTGAACCTACATACAAAATATGAATAGGTGCAATCTGCGTAACTCACAACTAATAGGCAGAAAACTAGCGCTAAGAGAAAAAACGAAAAAAACGAAAAGAGGTTACATGGCGGACCGAGCGGATAATATGAAAAAACAGGCTTTATTACAGTCTGTAATAAAGCCTGTTTTTCATATTAGCTGCTTAGTCCACCGTGTAGCCTCCTTTCACATTACACAAGAGCAGGGCACATTACATGGAGGCAGGGCACATTACATGAGGACAATCACATTACATGGAGGCAGGCCACATTACATGGAAGCAGGGCACATTACATGAGGACAATCACATTACATGGAGGCAGGGCACATTACATGAGGGCAGGGCACATTATGTTAGAGCAGGGCACATTACATGAAGGTAAGGCACATTACATGAAGGCAGGGCACATTACATGAAGGTAAGGCACATTACATGAAGGCAGGGCACATTACATGAAGGTAAGGCACATTACATGGAGGCAGGGCACATTACATGAGGGCAGAGCACGTTATGTGAGAGCAGGGCACATTGCATTTTTATAATTATTATTATACAGTATTTATAAAGCGCCAATAGTTCGCTCAGCGCTGTACATTACAGAGGGGAACAGAACATGTGACAGAACAATACCAATACAATGCAAAACATGAGGAGATCGAGGGCCCTGCTCTTTCGAGCTTACAATCTAGGATGAAGGTAAGGCACATTACACGGGACAGGGCACAGTACTTGGGAACAGGGCACACATTACATGGGACAGAGCACAGGGTGCATAGTATGGAACAGGGCACATTACACGAGACAGGGCACATTACATGGGACAGGACACAGGGCACAATACATGGGACAAAGCACATTACATGGGACAAAGCGCAGGTCACATTACATGGGACAGAGCACATTATATGGGACATGGCACATAACATGGGACAAGGAACAGAGAACATTACATGGGACAGGACACATTGTATGGGAAAGGGCACAGAGCACATTACATGGAACAGGGCACATTACTTGGGACAGAGCACATAACATGGGACATGGCACATTACATTGGACAGGGCACAGTACATTCCATTGAACCTTTGGCTGTAGGGGTTGTTGTCCTGCTGGAAGGTGAACCTTTGCCCCAGTCTCAAGTCTTTTGTAGACTCCAATAGGTTTTCTTCTAATATTATAATTGGGGGTCCTCCTGCGCTGCTATACAAGTCTATATGGGAGCAGCTAGCATCCAAACATCCCCTCAAGATGGATATAAACAATATTGACACTATGATGCAGCGCTAAATATACAGCTGGCTGGTGGATATAACCACCCTATATATTGGATAATAGTAAGTAACATAAACCATACGATACAATTTTCTATATATGGTGTTTGATCTAATCGTATCTGATTCGGTGATACACAAGTGATAATCAGTGCAGAGTAAGAGGTTCTATAGAACCTGTATAGGTGGTATAAATTCATAAATTCCATCCCCCACAGCCACTTCCTCCTGTACCACTACCCCCTCCCTCCTAGATTGTAAGCTCGAAAGAGTAGGGCCCTATAACCCCTCGTGTGCTGTTTGTAGTTGCTGTAATGTTTCATGTATTGTCCCCCCCTCTATTGTACAGTGCTGAGCAAACCCTTTGGCGCTATATAAACTCGATGTAATGTAATGTAATACATTTCCTTCCCATCTAGGGATTGATTATAGTAGAAATGAACATGATTACAACCACAGTGAATCCCTATACAGGGATAAAAACTACCACATAGGTGATACGTGCTATGACCCGTATTAAAACAAACCAGAATAACACATAAAAGTCCATATGAAACTTTCAAACTGCTGCATGGTCACTCCAGGCATGCGTTTTCATGCGTGCTCCTGTGTTTGGTGAGAAAGTGAAGTGAGAATCCTACACAGCAGGGCGCATTAAAACAAACCACAATATCACATAAAAGTCCATATGAAACTTTCAAAACTGCTGCATGGTCACTCCAACCATGCGTTTTCATGCGTGCTCCTGTGCTTGGTGAGAAAGTGAAGTGAGAATCCTACACAGCAGGCATGCACGCTCACCTTCCCACTGTGACCCGCTAGGGCCACAATGACTTTTGGTTCACACTGGATCCTGCTCGCAATCTCCAGGTGGGACAGGCTCCACAGCCCCTGCTGGTCTCTCCTTCACTCCCTCATACCTCCATCCACAGGCGTCAGTATGTAAGCTCATTAAAGCACATCATATGGGACCATAAAAAGAAAGACTGCATAGTGTAATACTGTTATTTATTGCTAAAATAGGATAAAAATCGCCAAGCTGTCCACTCACATTTCTGTAGAAATCAACAGGCTTTTTCCACCACTAACATGGGTGTAATGGATGCACCCTGGTGTACCAAGATGGCGCCTACCAGAAGTGCGTCACCACGTCGCCTCTACGCATTACACCACACCCACGTGGCTTCCTCAGGATTATTTTTAGATTTTACTTGTATTCTTGTCTTGTCAGAGCAACAGTGTGAGCTGGGCGTCAGGCTGTATACATTTCAAATTCCCTCTATACGAGGCAACTGTTCTGCTAAATAGGTAAACTAGAGAAAGACGTGACCAACTGCACCTCATACTGTCCAGTTTTATTACTAAATACCAACTGTAAAATCTTACTTACAGTTGTGGCAGTGCGGTACCCTGCCAGGTTCGAAATCAAGCTTATAACCCTGGATTCTCAACCAGGCACGTTGAGGGGCTCCAGAGGGTTTATGTAATGCAGAGGAAACTGGCTTTTCAGTTTCCTCATTTATTCTTAAAGTCCTTTTGGGATCTGGAGCCTGGAGATTTCTAAGTGATCTGGGAGGGATGAAATCTCCATGCCAGGGTCTGTGTTTTCAGAACCCCCAGCACACTGATTGTACAGGTGTGTGCAGGGCTTTAAATGAGTGTCTCTGTGTGTGGCTGATGCTGGGTGCTGTTCAAGGACTCCATGGTTGTGTGTGGACCAAGGGCTCCATGGCTGTGTGCGATGGATGTCTCCACCTCGGCAGACTGTCTTGGAGTCAGGTGGGCTTCACCTAGGAGAGGTGGAAGCCAGAGTAGCTGTGTGCTAGTGGCTAGCTGTGTGCGAAACAGCCATTTTGTCTGCAGGAGACAGACATAAATAGAGGTACAGCTAATCAGCAGGGCTGATAAAGAGAGCCAGGAGGCTGAATATTTGTTTCATTTGTTTTGATGGTGAACACCCCTGCATGGGAAACTTATGTTATTGAACTTTCGTTTAAATAAAAGTGGGCTAAAACGGCCCTTAAAAAGCAAGCGAGTTGCTGTGTGCTTTAAAAAAGCTCTACCATTTTGAAATCTACTGTGTGTCAATCAATTTCAGACATGCTCAGATTGACCATGATAATAAAGGTGATAGATCTATACTTAGATGATGCAAAGGTATTTGATTCCATTGAGTGGCAATTTGTATGGTCATGGAAAAGTTTTGTCTTTAGCCAAAAAGTTACCTAAATAGATCAAAATTCTATATACAGCTCCAACAGCATCCATTCTTACTGTACTTTTAGACTATACAGGGGGACCCATCAAGAATGTATTCTGTTATCTTATTCACTTTAACTACTAAAGCATCAGGCATCAAAATACAAGATAACCCTGCCGTGAAAGGTCTGAGACTTAGATCTCAACAAAAAGTCCTTGGTTTAAACACTTGGGTATTTATTTACAAAGTTGGATATGACCCAACATATACAAACCAGTAGCAGAATTCTAGTGTAACTTGTTGAGTGCAGAAACCTCTTTGACTTCTTACTGTTACCAGAACTCAATGCTACCCCTTGGCAAAATCTGAATAGTCCTCTCTGCAAGTTTTTGGTGCAGAAGATCATGTATCTTGACTAATAACCAACACTTAAAGTGGTTTTAAATCCAAAACGTTTTTTTACCTTAATGCATTCCCTGCATTAAGGTAAAAAAAAGTTTTATTTCTCTGTCCTCCCCTTTTCTGTGTGAGGGGGTGAGAGGGGAGAAGAGATCCAGCACTGTGCACAGCTGATTCTTTTCTCCCCTCTCTTCCTCTTCACACAGGACTCAGGCGGCAGCAGGAGCCATTGCCCATTGGCTCCTAGTGCTGTCAATCAAATACAGTGACGAGGAGGCAGGGGTGGGCTAAGCCCCACTGTGTGTATCTATGGAGCACTGCTTCATAGACATACACAGCTTAGGAGCGAGCATGCACTGTGTGTCTCCATAGCAGATGCTATGGGGGCACATGAAGAAGAAGAGGAGCCAAGGAGCAGGTGAGTATAACATATTTATTACTCTAGAAAAAGAATTGTACCTTTTAGTGCCGCTTAAAAGCAGTTTCCCCCCTAGGGTTCTGCGAGAAGACAGCCTTGATCTGGTGACTCCCCTCTGCCCTGACCTGATGACTCCCCTGTACCCTGACCTGGTGAGTCCCTGTGCCCTGATGTTCCCTGATCTGTTAATTCCCCTGTGCCCTAACCTGGTGACTCCCCTGTGCCCTAACCTGGTGACTCCCCTGTGCCCTGACCTGGTAACCCTCCATGCCCCGACCTGGTGACCCCTCCCTGGTGACATCCCTGTACCCTGACCTGGTGACTCCCTTGTGTTATGTCCTGGTGAAACCCCTGTCTAATTTCAGTTGAAGATGAAATTTGTGTGTGTATATCCCAAGTTCAACCCAGAATTTAGCATCTGTGCAGCAAAAAGTCAGCCCAAGTTTCACATAAAGGAAGTATGTTTTAATATTTATTCTATTATTTAATGCTATTTCTAAAAATAGTTATTGTTATGTCAACGGTTCACTGATCGCACCGATTTTCCGGGCTGTAGATCTAAAAATTAATTCAGGGCTTCCCTGAGATCTCAAACTTTTTGCCAAAGGTTCCTCAAAGACAAAAGGTTGAGAAGCACTGATTTAGAGCCTTTGCAGCAAATTACACCTACCAAAATGTTTAATTCTCTTAAATTCTATAAGATATACCAACTACTATATAAAATGGATAGACTCCCACAATCTTATGTTATCAGTATCTGACATCTAATAATGCTTTATGAACCTTTAGCATAATAATGTACATAATGAAACTATAATGCATAATTAAAAAGGCTTTTTAAAGTCTTTTTTTATGGATGCTAAATAGTTTTCAGTTAAGTTGTTAACATCAGAAGCAACAACACGCATTATGTGTATAGCTGTGGTTGATATTATTATTATTATACAGTATTTATATAGCGCCAACGGTTTGCTCAGCGCTGTACATTATAATGGAAGACAGTACACGAGACAGTACAGTAACAATACAATACAATACACGAGGGGTTCGAGGGCCCTGCTCCTTGGAGCTTACAATCTAGGAGGGAGGGGAGAGTGGTACAGGAGGAAATAGCTGTGGGGGATGGAGTGGTGGGAAGAGCAGAGGAGATCAGCAAATTAGGTGAGGGCGGGGTAGGCTTCTCTGAAGAGATGGGTTTTCAGGGTGCGCCTGAAGGTGAGGAGGGAAGGTGACAGCCTGATGGATTGGGGTAGTGAGTTCCAGAGGATGGGGGAAGCCCTGGAGAAGTCCTGGAGACAGGCATGGGAGGAGGAGACCAGGGAACTGGAGAGAAGGAGGTCTTGTGAGGAGCAGAGAGTGCGTTTTGGGTGGTAGATGGATATTAGGTCGGTGATGTAGTTTGGGGTAGTGTTATGAACAGCTTTGTACGTTAATGTTAATATTTTTAATTTTATGCGTTGGGCAATCGGAAGCCAATGGAGGGATTGGCAGAGGGGGGTGGCGGATACGGAGCGGTTGGTAAGGTGGATGAGTCTGGCCGCAGAATTCAGGATAGACTGAAGCGGAGATAGCCTGTGTTGGGGTAGGCCGGCGAGGAGGGAGTTGCAATAGTCAAGTCGGGAGATGATAAGGGAGTGAATGAGTTGCTTTCTAGTTTCTGGAGTTAGGAACATGTGTATTTTGGAGATGTTGCGGAGGTGGAGTCTGCATGAGTTTGTCAGCGATTGGATCTGGGGCTGGAAAGACAGATTGGAGTCTAGAATGACACCTAGTACTCTGGCTTGCGTGGTGGGGCTGATGGTGGCGTTGTTGGTCGTGATTGAGGTCAGGGGGGGGGGTTGGCGTGGGCTGGTGGGAAAACTAGGAGCTCTGTTTTGGCAAGGTTTAATTTGAGGAAGTGGAGTGACATCCAGTCTGATATGTCGTTCAGAAGGCTAGTGATTCTGCCGGAGACTGAAAGAGTTAGGCGAGGGGTAGAGAGATAGATTTGAGTGTCATCGGCATAGAGATGGTAGTTGAAGCCGTGGGAGTGTATCAGTTGGCCAAGGGAGGAGGTATAGATGGAGAAGAGAAGGGGCCCGAGGACAGAGCCTTGGGGGACCCCAACAGAGAGGGGGAGTGAGGGGGAGGTGGCAGCGTTATAGATAACACTGAAGGAGCGTTGGGATAGATAGGAAGAGAGCCAGGAGAGAGCGGAGTCTCTGAGGCCAAAAGAGTATAGCTTTTTTTTGAGGAGGGGGTGGTCAACCTTGTCGAAAGCGGCGGAGAGGTCGAGGAGTAGTAGCACTGAGTAGTGGCCATTGGCTTTGGCGGTTAGCAGGTCGATGGTGAGTTTGAGTAGGGCAGTTTTGGTGGAGTGTAGGGGGCAGAAGCCAGATTGTAGGGGATCAAGGAGGTTGTTGTCGGTGAGGTGGGAGCTTAGGCGATTATAGGCTAAGCGCTCAAGGAGTTTGGATGAAAATGGCAGCAGGGAGATGGGTCTAAGGTTGTTTAGGTCGGTGGGATCCAGGGAGGGTTTTTTAAGTATGGGAGTGATGTGCGTGTGCTTCAGGGGGGAGGGGAATGTGCCAGTAGAGAGGGAGAGATTAAAGATGTGAGTGAGGGAGCGTAGGAAGGAGGAGGAGGGTGATCGTAAGAGTTGTGTGGGGACAGGGTCAAGGGGGCAGGTGGTAAGGCGAGCTTCAGAGAAGAGCTTAATGACCTCTTCGGTGGTAACGGGTTCGAAGGAGTGGAGTGTTAAGGGGGTTTTAGCTTGTTGGGCGGGGTGGAGGTCTGGACAGTGGCGAGGTCGAAGGAGAGGAGTGTTGAGGGGGTTTTCGTGTGAGGGATGCTAGGTGGGGCAGAAATCTGAGCAGTGGTGATGTCTCTGCGAATTGCGTCGATCTTGCTTTGGAAGTGGTTAGCAATCTCTTGGGCGGTGAGTGAGGTACTGGGTGGAGGTGGGGGCGGAGAGAGCAGGGAATTGAAGGTGGAGAAGAGCCGGCGAGGGCTGAAGGAGAGGGTATTGATGAGGGTTACAAAGTAGGCTTGCTTGGCAGCATGGAGGGAAGAAGTGTAGGTGAGGAAGGCGGATTTGTATCATGTAAATGCTTGCTGGGATCTGGTTTTGCGCCATAGTCGCTCTAGCGCGCGACTGCGTCGCTTGAGGTTTTTGGTGTGGTCATTCTGCCAGGGTTGAAGTGGTCGGGGTCTAATGTTTTGTGTGGTGAGGGGTGCTAAGGAGTCTAGGGCGGCTGACAGCGAGTTGTTATAGACAGTAGTGGCCAGGTCAGGGCAGGACAGGGGAAGGATACTGTCGTAAAGTTGGTCAGCCACAGAGTGGAAGGGTGCAGGGTCCAGGTTGTGGAGGTTTCGGCTGTTGATGGTTTGATGTTTGGAGGGGTAGGTGTAAGAGGACGAGGAGATGGAGAAGGTGATGAGGTTGTGGTCAGAGAGGGGAAAAGGGGTGTTTGTGAGGTTGTGGGGGGTGCAGAGATGAGAGAACACAAGGTCCAGGGTGTTCCCGTCGGAGTGGGTGGAGGACTGTATGCACTGTGCGAGTGCGAAAGAAGAGGTTAGGTGGAGGAGTTGGGATGTGGCCGGGCTATTGATGTTGGTAGGGATGTTGAAGTCCCCAAGGATGATGGTGGGCAGCTCGGAGGAGAGAAAGAAGGGTAACCAGGCTGAGAAGTCATCGAGGATACATTACTACAAGAAATTTATACCACAGAAAAATGCCCTAAGAAGTTTTAATGTTTGAATATATGTTTCTATGATCTACCCAAAAAAATACAAATATATTAAAGGCAATTGTATTTTTTTGAATAGGATATTGAACTGCAGTAGTCTCTTGCAGGGGTGGGGGAGACATTTGGTGATTTGTATTTTGTACATCATGAGAATCCAGTTTTGGTTTCCAATTTCATTTAACCATTTGCCATTTGGGTCAATTTTGACATTTTTCACATGCATGTTAAAATCAATATTTTTTTGCTGGAAAGTTACTGAATTACAACCATTATATATTTTCTGAAAGCAAAAGCCCTGGAAAATAAAATGGTACTTGTTACAATTTTTTTATGTTGCACGATATTTGTGCAGGTGCTTATCAATTGCAAATGTTTAGGAAAAAATACACTTACATTTTAGTGCACACAAAAACAGTATAATACTCAACTGTTTTGGTAAATTATAAATGATTATATTGCGCTGAGTGAAGAAGTACCAAATATGTGACAATTTATGGTACCTAGAAATCTCTATAGGCAACTTTTTAAAATCCTTTACAGGTTACCAATTTAGAGTTAAACAATGCTCTCTCTCTGACGTTTGGGATGATACCTCACATGTGTCGTGCAATCAACATTTGAATTTACTATTGCATTTGTGCATGAACATGGGGGGACAGGGGTGCCTTACATTTTTAAAAACGTATTTTATTTAAATGTATAATTTTTTTTACATTGCTGTAGTCATGATCCTGGTATAACCAATTGTTTCCAAGGTCAAATATATACAGCACAAGGACGGCAAATGGTTAAGCTTTGCAAGCTTATTTGTTTGTTCATTTTATGTAGTTAACTAGGATGAAGTTCAGGTTTGCAACTACCGTGGGTTGGCAGCTTATCAAAAATATATAACAAAATGCTTTTAATGGTATATGTAGCAGACCAAAAGGGACCAAGTAAGAACATTTCATTGTTAGGGTTTATGTACACTTTCACTAGTAATTTGATCAATATACCATAGTACGTATAAATTGTCATCTGAATACTACTGCCTAAGAGACTTAAATGCTCCATTTAGATGAACCTTGTTATTTGATGAATGGCTATGCTAAACAAGCATACTTTCTCTTTGTTGGGTTGTCTAATGAATATGCAAATGACCAATGTTGCAACTGTTCAGATGTCACATCATGTTTATATTGTAGAATTGTCATGTTCCTTATTGCCTTTTTCTTCCTCTTTATATTCGTTACAGAAAATGACTGTATATATTCAGTATAAGTTTTTATTATTTATGACTGTCCTAAAAAACAGTAATAGTAAAACAGTTGCTGAAAGCTGCACAAATTTTACATTGCCTTCCCTGTTTTGAGGACCTGTTACACACAAAGCCTAAATAATCTTTGTTGTATAACCATAAAAGTACAAAGACTAAGCAACATTTTTTGTTATTACAGCAGAAATCACAAGTGTTTCAGATTAGCAGGCAAAAATTAAGCCTGGTCTATTCCATTTACTCATCAAATACCAGGTGATATGGCAATATATCTAGAGGAAATAAAGTTAAACTATAGATTTTTACAGTATATTGCAATAATTCCATACATTTGAATATACATTAAATATATTTTGATCTATGCATTATTGTAGTACATAATATAGTTATCAAAATACTACTACTTGAATAATAATTTAAATGCACTATTTAGATTAATGTTATTTGATTAATGACTATGCTAAATAGCTGATTTTTTTTTTCTTTGTTAGATTGCCTTATGAATATGCAATGCCTGATTCTCTCCAACTGCTCACATGAGCATGTAAATGTCTGGAACAGACTGAGAAGACTTGAGATTGAAAACTGAGGACAAAAACCTGAAGTTAGAGCTCTATATACCTAAAATGACACAGTGGTACTTGGCAAACTCAGTTCATTAACACCTAATACAGGAATACTTTTTTTCATGATTTGCTCCCAAAGGTTTTTGTAAGGATTGCTATCTGCTATGCTCACTTTTAATTCAGAGCTGTCCCCCACCATAACTTCTTCTTTGTCACAAGGGGGTTTATTTACTAAAGCTGGAGAGTCCAAAATCAGACTCCTTTCTGCATAGAAACCAATCAGCTTCCAGGTTTCATTGCCAAAGCTTCATTGAACAAGCTGAGGTTAGAAGCTGATTGGTTTCTGTGCAGAAGGGAGTCTGATTTTGGACTCTCCAGCTTTAGTAAATAAACCCCAAGATGTCAATAGTCCTCTGGACTGAACTTTTTTGACTAGAATTACTCAAGTATAAATGGTTTGGGGGGGGGGGGAGTAGTGAAGTCCCTGTATAGAAAACTGGGCAATTTTAATCCAATAGACCTGTCTACAGACTCAGTAATACATGGATACACTGGTTATGCATGAAGCACTCAAGATAGGTTATGGACAACATCCTGCCTATAAACTATGACACCTTTTTTGAGCAGCTGCAGATACAAAAAAAAAAGGAAAACACAGTAAAATCAGGACTGCAGCTTACAAAGAAAAGAACCGATACTTTTCCAGTATGCTTAACAAGCAAATTCACAGACTGGGCCATCCCAAGAGTGCAGAAAGTCAAGAGGCTTGCAAAACTGGTCATACTAAGAAAGGGCAGCAGACTAGGACTCATGGTCAAATATTGGGTTCTTTTTGAAGATGACATAAATGGTGCAGATGTATCATATACTTTATTTTTTTAATGATCACTATCTAAATGAGAAAATTGCTCTTGGTTTAAATTCCTAAAAAAAACTATAGACATTTTTAACGGCCTTGTGCCATTCCTGTTATTGATATGGATATACCTAAAATTTCAGCCTGTACCTCAAATACCAATGTGTTTTGGGTAGTGTTTTGAACACACACAAATGACTTTTATTTAGAGTGTGCATTTGTAAAAAATCATAATGGTAACTCTTTAGTGAGAATTGATCATTTTGGAGAAATGCTATTCATGCAGTTGCCAGAAGTTAACAGTGGCTTGATGGCCTTTAATAATAACAACCAGTGGCGGTTTTGTTGGCTATGAGTCTGAAAACAAAGGTGGTATACACCTATAACAGAACAGGCTTATAATGGACTTGAACCAAAACTGAACCATTTTTTTTTCTGTCAGTAGAAAAAAAAAACAGAACTTTTTTACTTTTTAGGGTGCAATGAATTCAGCAAAATGCAATGTGTCAAAATGTGATTTTACTAGAATCTTTGTTATTACAAAAAATCTTCAAACTTTAATATTGAATTGTATTGAAGTCATCGGTAAACAAGAAAACAAGGCTTTTTTTCTGAAATTAAAAAATAAAAGTGTTTTAACTCTGGTTAAAGCAGGTTTATAACTGCTTAATAAAAACGCGTGGCTGTAAAACTAACATTAAAAAAATACTACCCAAACTACTTTTGCTTGACTGAAATTAGTCTAACAAAAGTAGTTTGGGTTGCTGCATCTGTCTGCTAATTGTAAAAATTAAATAAATTGCACAGCCAAAACAAAACAAAAATCCTAGCTCGCTTATCAGCCAGCCTGCAACAAACTGAATGAACCCTGTCTTCCAGTTCAAATTAAAATCCTACTGTATCTTTAAGGTTTTTTTTTTGCAATTGAAAAGATCCCTTCCAACTGTAGGGAGCTTGCTATGTCATTTGGGTGACATTTACTAGAAAATGGCCAGCAGCCCTCTAAAGGACCAACAGTGACTACTGAAAATCATTTGCAGTTGTCTTCACTGCAGTTTGAAATTTGAATTTTAAAAATGTGATTGAATTTAAATGTAGATGCAGTTAGATGAGCAAAAATTGCAGAAATTATTTTTTAAAACCAAACTATGTAAAAATAATGTATTTAAAAAATTTTTTGGGGGGGCTACAGGCGTCTCATTATCCCCTGCTATTTATTACTGCCCAGTTAGAAAACATTTAGTTGCACATGTATTATTTGGACAAGTATACATCTCTTGCTGAGGGGTCGAGGGGAGAGGAAGGATTGCGTACCATTAAGAGAAGATGGAGAACAAAAAAAAAACCTTGATAATGGTGCAAAGAGGCTGAGGATAGAGGAAGCAGAAAGGAAGTTGGACATAACTATAAGTCCACGGTGAAGATAATCATGGCTATGGAAGCAGATCTGACTGTTGACAGAGGATAAAGGAAGCAGAACAAGAGCTATTGTGAGTTGTGAATGATGGGTGGAAAAGATAAGTGATTACGCATCATCAGGAAAAGAGGCATAATGAGAATGGATCATGGACTAGAGAGAAGTAGAGGAAGCAAATCGGAAGCTGACCATTGACCAGGGATAGAGAAGACAGTTTAAGCTGGTCTTGAATAAAAATAATTGCAGCAGCTGATTATAAACCTTTGGGAGATTAGGAAAAGTGTAAATTAATTGTAACTAGAGGAATGAGTGGAAGGTGATCATGGCCAGAGGCATAGAGTGTAGTAGTCAAGGTCAGGGAGACATATGGAAATACTATAGAATGGAAGCTGTTCATTGAGAGGAAAGGAGGCAGAGAAAAAGTTGCTTGTAGCAGAAATGGGCCAGTGCCAGGGAGAGTGGGAGTTGTGTTTGTTGGTATATACAGTGGGGATCGAAAGTTTGGGCACCCCAACTAAAAATTTGTATTAATGTGCATAAAGAAGCCAAGGAAAGATGGAAAAATCTCCAAAAGGCATCAAATTACAGATTAGACATTCTTATAATATGTCAACAAAAGTTAGATTTTATTTCCATCATTTACACTTTCAAAATAACAGAAAACAAAAAAATGGCGTCTGCAAAAGTTTGGGCACCCTGCAGAGTTAATATCTTGTACTGCCCCCTTTGGCAAGTATCACAGCTTGTAAACGCTTTTTGTAGCCAGCCAAGAGTCTTTCAATTCTTGTTTGAGGTATCTTTGCCCATTCTTCCTTACAAAAGTCTTCCAGTTCTTTGAGATTTCTGGGCTGTCTGTCACGCACTGCTCTTTTAAGGTCTATCCATAGATTTTCAATTATGTTGAGGTCAGGAGATTGTGAAGGCCATGGCAAAACCTTCAGTTTACGCCTCTTGATGTAATCCCCCGTGGATTTCGAGGTGTGTTTAGGATCATTATCCATTTGTAGAAGCCATCCTCTCTTTAACTTCAGCTTTTTCACAGATGGCATCAAGTTACCATCCAAAATTTGCTGAAATTTTATTGAATCCATTTTTCCTTCTACTCGTGAGATGTTCCCTGTGCCACTGGCTGCAACACAACCCCAAAGCATGATTGATCCAACCACATGCTTAACAGTTGGACAGAGGTTCTTTTCATTAAATTCTGTGCCCCTTCTTCTCCAAACGTACCTTTGCTCATTCCGGCCAAAAAGTTCAATTTTAACCTCATCGGTCCACAGAACTTGTTTCCAAAATGTATCAGGCTTGTCTATATGTTCATTTGCAAAGTTCAAACGATGATTTTTGTGGTGAGGACGTAGAAGAGGTTTTCTTCTGATGACTCTTCCATGAAGACCATATTTGTACAAGTATCTCTTTATAGTGGAATCGTGTACCACAACTCCAGTGTCTGCCAGATCTTTCTGGAGGGATCGTGCAGTCAAACGTGGGTTTTGAATTGTTTTTCTCACAATCCTGCGAGCTGTTCTGTCTGATATTTTTCTTGGTCTTCCAGATCTTGCTTTAACTTCCACTGTTCCTGATGACTGCCATTTCTTAATTACATTCCGAACAGAGGATATTGACATCTGAAAATGCTTTGCTATCTTCTTATAGCCTTCTCCAGCTTTGTGAGCGTCAACTATTTTCAGTTTCAGTTTTCTAGACAGCTGCTTAGAAGAACCCATGGTGCTGATTGTTGGGGCAAGGTCAGATGAGTCTGGGCATTTAAAACCTTTGAGATTGACATAACCTGGTCTTCCCAGACGATGATTGAGAACAATCCATGACACTGGCAGGTCTCAGCTTTGCAAAGGGGGCAGTGCATGCTATAAATTCTGCAGGGTGCCCAAACTTTTGCAGACGCCATTTTTTTGTTTTCTGTTATTTTGAAAGTGTAAATGATGGAAATAAAATCTAACTTTTGTTGACATATTATAAGAATGTCTAATCTGTAATTTGATGCCTTTTGGAGATTTTTCCATCTTTCCTTGGCTTCTTTATGCACATTAATACAAATTTTTAGCTGGGGTGCCCAAACTTTCGATCCCCACTGTATGTTCTAACTCTCTTAGGCTCAGTTCACACTCCTGCAACTTAGGATCCGACTTGTGAGAGTCGTAGGATATGTGAAATGCCATGTATCTATAACAGCTAAGAGAGCTGTTCCAATTGACACTACTAAAGTTGCTGTGACTTCAGAAATGGTTCCTGCACCACTTTGATACGACTTTTCATACGGCTTCAGTGCCAGAGAGTGTAAAAGTTGTATCAAAGTCGGACTCCAAAGCAACTTTGGAATTGGCTAGTGTGAGCCGAGCCACAGAGGAAATCTTTTTTTTGCCTATTATCATCAAATTATATAATTCTTCTCTGTGAGTGCTGGATGTGAGGATATAGGTGTCCTTTTATGAAACTGAGATCAGCGGCGATCCTTAGGATTGTTGCTGATCTCAGATCATTAGTGGTTTAGGAAACAGAGATGATCAGCGGAGAACATGTTCTCCGCTGATCATCTCAGCACACAGAGAATCTGTCAGAAAAGGCCAGTGTATGAAGGAGCGATGTCAGCTCTTCATTGGCAATCTGTGTGAAAATTCTCCCTTCAGATTCTCCAGCCCAGAGGTGGAGAATCGGGGGAGCTGCAAATGAAGCAGCGGTAATTTACCGCTGCTTAGTAAACTGTGTGTTTAACTGATCTCCTACTGTAAAATAGATTACAGTAACAGCAGCCATTTTCTAGAGTTCAAAGCGTTTGTAGATCGCTTTTCTCCTCATTAGGAGAAGCGGTCTAGACTGCTTCATGCACAGGCATTCAGAGGAGAACTGTCTCCTCTGAGAATGCCAGAGAACTGAGCAGCGGTCATTTACCGCTGCATGATAAAAGGACACCTTAATCTGGTTTATGCCCTGGATTTTTATGTAGTTTTCTTAGTATGTTGGTATTAGGTTAATTATGATTTTGGGTAGTGCTAGAGGTGGTGGGCTAATCACATTTTGGTAGTTTGAATTTCTTTTTTTTTTTAATCTGTGCTATTTATTCTACATTGTATTTTAATAGTATGCATGGTTTATTAGAGTATATTTTTAATTTAGTTTTATTGCTGTTATTGGTAATCTTATGGTGTCATTGTGTCTTGTTTCGTTCCTTTGTACTGTGTTGTCTTCTGAGAATGTGGTATTTTAATAATTTCCCTTTGGGATTAATAACGTATTCTGATTCTTATTCTGATTCTGTCAGCTGCTACTCTACAAGCTTGCATAAATAACATATTGCCCATGAAAAACTTTGAGACTTGTGTTTTGCTTCCTCCACATACAGTCAGAGTGTAGGTCACATACTGACTGGTGTTTATCTCACACAAAGCTTTAAAGACTAATAAGTGCTTCTGGTTGTTTGTGTGGGTTCTTCACTGTCCACAAAGCTGTTTGCCCAATAAGGCTTGGCTCACACTAGTGCAACCCATAAGTAGCACAAATTACAGTGCAACTTTGCAGTGCAACCTTTACACTCTATGGTACTTAAGTCTCAAGAAAGTTGCATCAAAGTAGTGCAGGAATCTTTTTAACCACTAGCCTACAGGGCACTTATACCCCCTTCCTGCTCAGGCCAATTTCCAGCTTTCAGCGCTGTTGCATTTTGAATGACAATTGCATAGTCATGCAACACTGTACCCATATGAAATTTTTTTTCATTTTTTTGTGACAGATAGAGCTTTATTTTGGTGGTATTTAATCACCTTTGGGTTTTAATTTTTTCTTAAACAAATCAAAAACCACTGAAAATTTAGAAAAAAAAAAGTTTTTTCTTAGTTTTTGTTATAAAATTTTGTAAATAAGTGATTTTTCTCCTTCACTGATGTGCGCTAATGAGGCTGCACTGATGGGCACTGATAGGCTGCACTGATGGGCACTGATAGGCTGCACTGATGGACACTGATGAGGAGGCACTGGTAGGTGGCACTGATGGTAGTTGACAGGCATCACTGATGGGCACTGAAAGGCAGCACTCATATATGGCACTGATAGGCGGCACTGACTGGCACTGATAGGCGGCACTGACTGGCACTGTTAGGTGGCACTGTTAGGTGGCACTGATAGGTAGCACTGACAGGCACTGATAGGCGGCACTGATGCACACTGATAGGCGGCACTGATTGGCAGCACTGATAGGTGGCACTGACTGGCACTGATGGGTGACACTGAAAGGCAGCTCAGATGGGCACTGATATGTGGCATTGATGTGGCACTGATGGGAACTGAAATGTGGCACTGATGTGGCACTGATGGGCACTGGCAGGTGGCATGGATGAGCACTGAGAGCTGACACTGATGGACACTGGCAGGTGGCGCTGCTGGGGCTACACATATCATCAGGGCACACTGATCATCAGTGCCCTGATGAACTGTGTACATGTCCCCTCCAAGGAATGCCGATTACCGGCTCTCCTCTCCTCACGAGCTGTCAGCGTGACAGCTCGTGGGGAGAGAAATGCCGACAACCGGCATTTCCCTGTTTACATGTGATCAGCTGTGATTAGACACAGCTGATCACATGACCGAGCCGACATCTTCGGCTCTTTCCGTTAATCGGTGATCTGCTGTGTCCGAGGGACACAGAGCACTGCCGATCGCCACGCTGCATGCTCCCAGAGCCGGGCATGCGTGGTTAGAATGGGAGGACGTCATTTTACTATATGGCGGGCGGGAGGCGGTTAAAAGACGTTGCAACTTTAGTTACATAGATTGGAATGGATGCTATTGAAATAAATGAGTTTTGACTTTCGCATGACAATCCGCACTAGTGCTAACCACTTAGCCACTGTCCGGACCAACTGAAGTCCTTTCTGCTTCAGTCTATAATAAGGTGAATACTGGAGAATACTGCTTAACCAACAACCAGAAGTGCTTGTTGACTTCCATACCATTGAGTTCAACAATTTACAGTAAGTGACCCTGTTTGCACACACTCCAGAATGAGGAAACACACAGTATATATGGGGAGGTACTCTTAGTATCTGATTTTTTAAATAAGCTTTGAAACAGGGAACTGATCATCAGGAGAGGGAGGCAGAGCAGGAGGTGACTATTCATGAAACCAATTTCAATGCCATGTATGAATTGTTCACATTCTTTCTCCTCATGTGTGAAGTGGTGATACAGTTGCATAGGGCTTAGTGGGAAGAGGACTTTTTCCTATGTATTCTCTGGTTGCTGCCTTCTCAATAACTTATGTTTCAGCCAGTGCTGGATTTCTATGTAGTCAGAGACTACGGCTTAGTGCAGTAGGGTTGCAAGTGATGACTCAGCCTCCTACATAAGATGCTGTAGTCAGTAACACATTTCTGTTTATAATAATATGTTAATCCCTGCCAGAGCAAATTGGCTGGATCCTTATTCTTGCTGTCCCAGTACAGTTTGTGCATATGTGACAAAACAAAGAAATAGTCAGCTTTGTTGACAACTAACATAAAATGCAGCTGGGGGTCTGTCAGTCTGCCCTCTAAACAAATGAATCTAAGGATACACAATTAGCACTACTTTCAATTACAAGGCTTCAACCATTCTTCTCACTTCTATTCCAACAGTGACAATAAAACCGACACATACTAATAGGGTACAAATAACATTCCTCATACAATTATTTTGGTTGATTATACTTCAACTGAAGAACAATTTTTTTATCCCCCTGTAAATTGCATTTCTCACTCCTAGTCTTTCCTTATTTCCCCCAGATAACACCTCATTGTAGAGCACTTTATAAACATTCACTCTTTCTTTGTGTATTCTATTCCTTTAGCCACCATTTAAAGATTTACTTGTTATACATTTTTACTGTTCTTCTTTTCTACCTCGCATTGCTGAGACTGGCATGTTCATCTTAGGTGCCAGAAAACCTAAAGGGTGCCCGTCCAACTGAGCTAAGACAGATGGAGTTTGCACATCCACATCTATGGTGGCTGGATAGGTGCAGGGTACAGAAATGCACCTTTTGGTCAATGGACAACTGAACAGGTTGGGAAATTGGGAAGCACGTTACAAAGCAATTAAACGAGCGTAATTTACTTCTAATTGACCTATTTAAACATAGCCAGCAAAGTTTCATAACATTTTTTTTTTAAACAAAACTGGATCTTCCATATGAGTAATAAAGTTGTTAGTTGCTCGTCAAAAGTGAAAAAAAATACTCTGCAATTTGTCCCTTTTATAAATTCACTACAATTATGTTTCTGGATCCAAAATATGGCACTACAGACAGGGACTCAAACTGAAAAAGTTTACGTGCAAATGGTAGCAAATGCAAATGAGATAAAAAATGATATAACAACAGAAAATGCCATTTTCAGTGAAATACAGTTACACCTTAACTTCTAAATGGATTTGCTAGTATTTCCCATTTTATATACAAAAATTGCTTAAAAATGAAAAATATGGTCATAGCCATAGGTACAGCTGTCTATATCAAGATCCTACAATATCCTACAATATCCTGCCACACTCAGTGCTGGATTCAGAGCAGGACTGGCAGAGCTCCAGCTTTGGAGCTTTTAGCTGGCTCCAGTACCTGCAGCTGGAGCAGAGGTGATCACTTTAAAAAAAAGGAGTTGAAAAGGAATACTTGTGAAGTGCTTAGTTTTAACAGAGTTCAATTGTCTAAGCAAAAATGGTACAATGGCTCTCTCAAGTCCAGTTAGGTGTTCCTTGGTTGATGTTAAAGAGAAAGCTGTCAGAGGGTCCTGACACTTCCTTTTTCTGTCATATCAAAGGGGTGTTGATAGACTATCTGACCAGTTACCCAGTTTAAGGGGTGGTTGGCTGGGAAGTCACCACGTATAAGACTGTATCAGACCTCCCATAGCACAGTTTAATACTAAGATTATTATCTTCTGCTATGTACAGGTTGCATTCTGGAAACTGGTAGATTACTGTTCAGCATTATATTTCGTGTCCAGGGATATCAAACACAGAGTATTTTGGATGGGTCTGTCACCCAGGAAGGAGGAGACTGCTTTCTCTCCTTTTATTGTGTTAGCTTAGCCATGTATGACCTTGATTTGTTATGATTTTCCCCTTTCAATATATACTTAATATCAATGTGTCTTGGTCCTGTTGGAGTTTATAATTTGTGTGTGGAATTTGTTAAGTTGTAAATTAGGAAGAGGTCTCAGAGAGGACGACCATGCCTGGTGTTACGTACCTGGTTGGGGAGCCTGATGTGGAGAGAGGGGGTCCTCTTACAACCCCCGCTCATAGCCCCTGGAAGTGGGAACAGGGGCACAAAGCCAGGAGTGGCAGGAGTGCCGTATGGATCCTAAAGACTGTTGGCAGGTAGCTGGGGACCCAGGCGATCCGGACACAAGCCAGCTGTGAGTGCAGGAACGTAGGTGCAGCAGTAAGCAGGCGTGGCGGAAGTCTGAGTGCGGGTTTTGGGATTGTGCACCGCTGCGTGGATGCAGTGGCTGACAGGTATGGTGGTGATCCAGATGCAGGCCAGATGCAGAGCTGTGGGTACAGCGGCAGGTGGTTATGGTAGCCGACCAGATGTAGGTCAGGTGCAGGTGCAGGCAGGATATTACAGCGGAGTCAGGGGAGCCGGGTCAATATTAAGCGGGCAGCGGAGTACAGGAGGAGCAGACCAGAGAATGGTCAGGGATAGCCGGGGTCAGTGCAGGCGGAGTTCTTTCTTAGGCGGGTATGCAGAATACAGGTATCAGGATCAGGAATGTATGCAGGGACGTTGTAGACCAGAAGGCAGTGATTTTACATTGAAGCAGGTTTAAATAGCCCGCCTGACGTGACGTGGGCGCTTACTGCGCATGTGTGAGCTTTCCCCGCTACCGTGCATGCGCGGCCGCACGCTCCCGCGCCTGCGCACGCGCACCGCCGCGATTTGAGGGAATCCGTCGCACCCCTGCATGGCGACAGGATCCTTGACACCTGGATGCTTTCTGTATAGATGTTTCATGGCACGCTATATGTTCCTAGTGCTTAAATTGCCCTACACATCATATGTGACAGAAAAGACGGATGTCATTGTTTTACAGAAGGTCAGAGGGAAGTGATTAACTGTAGAGTGTTTTATGGTCTGTAGCAACAGATATCCTGCCAGGCCTCAATTAACGGTTTACAGCTCTGACACAGGTGTGTGTACTGGTGTCTGCTGTCCCTAAGTTGAGATAACAGTCTCTTTCGAAGTGTGTTAAAAGTTAAAGCTATGAATTCTATAGTTTGCAGGAGGAGGGAGGGGGTAAGATTACTGGGCTCATGAAAAACAGTCTACAGCTTCCATGTGCCTAATGCACAACCATTACACTCTGCACCTGTGCTAGAGAAGCAGAGCTGCAGGATTCCATCATTCTATTTTGTTTCTGGTGTTCTAATACTGTAGGGTGAGTGTTGTCACCCTAGGACATAAAGTATGTTACTGGCAGGATCACTGCTGTAAATAATTTTGTAGTGGCAAAACAAATGTCTAAATAGTAGTATAAATTATGATGTTTTAAAATACTTTCTTGGATCTATTCTTGAATATGTATAATTATTGCACATGTCTTTGAACCCCTACATTTGAACTATTTTTTATCCTAGAATTTTCATGTATGGAATGCCTGAAAATTGAGATAGTAGAAAAGGTAGAGATTGTTGCACAACCTTTTAGTGGTAATTTAAAAACTTCCAGAGATAAATGATTCCTCTCCTTTAGATAGTACCTTTTAAGAACCTAAAGAAATATAGCCAAAGCTCTTTTGGCTATACTACTCATATGGATCACAGGAGTGCAGTTCGTTCTGCATTCCTGTGACCTGTTTTCAGCTGACAGTCACAGAACTCAGGCTCTGAAAAGATCCCAACCATATGGTCAGGATCCACCCAGATGGCTGGATAGCACCTGGCACAGCCTCTCAGCAAACCGGTGAGAGCCTGAGCCATTGTCTTCAACCACCTCCCCGCCCCACAGCCTGGCGGAGCAGAGCAGAAAGCCGGTGGCTGACAGTCACCGCTCTCTGCTTCAAATGAAGGGGAGAACTGAGTGATCAGCAGTCTTTGTTCCTTCAATTCTCAGTGTAGAGCCGGTGAGAGACAGATGCTGCATTGGATCAATGTGTGCAAACAAAACCCTCTTTTGTAACGTAACTTGTTAGACAGGGTCAATTTGGTTGTTTTGCAGGTTGGCTGGTGAGTGTGTGGGTAAATCTTTTTTTTCTTCAAACGTTACTGCAAAGGCTAGTTATACGGTAGTTTGGTGTGGTGGCCACTTTTTTGTACAATTGGTTGATTTGGGAGTGGCGATTCATGTGCGTCATGTGCGTCCACTGTGCCTTTAAGGAGGGTTGTGCTCCCTCCAGGCACACATGCACTCAATCTATCCATTGCTCTATGTGCCTCTACTAAGGACACTCTAAAATAGAGTTAGGACTGCAGTATACAGAGGAGCCTTGGCGTGGGCACTGCAGCTTAAACATATATTTGCAAATGTGTGCAAACAAAACCCTCTGTTTTAACATGTTAGACCGGGTCAATTTGGTTGTTTTGCAGGCTGGCTGGTAAGTGTGCTGGGAAATCTTTTGTTTGTTTGTAATTATGTTGATATTGGTGGCACCAAATTGTCCCAGAAGGACATGATACTTGGACATTCTCCAACTCCTTCGAGATACTCTGTGGGCATTTCCAGACTGACCAGACCTGCTGTTTCAAGGACTGGTTTACCATCCTGGTTCACAATCACTGGCTTTGACAGTTGGCTGTTGAAACTCATGTCCTGAATGATCGTGTCTCTCTAACTCCATTATTCATACACTGCCTAAAGATAGTAAATTACCTCTCACACATTGCGCATGCACATGCTTACTTCGCATGGTGGCAGTCTCAAAAGTTTCACCCATACTCCACTCACGCAACTCATTCATTTTGTGCCTCCTGGGTTTTTCAGGACCAGGCATCTGTTTCTCAGATTTGCAAGGCCACCACCTGGTCTTCTGTTCAGATGTTTGCAAAGTTTTGCCAGGTGGATTTCAGGCTTCTGCTGATGCCAGCCTCAGCCATATGAAGCTTCAAGCCACTCTTTGAGTTTGGAACCTGGTTCCCTTGCTTTGGGCCTGCTAGCTTTGTTTGCTGTGTTGCTCACCCCTCAGTTTTATTGTTTAGGGATATCCTGTGGTCAACATTTATGTAAGCCGGTGTCCTGTACTGTTCTACTAAGAAAAAGGTTTTTTTTTAACTGTAAAATTCTATTCTTGGAGTACGGTACAAGACACAGGTCACCCTCCCCTCTGTCCAGATGTTTTTCTCTGCTTGCTAAGAAACTGAGGATTGCTGGGAGCAGGAGGGGTTCTATGGGAGGTTTCAACAACTTCCTGTTTGCCATTGTGTTCACCTGAAGATGTGTCATGTACTGTAATCCAAAAAAAGATTTTACAGTCAAAATCTTTATTTGTTTTCCTCAGAAAACATAGTAGGGACATTAGTGCTTACCCATATCCTGCACAGGGCAACTGAATCTGAAGTGCTCATTCAATTCGTTTTTTGGTTCAGTGTTGTGCAGGGTGCTGGGGAAGGAGATTGAAAATTCTGTATTCTAAGTTTCATTCTCGAGCACAAAAGGGAAACATCAGGGGTCTGTTAGACCCCCGATAAAGGAGGGCCTATCTTTGCATGTGTACTGTCACCGAGGGTTTCCCTCCTAGCAAAGAAGTAAAAAAATAAAGATAGCAGTAAAATCCTGATAGAGGTCCTAACCCTTGTCCACACAATTTAGATCAAAACCAAGCAAAAGTTTACATTTTGTCATGCGATAATCCAGAAAGCTGTATAACTAATATACCTTCCTTTAACATTTATTTAGAGAACCAAATAAATTTGCCTTTATGTCTGCCACTACTTCTTGTTGCTGCTATTAAAAATAGCTGATCCCCCAAATATTTACCCTTCTCCTTGAATTGGGAACCCCACTTCAATGACTGCGCATAGTTAGTGGGCAGAGTGCTTTGGAGGAGATTTGTTGGAGGACGTACTGAAGTGTAGTCATCTATAAAGTGTTATACTGACACTGCATTAGGCACATGCATGTGCTGGTAGCCTGCAGTGCAAAATGGACTAATAAGTATGAGAGGCACTGACCAGATCCTACGGATGTCATAGGACACTGAAAGGACATTGTAGGACGAAGCTACCTAGGTTCCACCTGGAAGTAAGGGTCTATCTTCAAGCAGCATGTACAGCACTCCATGATGAAAAACAAGTGTAGTTAATACCCGATCACATCAAACCCAACCTTGTGATCGTGAGACTTACAGTGAAGTCGCACGATTTCAAAGTCAGTTTACATGCCAATTTCAGGTGCGATTTACAAGACATCTGACACAAATGTCAATGCAAATCGCAACAAAAGTAGTACATGTACTACTTTAGAAATTGCTGTGGCTTTGACCAAGTCAGAATCACACTGATATGACCGATCTAATTGCGGACAATAGGGTGTGACTTGTCATGCAATTTGCAAGTCGCATGGCATGCAAATCACATCCAGTGTGACAGGCGTGTTACTGTGAATAAGCATGGTTAAAGAGATGGTTTAACAGCAGCGACTTATTCTTAGTAAGTATGTAAAGCAGGGCCAATTTGAGAAAAATATTTTTTGATCACTACAGATTACATTTATTTTTCAGTAGCATGTTACTATTACTATTGACTTCTTACAAGGCAGACTGCATGTAATAAGAAGTCAGTCAAAGACATGTAACGTAAGTGTATCAATGTTTATTAGATTTAAACTCTGTGGACCTCATTTGACACTACTATCACTGTATATTTTCAGTCAATAACTATTACACTGAGTAGGGTCACCATATATTACCTGTCATACTGATTTATGTCACTGTATATCATTTGTGACGGAATGTCACATTGACTAATGTCACTGTAAAGAATCTCCCAGTGTTGTACCACCTAATACCACTGTATATAATCTGCAACTGACATATCATGGTGTATAATCTTTCACTGACCAATATGTTACATAATCCTTTATAGTAAGTAATCTCACTACGAATAATCTGTCTCACACAGCATGTACACTATGTCATGTCAATGTATATGATTTATTCCTGATGATTACACCACATTATAGGCACTGTATAATCACCATTAATGTAAATACTATTATGTCAATTAGAATTACAGCACATAATGTGTCACAAACTAACATCACTGTATACAAATATCTAACCATTTACATCGATATAAATAGCTATAATTTGTCATACTTTCACCAATTAGCACACATACAAGGCTGCATATAATTTGTCACTAGATGTCATGGTGAGTACTATATAACTCTATACAAGTTTATAATCTCTGACCAACTGTCGTAGAAATATTATCTCTGTATGTAATCGCTCACCAATGAGCTGAAGTATCCTGATCCAAGGGACATATGTAAGAGCTCTGCATGTTCTAATGACTGTCCATGGAATACATAAAAGCCAAAATAGATTTGCTCCTACTCATTTAAGTCTCTCAAAGTTATAATGAAGTTGGGGGTCTCCCAGCACTTGGTGAGTTAATCTTTGAATAAAAAAATTTCCTGATCTGCTGATTTCAATATTGCTGTTACTCATAAGGCCTCATGCACACAGGACATTAAAAAAAAAAAAGTCTCCTGGAAGCTGGCAGCAGCTTTGTTGCAGAAAAAACACCTGACGCTGGTAAAAGATTTTATAAGCATTTAGGTGCGTTTACAAGTGTGAGGAACTCGGAGCGCAGACAGAGAGGAGGCAGATCACATGAAGCCCTCAGGCGTTTTTTGGGGAAACTCGGGGGTACAGACAATAGAAAAACTAATCCACAGAATGACACAAGACACAGCAATGAAGAATGATTCTCAGGGTGGCAATTTGGAGCAGCAGAGGGCAGGTAGTCCACAGGGCAGAGCAGCGAGGGCACAGCAGGGTGGTAGGTCCTCTGCACAGGCAGGGTGCAGAGGTTTAAATCCTTGGGCAAATGTTTCTATCAGAACAGGTTTAAGTCCAGCACACGGGGCAAAGGATTCCAGGCAGAGCAGGGTTAATTTCAGCCCATAGGGCAAAGAGTTCCAGGCAGAACAGGGTAAGTCCAGCACAGAGGGCAAAAGGTTCTGGGCAGAACAGGGTTAAGTCCAGCACACAGGGCAAAGGGTTCCGAGCAGAACAGGGCTAAGTCCAGCACATAGGGCGAAGGGTTCCGGGCAGAACAGGGTTAAGTCCAGCACACAGGGCAAAGGGTTCCGGGCAGAACAGGGCTAAGTCCAGCACACAGGGCAAAGGATTCCAGGCAGAACCTGGTCTCCCCCACGTCAACACGCTGACGCCGACGTTGCACTCTAAGGTGCACTCCAGATGCCATCTTCAGAGAATTCACATGCCGGCTGGCTTCTTATGACATCCACAGTCTCCCTTAGCGTGGATGCGGCTATTGCAGCGAGAACTCTGCCATTACCTCACTTACCTGAGCTTTCTTACCTTTTTCACCATGTAAGTGCTTTTACATTGCTCCCTAATAAATGTTTTGACATACTGCACTTAGAGGCGCTTTTTTCCTTCCTTTATCGTCACACAGAGCCTGCTACAGCTATAAGAGCTTGCCCTAGTGCTATATGGACTTATTTTGCATTACATGACATCTGAATCTGAATGCGCGGATTTTTTGTTTTGAGGCTAAAGGACATTCTGATTCTGCATTGACAAAGCAAAAAGTAATGAGGTGAGTTCACTCTAATTGTTCAATGAAACTGGATAATTTTATCGATCAATAAAATAATTCCAATAGCAGGGTAGTTACTGCTGCATCTCCACAATATAAAGGGTTTTTTGGACTGTAAAAGACGTTCACAATGCTGAAAGGAGCCACCCTATGATTTGGTTTTATGTGAGATTTTAGGTGTACCTTCAATAAACAGTAAAAAGCCAGTGATAAGCAGTAATAACACATTTTGGACAATTGAAACAAAGGTGTGTATTAGTGCCATTGGTTCTGCTTTAAAGAGGAACTAAACCAATTGATTTAACCGTGTCCCAAAACAGTTACATAAAAGGCAAGACTTGAATGACAACTATCACAGTTGCTTGTGCTCTCAACCGAATAGTAAAACCATCAAATGGCTGGTGTCATAACTGATCACATGTGCAGCTGAATGGCAACTGCAGGACAAACAAAAGCTAAAATGGCAGCTTCCTTGGCTGTAACAGATAAAAAGATTTAGCTCCACTTTAAGTGGCATAGCTGTAGGAGCATCGCTGCTTACCCACAGCCTGGCTGAAAACTATTAATGGTAGAGATCCACTCCACCCTGTCTGTGGCATGCTCCCAGTGTCACTGGAATAATTGGTCTCCCTCTTCCAAACTCTCAAATGTGCAGGGCGCTCTCCCTCCCCTAGCTCAACTGCTGTAGCCACAGGGGAAGTAGTGCGCATACGCAGATTGTGAAAGAAGGGGAGGGCTTGTTCTAATGATGCTGGGAGCACACCCAACGTGCAAGGCATCCCAGACTACAGGCAGACCACTCTCTTTTGAAGCAGAAAGGGTTATTTAGAATACTTGAATGTTCTTATTATTAGAAAACTTGGAGGAAAGCAAACATTAGGTTACTACAAGGCAGAAGCTCCTAAAACCCTCCAAAAACCATCAAAAGGAGAAACCTGTCGAAAGGATGGTGTCTGGAGTCAGGCATTGAAAAGCAGTCCGTCAGCTTCAGCCTAGTGATGTGTAGGCAAGATGAAGAAGACATTGTCATGAGGAGAACTGTGATCCCTGTTGGATGTAATAAATACATGCAAGTGTTACAATGACATATTGATTGTCATTCATACACATAAAGGGGAAGGAAACCTTCCTACAAAGTATGTTTAAGCCTTTGTTCCTACCCCCCAAAATGTAATAGTGACCTACAACTCACTATGAGGCCCATGGCCGTGTTTAAATTCCTCTGGCGTCTTCTTGGCCCAATATCTGCACTAGTTTGGACTTATAAGCTTCTATGGGGCTTGGAAACAGAAGCCAATCCATGATGAACTGCACAGGCACAAATGTCATATCAAGAAGACAGTGGAGGGGTATTGAACAGTGCCCCTAGCTTGGGAGCAAGATCTAGGAATGTTTAGTGATTTGAGGGTGGAGGTTGGGGGCAAAAGGGTAAGGAAAGTTTGTGAGAAAGTTTTGTGCTTGTTGTACTTTGATTCCTCGAGGCCTCACTCTATTTACAGTGACCCCAGGCTGGGTCTCTAGGACACCCCGTACTGCAATCAGACCCAATGTTGAGGTACCAATCGCTAGGAAAGGAACCAAAGCACACAGGCTCCTTTGCTACCTGAGACCTCTGTCACCTATGCCAAGTCACCTCAGCTTCCTGACTGGCTGGCTGCTATAAATTAGGCACTTGTACTGTAGTCATTGGCAATGGCACCACAACCATCCAAGGAATAACTTGGTCGCTCTTAGGACACCTGTACTGTATCTTCTCCTTGCCACATCCATCCCCGGAGTGTGACCATGTGAAGTGATACGCCATGCATGCACTTCTTTATACATATCCTTGAATAACCTTTAGAGCAGGAATAAATCGTTAACTACAATCTCTCTTTACTGAAGACACTTTTCCAATTACAGGGTCACATTCCATTACAGTTCCATTCCAATATGCATACATCAGCTCTCAATACATGGTTCTAGCCCGGTGCCCCCTAGTAATAGATCATACCTTTAGCATTTAGAAAGTCCATTCTGTTTTAGAATGAAGTCCATGTCCTGCGAACCCGACCAAGTTCTCACCGAGGGATGAAGATAAGACAGAAACTAATTAAATGGCAGCATGATCTCCTCTTTTGTTCCCATACACAGAGCGACCCTATGTATTTGGGTGCCCTTGTATTTGTAAATCACCAGCAGGGAACGTATCATGAACACTTGGGAGTTGGCTAAATAATTAACTCCTTCCTAACTTGAAGGCACCAGCTAGATACATTTACATTACACAAATTATTATTATTATTATTATACAGGATTTATATAGAGCCAACAGTTTGCTCAGCGCTTTACAATATAACGGGAGACAATACAGCAACAATACAGTTCAATACAAGAGGGTTAGGAGGGCCCTGCTCCGTGGAGTTTACAATCTAGGAGATTAACCATGACATAACATAAAAAGAAATTACATGAGTGAGGTAGAACAAAAACACAAATTAGGCACCTGCCAAGACAATAGCAAAATTTGGTTTGAAAGGTTTTGTTTTAGGAACATTTGTTTGATTTTCTAATAGTTAATGGTGTCAAATTGACATTAGTTTTCGATGTTTTTGTTAAAAGAACATGACATATTGAAGTACTTTTGAATAACATTTGCCCTTCCATTGAATTATTATTATTACATCGAGTTTATATAGCGCCAAAGGGTTTGCTCAGCGCTGTACAATAGAGGGGGGAATATATAATTATTTTCATACTAATGTTCCTATGAAGGTTTGTTCAAAAGTTCACTAGTGTATACTCAGCTTTACAGATTTCTCCATTCATACAAAAGAGGTGGATGGAGGAATCCCCCCTCTCTTCCCCAGAGACATTGTATTCTGACAGTGGGGCTTTCCACTGTCAGAATACACTGATCAATGGCTGAAGCCAATAGGCTGCAGCCAGTGATCAACAACTGTTTTCCAAGATTCTCTTTAGACAGAAGTTGATCAATCAGTCAATTTCTGTCAACTGGAGATGGCTATACTGATCAAAATTTGTCTGGTCCCTGTTGAACCCACTAAATTTCAATCAGTTTATGGTCAGCTTAAGCCAACATGATAATTAAAGGGTAAAAAAAAAACCACTGAATCAGTGCTGAATCAACTTCTTGCTGCTCACATAACCAATGCCATCGCACTGCTTGCATGACATATCGTGACTGGGAAGGGCAGTGTTCAGGTAAAGCTGCTGTTTGGCTGGTTCTGGATGGACATCAACCCATTCTGTAACCAAAGCCACATGACACACGTTGCAGCATCAGTCACATGACTCGTCACTGAACAGAACCCAGATAATGGTTTCCTTTTGGAAAGATATTCAAGTGCTAATTTTGCGCATTATTTATTTATCCTACCCAGCCTGCTTTGCACTGACCTTTTAGCACATATGCCCTGTATAAGGGTCCTTTCAAATGGGCGGACCTGTTTATTATTATTATTACACAGCATTTATATAGCGCCAACAGTTTGCTCAGCGCTGTACATTACAATGGGAGACAATACATGAGACAGTACAATAACAATACAATAAAATACACGAGGGGTTTGAGGGCCCTGCTCCTTGCAGCTTACAATCTAGGAAGGAGGGGAGAGTGGTACAGGAGGAAATAGCTGTGGGGGATGGAGTGGTAGGAGGAGTGGAGGAGATCAGCAGTTAGGTGAGGGCAGGGAAGGCTTCTCTGAAGAGATGGGTTTTCAGGGTGCGCCTAAAGGTGAGGAGGGTAGGTGACAGTCTGATAAATTGGGATAGTGAGTTCCAGAGGATGGGGGAAGCCCTGGAGAAGTCCTGGAGATGGACATGCGAGGAGGAGACCAGAGAACTGGAGAGTAGGAGGTCTTGAGAGGAGCGGAGAGTGCGTTTAGCGGATCTGTTTGCTCTGCAGGGGATCTCTGAGTGGAACCTGTCCTGTTAAACCGCTGTATGGTCTTAACCACTGTGCTGCAGCTCAGTTTCAGGGTCTTGGCAATATTATTATAGCCTAGGCCATCTTTATGTAGAGCAATTCTTTTTTTCAGATCCTCAGAGAGTTATTTGCCATGAGGTGCCATGTTGAACTTCCAGTGACCAGTATGAGAGAGTGAGAGCGGTAACACTATATTTAACACACCTGCTCCCCATTCACACCTGAGACCTTGCAACACTAACGAGTCACATGACATCGGGGAGGGAAAAAGGCTAATTGGGCCCAATTTGGACATTTTCACTTAGGGGTGTACTCACTTTTGTTGCCAGCGGTTTAGACATTAATGGCTGTGTGTTGAGTTATTTTGAGGGAACAGCAAATTTACACTGTTATACAAGCTGTACACTCACTACTTTACATTGTAGCAAAGTGTCATTTCTTCAGTGTTGTCACATGAAACGATATAATAAAATATTTACAAAAATGTGAGGGGTGTACTCACTTCTGGGAGATACTGTATATGTAAAGCACTGCATAAATTGACAGCACTATATGAGTACCTGTAATAACATAAATAATAACCACTTATTGGGGTCCTTGGGCCAAACCATCTGCATAGAGTTTGCACATTCTCTCTGTGCTTGTGTGGGCATCCAGTTTCCCCACACTCTCCAATAACATGCTGGTAGGTTAACTGGGTACTGTCCAAATTGGCCCTAGTGTGTGCATGTCTGAAAATCCCAACTGTGAATCCCGGTGACACCCTGTGGAGTGGTTAATGGAGTTCTGGTATACATTTCAATCATGGAGCTGCAGGAGAAAAGTAAGGTTCCAAGTTTTAAAGTGCGCCGAAGATCACAACACTGGTACGGTGATGGATGGATAATAGATTGGCAGAAAAGCTGGTGGCATGAACCGTACGGTGTCACAGACGATGACGTATCATGGACCAGTCAGCCTGGGGGCCATGTTTTGGTAGATTTCCAGTGCAGGTCTCCACGCCACCTTTTAAATCACCAGCACTATCTGCTGAACAAGGATAATATTATTAGTAAAAAGAACTAATCACGCAGGCGTGGCTAGACGTGCGGCATATCCAATTGGTAGGCATAAAGGAAGGATCTTGCAGTGCTGGTGGAGCTTGTTGTTGGGCGGTGCCTGCTTTTGAGAAGAATGAGTACTTGCTTCTGGATGAAAGATGCATCCCCAGCATTCCTTTAGACTGGCATTTTCCCTGCACATCTCCTTCACTCCACTAGGTGGCAATGCGCACACAAAGATTTCTTCCTGCATGTTGGCGGACAGTCTGTGTTTAGTCTAGGATGACTAACTCATGTCTATGAAAAATTTAAACTTGAAACGCTATTAAGCTGCGAGGCATGAAGTTTGTCTCCTACAAAAGGCAACAAACAGCCCCTTTGTGTGGCAGGATTATTTATTTATTTTTTTCAGGTACTTATATAGCGCTGTCCATTTACGCAGCACTTTACACATATATATATATTTTACATTCACATCAGTCCCTAACCCTCAAGGGGTGTACGATCTAAGGTCCCTAACTCACATTCATATACTAGGGACAATTTAGACAGGAGCCAATTAACCTACCAGCATGTCTTTGGAGTGTGGGAGGAAACCCACGCAGGCACAGGGAGAACATGCAAACCCCAGGCAGGAGGTGTCATGGCTGGGATTCGAACCAACGATGCTAGTACTGCCAGGCGGACGTGCTAACTATTTAGCCACGGTGCTGCCTAGGATAACATGGTTTCCCATTTGCTTGTGCCTGGGTTCACATATATGCAGTGCTGTATATCGCATGTGATTCGCACTGCATTCCTGTGCAAATCACATGCGATTTGTGTGCGGTGCAATTGTAGCCATACATTTTGTATGGCTCTAATCGCACCAAAAAGGTGCAGGACCCTTTTTTGGGTTTGCACTAGAATTGGATCACACGGGTATTCACACCTATGCGATTTGATTCTGCACATCGTGTTTTGAAGACTGCTTTCGGGGTGTTGTTAACATGCACACCCGCAGCGGATTGCATGAACGGGGTGCGATGCTGATGCGGTGCGGAATTCGCACGGAAAATGCTGCGAATTCCGCACCACATCAGTGTGAACCAGGGTTCCTCTTCATGTTCAGCATTTTAGGAAAGACCTACTAGAACAGCTGAACTTTATTTGGTGTTACTCAGAGGCACTTTAAATGATGGCAGGTGTGTCCTGACTCCTATTTAACATGATTTTGAATGTGATTGCTTAATTCTGAACACAGCTACATCCCCAGTTATAGGAGGGTGTGCATACTTATGCAACCACATTATTTTAGTTTTTTATGTTTACTCCCCTGCCCCCAAAAAAAAAATAAATTTCAGTTTGTTTTTTAATTGAGTTGTACAGTTTATAGGTCACATTAAAGGTAGAAAATGAAATGATTTAGCTTTGTCTCATTTTGTTTACATCACAGAAAACTGACATTTTAACAGGGGTGTGTAGACTCTTTATATCTACTGTACATGTGAAAACAAAGAAAAGAAGGTGCCTCTAAGCGTAGAGCAGGGGCGGACTGACCATTTGGAAACTCAGGCACTGCCCGAGGGCCCTGGGTCAGTAGGGA
Source organism: Staurois parvus (assembly GCF_062004578.1). NCBI lineage: Eukaryota > Metazoa > Chordata > Amphibia > Anura > Ranidae > Staurois > Staurois parvus. The sequence continues at coordinate 7,662,494 of NW_028317877.1, forward strand.
GCCCCATGAGATGCCCCGGTACCTTTTTCATAGGCTTTTTTGAGTTTGGGCAAGGACACAGGGGCCCCATGATCCCCTATTGCCCGGGGGCCCCATGAGTTGTCAGTCCGCCCCTGGCGTAGAGTATTTATTGCACACAATAACAATCCACTTACAGGAAAGCAGGTAAAATATGGCATATCTAGCCCATCAAGAGCAAACTGCCACGGTGTATATTGTTCCTGTCCCTTTAAGAATCGCAACCTCCAGTTGGCTTCACATCAAATATAAATAGCCAAAATATTCCCCCTCCATCAGCTTGACAAAGGAGATGAGAACTTCAGGTCGCATGCTCATGAAACGCGTTGAATCACGAAGCCCTGGTGACGTCATCAAGTCAACATGCGTTCCAGTCCTCACTTCCGGGTATCCCTCATCTTGCTGGCTTAGCCTGGAACAGTGACAGAGGATTTGGTTGCTACACATGGTGGTGATGCACCATGGCAGTTTGCCTTTGAAGGACTACCTGTAAGTGGCTTTTTATTGTGTGCAATAAATACGTTTGTTTAGTCTACACTTGGAGACGCCCTCTCTTCTTTGTTATTATATCATACCATATCTCCCAATGTAGAAAATCTTAAAGCAGAACTAAACCCCCCTTTCCTTTACAGCCAAGGAAGCTGCCATCTTAACCTCTGTTTAATCTGCAGTTGATATGGTGCCGCACATGTGATTAATTATGACACCAACCTTTGGATGGCACGACAGTTCAGTTGAGAACACAAGCAACTGTGGCAATTATCATTAGCTTTATGCCTTGCATGTAAAACTGTTTTACAAAACAGTTAAATTGATAGGTTGAGGTACACTGTAATGTGGAACTGAATGAAAAAAGTGAAAAAGTTACAGTTTGCAGACTCTTTTTATTGCAAAGACTAGACATGAACTGTCTTTTCTGCAATAAAATACTTACCTGCCTGCTCACAATCCCTGTAGAATGTACAATGAGTTGTGCATGCGCAGCTCAGTTTACATTCTGGTACACTCGCTGTATGCCAGGATGACTGCACTCCTGTGCATGCACAGGAGTGATGTCATCCCACTCCAACCAATCAAGTTAGCCAAACACCGCCACCCACAGGGGAGAAAATGCTGGTGCAGGAACTCATGTGCATTGTACCGTTGGAACAGAGATAAATTTTTTTATTTTTTTCTATAAGTCTGCAAACGTGCAAACTACAACGAAAAACCCGTAAGTGTTTCACAAAAAAGTGCAAGTGCAAAAACACCACACAAAAAGTGCACTTAGGGGTGTGCTTTGTCCTACCCTTGAAGGGGTTGGACCACTACCCTGATCTCCCGGGGCACGAAGCTCCTGACAGGGACAAGGGTCCCATTTGGTCCTCCTGGCCAAAAGGCCTGGTGGACCACCGTTCCTTATGCCCAGCCGAAGCCGGACATCCAGTACTTGGTTAGGGGGCTCTCCCGAAGAGAAAACCCCCTAGGGATCAGGGGAGGAAGGAACCAAAAGGCCACACATCCTCCCCCTAGACTTCAGGGCAGGCCCGAGGACCCACACCCTCCATCCTGTGAGAAAAACACACACATAAGTAAAAGTGACAAACGTGGGGTGAGAAAAAATAAATAAATAAATAATTAAATAAATCTATAAAAATAATAAAAAAGTGGTCGTGCCCAAATTGTGCACTGACCAGGCCCTGAGGCCTGTAGCAAAAAAATTGCCCAGGACTTGGCCAAAAGGCCCGGTCCTAGAGGCGTAGTGCAAAAAGTGTTTTAAACGCGGTGACCATGTGCTCATTCACAACGTGGGGTCCCACACCCAAGTGCTACTCAGAGCACCCCTGAGGCGACTACTCAGGGGGCACCGTGTTTGCGGACTTTCTGCCTCCTCAACCCCTGGCCAGACCAAGGTAGATCCGTTCAAATCAGGAGGGACTGGGTCCTTCCAGTTTTCTCAGGGGAATTACTCCCAGGGCCCCAGCTTAACGTGTGGCGCTCCCCGGTTTCTGTCCCCCCGATACTAGCCTTCCAGACCCCCATCATACCAGTGAGGATACTATACAACAGCCATCCCCGCAAAGCTAGAATGGCCGGGAGCACCCCCACTGGACACTGATAAGAACAGATACTACACTTGATCTTAGCCAAAAGGCCGAGAAGCGATATCTGAGCCTTTAGTTCTACTTTAAAATGGTAGTAAACTCTGCTTTGTGATTTTTACCTACAGGTAAGCACACAATAAAGCTGACTTATAGATAAAATGAATATCTCCTAAATGGGATATTTGCTTGTTTGACAACTGGTGATGTCATTATGACATGACTCTGAAGGAGCAGCATACTCATGGCATTCTTTCAGAGCTCTGTGCCGTGGCCGAGACTCCCAAGCACATGCTCAAGAGTGACAGCATCACAGCTCAGCCATGCAAGTGGCCAGAACCCGTGAACCCAGGAGGAAGTCCAGGGGAAGATGGAAGCCCTGTTAGTGGTGCCTATCAGCTGGGCTTCATCGGGTGTTAAGTAGCTGTTTCTTAAAAGTCAGCAAAAACATCCACAAACACCTGTGTGCAGCGTTTTACCGCATTTTGCGGTGTTTTTCAGCGTGAGTCCTCATGCACACTGGACGTTTTGAAAACACTGATAACATTAGCTGTGTAAAGTCAAGTTAAAAACATGAGTTTTTCAGTTTTTTTATTGTTTTTGCATTAGTGTTTAACAGCGTTTTGCTGCGATTAGCTGCGTTTTCACGCACTTGCGGGTTTTTTGCATTTTTTTGACCAAAACAAAATATTTTTTGGTCTAAAAAATCAAAAAATGCAGTTTTGCGGCATTTTACCGCGTTTTTCAGCATGAGTCCTCATGCACACTGGACGTTTTGATAACGCTGGTAACATTTGCTGTGTAAAGTCATGGTAAAAACGTGAGTTTTTCAGTTTTTAGTGTTTTTGCATTAGTGTTTAACAGTGTTTTGCCGCGTTTAGATGCATTTTCCCATGTTTGAAGTTTATAGCGTTTTTTAGCTTTTTTTTGTCCCCCCCAAAAATATTTTTTTGTAAAAAAAAAAAATCCAAAAACGTATGTTTTTCAGTGTGAGTCCTCAAGCAAACTGGATGTTTTGATAATGCTGGTAACATTAGCTGTGTAAAGTCGTGTTAAAAATGTGAGTTGTTCAGCTTTTTTTAGCGTTTTTTGCATTAGCGTTTAGCAGCGTTTTCCTGTGTTTGCATTTTTGTGGTTTATTTTACCAAAAAATACATTTTTTTGGTCAAAAAAGTCCAAAACGCTGGTTTGTGGCGTTTTACTGCGTTTTGCCACTTTTTTTACCATTAGAGCATTTTTACAGCTAAGTCCTCATGCACACTGGGCGTTTTGATAATGCTGGTAATGTTAGCTGTGTAAAGTCATGTAAAATAGTTGAGTTTTTTTTAGCATTTTTGTATCAGCGTTCAGCGGCGTTTTGCCCCGCTTAGTTGTGTTTTTCCGCAATTGCGGTTTTTAGCTCTCTTTTACAAAAATGTTTTTGGGTCAAAAAAAGGTCCTAAAATGTCGGTTTGAGGCATTTTACCGCGATTTTCAGCGTTTTTGAGCTTTAGAGCATTCTTACAACTAAAAAAACTCCTCTAGAAACCCACATCCCTGCCAAAAAACATTGATTACAGTCTGTGTGCATGGACACATAGGATAACATGCTGGGGAGTTTAATGACTGTAGCAAAAAAACGTCAAAAGCCGAAAACAGCAGCTGTAAGTCCTCATGCACACTGGACATTTTTACAGCGGCTGATTTTAGCTTTTTTTCTACAACCAGTAAACCCCCCAGCATGTTATCCTATGTGTCCATGCACACATAGACTGCAATCAATGTTTTTTGGCAGGGACGTTTTTTGGCTGGAAAAAAAACCCAGGACTAGAGGGTTTCTAGTGGAGCTTTTTTAGCTGTAAAAATGCTCTAACGTTGAAAAACGCAGCAGAACCAGCGTTTTCGGACTAAAAAAATGTTTTTTTTGGTTAAAAAAACGCTAAAAATGCAAATGTTGAAAAACGTGGGAAAACGCTGCTAAACACTAATGCAAAAACGCTAGAAAAAAGCTGAAAAACTCACATTTTTAATGTGACTTTACACAGCTAATGTTACCAGCATTATCAAAACGTTCTGTGTGCATGAGGACTAAAAACATCCAGTGTGTATGAGGACTAAAAACGTCCAGTGTGCATGAGGACTAAAAACGTCCAGTGTGCATGATGACTAAAAACGTCCAGTGTTCATGAGGACTAAAAACGTCCAGTGTTCATGAGGACTAAAAACGTCCAGTGTTCATGAGGACTAAAAACGTCCAGTGTTCATGAGGACTAAAAACGTCCAGTGTGCATGAGGACTAAAAACGTCCAGTGTGCATGAGGACTAAAAACGTCCAGTGTGCATGAGGACTAAAAACGTCCAGTGTTCATGAGGACTAAAAACGTCCAGTGTGCATGAGGACTGAACACGTCCAGTGTGCAGGAGGACTGAACACGTCCAGTGTGCATGAGGACTGAATATGTCCAATGTGCATGAGCACTGAATACGTCCAGTGTGCATGAGCACTGAATACGTCCAGTGTGCTTGAGGACTGAATATGTCCAGTGTGCATGAGGACTAAAAACGTCCAGTGTGCATGAGGACTGAATACTTCCAGTGTGCATGAGCACTGAATACGTCCAGTGTGCATGAGGACTGAATACGTCCAGTGTGCATGAGGACTGAATACGTCCAGTGTGCATGAGGACTGAATACGTCCAGTGTGCATGAGCACTGAATACGTCCAGTGTGCATGAGGACTGAATACGTCCAGTGTGCATGAGGACTGAATACGTCCAGTGTGCATGAGGACTGAATACGTCCAGTGTGCATGAGGACTGAATACGTCCAGTGTGCATGAGGACTAAAAACGTCCAGTGTGCATGAGGACTAAAAAAACTCCTGTAGAAACCCACTAGCCCTGTTTTTTTTTTTCCAGCTAAAAAACGCCCCAGCCAAAAACAATTACAGTCTATGTGTGCATGGACACATAGGATAACATGCTGGGGAGTTTACTGGCTGTAGAAAAAAATGCCAAAAGCCAAAAACAGCAGCTGTAAAAACATCCAGTGTGCATGAGGACTAGAAAAACTCCTCTAGAAACCCACTAGTCCTGGGTTTTTTATTCCAGCCAAAAAACGCTGATTACAGTCTATGTGTGCATGGACACACAGGATAACATGGTGGGGAGCAGGGGCGGACTGAGCATTTGAGCACTGGGTCTGTTGGGGGCCCCATGAGATGCCCCTGGTACCTTTCATTGGCTTTTTCATAGGCTTTTTTGGGTGTGGGCAAAGACACAGGGGCCCCATGATCCCCTATTGCCCGGGAGCCCATGAGTTGTCAGTCTGCCCCTGCTGGGGAGTTTCCTGGCTGTAGAAAAAAATGTCAAAAGCCAAAAACATCAGCTGAAAAACGTCCAGTGTGCATGAGGACTAGAAAAACTCCTGTAGAAACCCACTAGTCCTGTTTTTTTTTTCTATGTGTGCATGGACACATAGGATAACATGCTGGGGAGCAGGGGCGACTGAGCATTCAAGCACTCGGGCATTGCCCGAGGGCCTGGGGTCAGTAGGGGGCCCCATGAGATGCCCCTGGTACTTTTCATTGGCTTTTTCATAGGCTTTTTTGGGTGTGGGCGAAGACACAGGGGCCCCATGATCCCCTATTGCCCGGGGGCCCCATGAGTTGTCAGGCTGCCCCTGCTGGGGAGTTTCCTGGCTGTAGAAAAAAATGTCAAAAGCCAAAAACATCAGCTGTAAAAACGTCCAGTGTGCATGAGGACTAGAAAAACTCCTGTAGAAACCCACTAGTCCTTGTTTTTTTTTCCAGCCAAAAAAACGCCCCTGCCAAAAAACATTGATTACAGTCTATGTGTGAATGGATACATAGGATAACATTCCAACCACGGCACCACCTGCCTGGAGTTTGCATGTTCTCTCTGTGCCTTCGTGGGTTTCCTCCGGGTACTCTGGTTTCCTCCCACACTCCAAAGACATGCTGGTAGGTGAATTGGATCCTGTCTAAATTGTCCCTAGTATGTGTATGATGAATGTGAGTTAGGGACCTTAGATTGTACGCCCCTTGAGGATTAGGGACTGATGTGAATGTATAATATATATGTAAAGCACTGCGTAAATTGATGGTGCTATATAAGCAGGGGCGGACTGACCAATTGGAAACTCGGGCACTGCCCGAGGGCCCGGGGTCAGTAGGGGGCCCCATGAGATGCCCCTGGTACCTTTTTCATAGGCTTTTTTGAGTTTGGGCAAGGACACAGGGGCCCCATGATCCCCTATTACCCGGGGGCCCCATGAGTTGTCAGTCCGCCCCTGTATATAAGTACCTGAAATAAATAAATAAACATGCTGGGGAGTTTACTGGCTGTAGAAAAAAACGGCAAAAGCCAAAAACTTCAGCTGTAAAAATGTCCAGTGTGCATGAGGACTGAAAAACTCTAGAAACCCATTAGTCCTGTTTTTTTTTTTTCCTGCCAAAAAACACTGATTACAGTCTATGTGTGAATGGACACATAGGATAACATGCTGGGGAGCAGGGGCGGACTGAGCAGTCAAGCACTTGGGCACTGCCCAAGGGCCCTGGGTCAGTAGGGGGCCCCATGAGATGCCCCTGGTACTTTTCATTGGCTTTTTTGGGTGTGGGCGAGGACACAGGGGCCACATGATCCCCTATTGCCCGGGGGCCCCATGAGTTGTCAGTCTGCCCCTGCTGGGGAGTTTACTGGCTGTAGAAAAAAATGTCAAAAGCCAAAAACATCAGTTGTAAAAACGTCCAGTGTGCATGAGGACTAGAAAAACTCCTGTAGAAACCCGCTAGTCCTGGGTTTTTTTCCAGCCAAAAAAACGTTGATTCCAGTCTATGTGTGAATGGACACATAGGATAACATGCTGGGGGGTTTACTGGCTGTAGAAAAAAACGTCAAAAGCCAAAAACAGCAGCTGTAAAAACGTCCAGTGTGCATGAGGACTAAAAAACTCCTGTAGAAACCCACTAGTCCTGTTTTTTTTTCCAGCCAAAAAACGCCCCTGCCAAAAAACGTCCAGTGTGCATGAGGATTTAGGTTTCCATCTGTGGAGCCAACTGGGACAAACAAGGAGCTCGTACATCTACAGGGATGCAGAGGCTGCCTTGTTCTCCCAAACCGTGATGCCGACAGGGGGAGTAAGCTAGCAGTTTTTTATGACAAAAGTACAAAAGCGACCAGATACTGATTTTGTAAATAGAAAATAGAAGCTTTCGCTAACACCTCTTCTAGTCAATGAAAATTGCTTTATATGAGGAGCACCTTTTCCAGGCGACTACTGAAGTTGAAATGGCAAACTTGGAAGCCTAATTAGAAAGCTGTTTACATGCCCTTTAAGAAAATCTCCGTTTAATCCAAGGAGGGACCGCGAAGTGTTGGGATGCTGCGTCCTTGCCTAGGTAAACGATTTGTGATCATATGTGATATCAATTGTATTGTGTATGCCTTCATTGTGTCCCCAGCCCATTCATTGATTGGTGTTCATAGTACATTTTCATGCCTATATTAGGAGAGGGTCATCCTGGGGCACTGTCATCTGTCTCGTGACAAGGACGTGGAGTTTTTAGCCTTCTCCTTGAGGACAATTAACTAGCTGAACACTTGCTATTGCCTCCTAGAAAAAAAAAAAATTAAAAAAATTGTGGATTTTATTTTATTAGGATCTTTAAGTATTCCCGGGGGAGATTTAAGATTGGATGTTTCTAGGAGAATGTTTTCCTCCAAGCAGTGAAACTTGCATAAACGCACATATTAGTATGTATGGTATAAAATCTGTTATGATTGGCGCTATTAATCCCTGCAAATATTTATTTTTATTTTATGAAAAATGTTGGGGAGGTTTTTATTTTATTTTATTTGCATTGAAAAGATCAATAAGGGAGCGTGTTCCCTAATTTTGAATTTCATTTCGGTGGAATTTTGGTGAACATACCATAGATCGTGAAAATTGCTTTTTTATTGCCTTATTGCTTTTAAGTCAGTACTGCTTGTTTATTTTGGGACTTAAGATTTTTGTTTGTTTTGTTATTTGTTTTTACATTTTCTTACAAATGAACGCCATGGCAGTATTATTTATGACTTAGGGGCCTATTTGTGAAAGGTTGTGATTGATTTTTATTTTTGCAATTTCTGACAGTTCTGCCTATGTATAAAGTTCCTCCAGGCAAACTCTGCAGTCATTTATGCTGTTTTCAACAAGGGTACATAACAAATATAACAGGGTCTACTTTGCACATTTAGTCAGTGTATGAAGTTTTGCTAGGAAAAATACTCCATCCCTTAAAGCAAGCTTTTTCAACCAGGGTGCCTTGAGGTTTCTTCAGGGGTGTCTTGGCAAAATGTCTAAAAATTGCCCAAAACTTGTATACAGGTCTGCGGGTGGAACAAACCTGCCTTTTAGTTATACAAAGCCATAGATTTTCATTGTGCACCATTATGTCCTTCTGAGGGGTTGTATTTACCACAAGGCATTTGCCTAGAGCGGCATCTTTCAGGGGGGCAGAAGCATTTTTCCGGGAGGCAGCGCCACCCCCCTAAAGAAGGGATGGAAGAAGAGACACACACACAGCATGGGGACCAGGTGGGATCTGAGAGGGGCTGCTTGATGGTGTATGCAGAGCCTGACTCTTGTTCCTGGGGATGTCTGGAGCTGTGAAGGCGAATGTCTTCTCTCTCGCCGGGGTGGTGGGGGGTTGTCAGTGTATGGGGGGGCGGTGGTAGTGGAAGGCTCTCTCGGGTGGGGGACTGGGGTGTTGTTGGTCAATGTCAGGCACTCCTCATGGGGGAGGGGGGTGTTGGTCGGTGTCAGGGTCTCTCTGTGGGGGGGGGACGGATCCAATTTTTGTGTTGCCTAGGGCAGCATGAAACCTAAATACACCACTGGTCCTTCTATCTGCCAGTGTCCTGACAACCAATGGCATCATCAGTTGATAAGGAGGACGCTGGTCATCTGCACAGCATTCTTGTTTGACCCGCGCACACCCCCCTCCATCAGCGCTGGGGTCACATTAGCTCAGTGATGGAGAAAAACTTAGGGAGAAGAGAAACACTGGAATACTAGTCTGTCCCAGTGTGCAAAAGTGTATTTGCTTTGGAAGAATAAATCCCCTCTAATGTTGGGTGTTCTACATGTGTGGATGTTGCTGCGTTATATAAAACCATTAGAATAACTATTAGAATAGTTTTTCACATTTTAGAATGGGGTGCCTCGGGACTGTCCATAATTTTAAAGGGTGCCTTGACTGAAAAAATGTTGAGAAACACTGTCTTAAAGTATACCTCAACTGAATGGCATATACATAAGCAGCTTAAATCACTGTGCATCATAAAGAGTTTCCATTTTTTTAATGAAAAATAGTTTTTGTTTTCTTTTTCGTCCTTTGTTGCATTTCAGTGCTGCTGATCTCCTGCAGCCTCTTTGCAACTACTTCATGTCTACATATGTGCACTGAATGACATTTTCTCAGAGCAGTGACAACAGAGGGCAATGCCTGTGTAAAGTATATTTAAAGGAGCACTTGTAGCCTCCAAAGAAGATCTGTGTGACAGGGTGAGAATATAGGATCAATACAGCAGCTTCACCTTATACCAGTAAGTGCTTGAACAAGGCACTTCATGGCAGGATCACCAGGTATTATTCCAAAGGAAGCTGCAGAATTGGGGCCGTTTCACCTGGCCTTTTATGGCAGTATCCCACTCAGATCAACATATAGACAGCTGTTTACATGCAGCTGCTGTCACTTAAAGTGGTTGTAAACCTCATAAATATGAACAAAATATATCCCTCTGTCTACTTGTCTCAACTGAGTGCCCCAAGTGTCATTTCTGTCTACTGTCTCCTTCCTCTGCTATCAGCATGACTCACGTCTGGCAAGTTTTCCTGACACCAAGAAAAAAATGGTGACAGGGGAAGGACCTTTAGCAGATTGACAGCCTTAGTTCTGCTCCTGTGTGCTGTGTGGAGAGGGTTTGTCTCTTCCCTCCAATCAGCTATCAGTACTCTCCTCACTAAGGTGTGTGACAGTGCGTAATTTCAGCTCCTTTTTTCTGAACTGACAGACAAGCTTTATAAATTCTGGATTTTAAATGGCTGTAGAGAAAAGAAGACTGCAGCTATACAGATACAACCTATGCAGGAGGTTTTGTTTCATCTCTGTGTATCGCTTGAGGACATTCAGTTCACTGGGTATATGTGTGGATTTACAGCCACTTTAAACTGCAAATCAATGACAAGCTAAGTGTGTAATTTCAGCTCTCCACCTCCTTTTTTTCTGAACTGTCAGACAAAGTTTATAAATTCTGGATTTTGAATGGTTGTAGAGAAAAGAAGACTGCAGCTATACAGATACAACCTATGTAGGAGGTTTTGTTTCATCTCTGTGTATCACTTGAGGGAAGTCAATTCACTGGGTATATGTGAGGGTTTACAGCCACTTTAACTTGTGCAAATCAATGACAGGCTAAGAGGCTCTCTGCCAATGGAGTGACTGCCTGCAGTTAGGAACAGATGAGTTTTCCTGGACCCTCCCAACTGCACGTTATTACCCTGTGCATGATTACATACAAAGGGGTGTATTCGCCCAGTGTACGATTACAGGTGGATGGGCAGGGTGGAGACATCATGCTCTTCACCTTGTCCAATCAGAGAATGCTTTGCATTCATTCAGAAAATGCAAAGTATTCTTTGAACAGCATCTGTGCCGAGTGGCTGACCTCCTAGGTTTAGAATGCAGCAGGTTAGTCGCTCACCATGGGACTTAAAAGCAAGTGGAGATTACTGGAGTAAGCTTGTCGTCTTCAGTGATTTCCAGCTTCCAAAGTCATCGACCAGGTATGGTATATGCATAATTATAAACTGGATCAATGTGACTATATATAAATCACCATACCTGGAATTATTTGTAAGCAGCATTGTTGGTTCTTAATGTATTCTGGTACATGTATGAGCAGTCATTGGCTAAATGTTTTGTTTTATCCTCAGATGGTCACATATAAAATGATATTGTTAAGGATCTATAATAGCTATTCACTGACATTTTTTGGACTAGCCCACAGACATGTCACAACACAATTGCTCTATAAGGCTACACACACATCGGCAGTTTAGCCCATGTGCATCAAATCCCAGTGTTTTTGGATGTCTGAAAGGCACAGGAGCAGCGACATAGCTGAGCCTATGTTCAGTTTATCTCTGCCACCTCATTCCCAGTGACAGAATGGGGTCCCGCCATGCGTACACTTGTTAACTCCTTCTCTCTCCCGTACCAGGTATCTGAGGTCTCCGTACCATGGGTTCTGTCCTGGATACTTCTCGGGGGACCAACTGTTTGGGAGGTAGTCAAAACACCAACCCCTGTGCTACCAGAGGACCTGTAACCCAGTGTTTCTCAACCTTTTTTTAGACAAGGCACCCTTTAAAATTATGGACAGTCTTGAGGCACCCTTTAAAATTATGGACAGTCCCCAGGCACCCTTTAAAATTATGGACAGTCCCCAGGCACCCTTTAAAATTATGGACAGTCCCCAGGCACCCTTTAAAATTATGGACAGTCCCCAGGCACCCTTTAAAATTATGGATAGCCTTAAGGCACCCCATTCTAAAATGTGAAAAAATGTTCTAATAGCAGAAACGTCCACGCAGGTAGGACACTGAACGTTAGAGGTGATTTATTTTTCCAAAGCAAATACACTTTTGCACACTGGTACTGACTAGTATCCCAATGTTTCTCTTCTCCCTCAGTTTTTATCCATCACTGAGCTAATGTGACCCCAGCATTGATGGAGAGGGACAGGGGAGGGTCAAACTAGGATGCTGTGCAGGCAGCTGGCATCCTCCTTATCAACTGATGTCGTCGGTTGTCAAGACGCCGACGGTTAGACGTTTGTAATGGTGCACAATGAAAAACTGTGGCTTTGTGTAACTAAAAGGTAGGCTTGTTCCACCTGCTAGCTTGTATAAAAGTTTTGGGCAATTTTTAGACATTTTGCCAAGGCACCCCTGAAGGAACCTCAAGGCACCCTGGTTGAGAGGCTGCTGTAACCTATGCTAGATACTGCTGAAGAGTGGTTGTCTAACGTGTTCCCACAAGTTCGTGGTTACCTGTGGCAACTTTACTCCTCCTGTATTCCTGCCGAGGTAACCCTTTGTGATGGACTCTTACCCCATCTGTGCTTTACAGGCCCTGTTCTTCTAGATACACCATGTACCTTCATGCATCCCTTTGAGTAACTTCTGACCAGGCCCTAAGGCCCCTAAACAGTTCCAAAACCTATATTAAACTCTTCTGCAACATTACAGATCAAGGTACAAACACACTCCAATTCACTAACTAAGCTGTGGCTGCCCAGGCATACCTGTACAGGTGCTAGTCCATAATTGGTAGAGTCCATTACTGGTGGTTCCTCGGGCAGGTGCACATGGGTTGCTGTGGGTTACATCTTCCTGGCATGGACCTTGTGACTTGCTCCCATGCATACCCTTCCGGAACTCTGGACTCTCTTGGACTAATAACAGCTGAATTTGCTTTCAGGAACATACAGTATGCCTGAATTATGACAGAATAGCTTCATTCCAGGCATACATCTCTGAAAAGTTTAGGATATATCTAAAGCACCGTGGCATGAACTGTGTAGTTAAATAATGTAAGGCCGCTTGCACAAACCTGCAGCATTTTAGTGCGCCCAGGAGGGACAGAGGCAGCGTCGGGCCCCACGTCCAGCCCCCCCGCTGAAAGCTGCCTGTCACAGTTTACACCAAGTGGTACTGTTGTTTAGGGCCCTGTACGTTCAGGGGCAAAGTTCTGGAACACAAACGACCCACATTCTGGACCTTTGTCCCTGAATGGACAGGACTCAAAATGCTGGTACTATTTGGTATAGCGTTCAGCCCTGTTTAGCTGCATCCTGTCATAGACTGACAAACTGCCTGCAGAGGGGCTGGAAGCTGCACCTGTCCCTCCCAGGCACACTAAAACACCAGGAGGGCCACAATGCACTGTGCAAGGGGCCTAAGAAGCATGGCTTGCAAGTGGCACTGTGTGATATTTACAAAAACAAACACAAAAAAATTGTATCTAGTTTAACCACTTGCCCTCCAGAAGATTTACCCCCCTTGCTGACCAGGCCTTTATTTGCGATACTGCGCTGCGTTATTTTAATTGACAATGCAACGCTGCACCCAATTGAAATTTCTGTCTTTTTTTCCCCACAAATAGACCTTTTTTCTATGGTATTTTATCGCCAGTGCGGTTTTTATTTTTAGCGCTATAAATAAATAAAAATAAAAAAAACAACAACAATTTTTGAGAAAAAAATATATATTTTTGACGTTTTGCTATTAAACATGTCCTGTAAAAAATCAAATTTCGTCATAAATTTAGGCCAAAATGTATTCTGCGACATGTCTTTGCTAAAAAATACTAATACATGTAAATTAATTGGTTTACGTGAAAGTTATAGCGTTTACAAATGGCGGTATATACTGGAATTTTTTTTCTACTAGTAATGGCGGCGATCAGCGATTTATAGCGGGACTGAAGGACTGCGGCTGGCGTTCTGACACTGAAGGGAACTGACTTGGTGTCACTGACATCCCCAGTGACGCTAATACAGTGATCAGTGCTAATAAAAAGCACTGACACTGTACTAATGGCACTGGGCATGAAGGGGTTAACATCTGGGGCGATCAAAGGGTTTACTGTGTGTCTTTTCACTATGAGGGCTGTGTGTGTGCTTCACTGTAAGCACACTGCTTTGTATGGCTCTGCTCTACAGAGCCATACAAAGCAGTGTGCAGAAACTGACAGGGGAGAAATCTGTATTGTTTAAATACAGATCTCTCCCCCGTTGGAGTTAGTTGATGATCACCGGGTGCCGGCAAGTAATCACCGGCCAGGACCCGGTGATTGACAGCCGAGGCCACGAATGGCGGCACGGGTAGGGCGCGTACACGCGCACCCCCTACCCAGAAATGCAAAATCGTGTGTGTGTGTGTGTGTGTGTGTGTGTGTGTAATTTTGCGCACATGTACCACCCTGTAGCAGTATTTCTGCTATAGGGTGGCGCGGAACTGGTTAAAGAAGTAGTGCTGTGGCATGGTCATACATAAAGGTTGTTAACATTTTAAAAATCAGTAAATAAAACAGAAAACTACAGGGTGTCTCTAAAGTCTGGACACCTAGGCAAAATGCATATTTTCAGCTCATATTTCAACAACATTTTTTCATTAGGATATTATTCAATAACAACTTGTAATTTTTACCATTTGTGATGCAAAGTTCCATGTGCTTTGCAAAATTTGCATGAAACCGATGAGTAACTCCACGTTTCCGTCACTTTGAGCACATTCGTTCCTGATGGTGATTCATATCTGTGATTTTCATTGAGTATACCTTCTCCTTTAGCATACCCAAAAAAAAGAAGTGAAGGGGGTTAAGGTCTGGTGAGCTTATATAGTGATATATTATACACATACAGTAATATTTCCTATGTGTCCAGACTTCAAGGATACCCTGTACATAAGTGCATCCTTACAGTGTAAACACGCTGGTGTATTTTGGCGTCCTGGAGCCCCTGGTAGGGTTGCCACCTCATCCCTTTAACCACTTCAAGTCCGGATACTTTCACCCCTTTCCAGTCTAGGCCAATTTTCAGCTTTCAGCGCTATCACACTTTGAATGAGAATTGCGCAGTCATGCAACACTGTACCCATATGAAATTTTTAGCATTTTTGTGAGACAGATAACATTTTATTTTGGTGGTATTTATTCACCACTGGGATTTTAAGACACACAAAATTTGAAAAAAAGTGTTTTTTAAAAAATTTTGCAAATAAATAATCTTTCTTCATAAATCGTGGCCAAAATGTATTCATCTATCTTTTTAGTAAAAAAAAAAAGTAACCCAAATTAGTTTTTATAACCAAAAATTTATAATTTTTAAAAAATTTACATTTTTATTATATTTTTTATATTATTTTCATGGTGTTTTTTTTTACATACTGTCACCCTAGCAGTACAGTGTCCCCATAGTGACACTGTACTACTTGTGGGGGGTGATGAAGGTTTTGTTATTGTTTTACACTGATTGCTTTTACACCCATAAAGGTGGTAAAAGCAATCATTTCTCCTTCTCTCTGGCTGCATTTCTGCAGCCATTGAGAAATACTGTGAGAGCTGTGATTGGTCACAGCTTGTCACATGGTACAAGGCTGTTGTGAATAGCTTTGCACCATGTGACCTCTGTCATCATTCACAGATTTCACAAGTAGTAAGCAATGATGTCAGAAGTGACATCTTGCTTACACCTATTCATGTGATCACTGATTGGCCAATCAGTAATCACATGAATCGGGACCTCACACAGAGGTCCAGTACAGCGATCTGTGTTCTGCTGTGACCCGAGAACGTAGCGGGCACTGAACCCATGGAGCATGCACAGGCAATGGATGAGGGGGGACGTTTAGAAACATCCTCCCCAGGGGCGGACTGACAACTCATGGGGCCCCCAGGCAATAGGAGATCATGGGGCCCCTGTGTCCTTGCCCAAACTCAAAAAAGCCTATGAAAAAGGTACCAGGGGCATCTCATGGGGCTCCCTACTGACCCCGGGCCCTCGGGCAGTGCCCAAGTTTCCAAATGGTCAGTCCGCCCCTGGTCCTCCCAGATAGGCATTGCTCCAGTCCAGCCGTTTATCGGCATGGGCCTGATGGGAAGAGGTTAAAACCGAACACATATTGATTACACAGCTTCCGTGGCTGATTGAGGTGGTAATTAAACTCACTTGGTGCCTTATCTGCAATACATTTGCCTCAGAAGCTGTGTAATTAACCTATTCACGCCGGCTGAATGCAAATGTTCGGCCTCCCGGCGTCTGGGCCTAGAGGGGGCAGCCCTAGCCCCTGGTGCTGTGTACAGCCTCCTTCAAATATGAATGGGCGTAGGTGGCTGTAAACCGCTAAACAAAAATGATGGCTCATGTTGCTTTCAGTGGACAGCAGTTCCACCGATTGCGATCCATTCAGGTGAATGGGGAAGCACCGCAGACACCAGCAACTTCAAGCAAAGCACATCCGTGTGGTAAATACAGGGTTAAAATGGGCATCATGTCACCTCCTCACCTCCTGTCAAAAGTCTCAATAAATCTACTAGAACACAGATTACTTTTCAGAGGAGGGGAGGTTTGGACACATGTCTAAATTTAGCCTATGTGTTCCTTTTGGGTTCATGTTTGGGTCATAAGATGGTTATATTGCTCAGACAAGGGTACCAGGTGAGTTGGAATTTTTCAGCCCTCCATGTCACAGATTGTGTTCAGTCCTGTATAGAGGGGTTGTATGGTTGGTTCCAGAATTTTGGAACTGTCATTCTAGCAGCATTAATTAGGTGTATGAGCAGGGCTGCTGTTAGGAGCCACGGGGCCTGCTAAAGTCAACCTGACACAGTTTATTATGATTCAGTTATGAATGAACACAGTGAGTGATTGGTACCAAACGCTCATTGTGTTAATTTAGAAAAGGAAGGGGCTGGGAAATATGACATATTTACCGGACCTTCCCCCACTCTCCATCCTGAGTGTGTGCCTGCAGCTGCCAGTGGGAAGGAAAGGAGGGAATATGGCAGCACTGTGGGGGTAGGGGCACACAGGGGGGGCCAGGGCAGCAGGGGTAAATATATGGTGCAAAGGGAGGGTGAAGGGTTCGGCGGGGAGGTAATTACTGGAAACAATCCCCTGTATGTCTCTCCCTGCAGCAGCTGAAAGCCAGCAGAAGGGAGAGGAGAAGAAGCCAGCTTTCAGCTGCTGCAGAGAGAGCCATACAGGGGATCAGTTCCAGTAATTGCCCCCCTACTGTGCCAATCACCCTCCCTGCCCACATCCGATTCACCAGGCTGCCTGGGTCCCCCTGCGGGCCCTGTACAGGAGGACTGGTGGTGCCCCCTTATCCACAGCCCTGTGTATGAGTAATGATTTATTATTTGTATTTGGGTCCATGTTGTTCAGATGCAGAAGGCAGAAGGTGGGGCTGTCAGTAGAGTCCTTTGGCATGTATGTTTTAATCATAAGACCAGCTGCACAGAATGATGAATTCTTTGCCAAGGAAAACAGTTCCCATATAAGATTTCAACTGTGCATTTTTCTGCCTGGCTGAAGTTCAGTTTTAAGTGCAGATGAGATAATGATGAATAATCTTTGGAGAACTCAGCGTACAGATAATTCTGTCCAAACTTATTAGACGCATTACAAAGTGTTTCTGAGCTTCTTATATGCAGACAGTTGCAACAGCTGACTGCGCTCACTCTGGAATTGGGGGGAGGATGGAGAAATCTGGTACCAGGGCCCAGAGTGGTTTCATGCTGAAAGCACTACTAATGAGTGACTATCAGGCACATAAGTTGTTTTACCCAATTAAACACTCAGCAGATCTACTTGCCAGGATATATTAGTTGTATGAGAAGAAGAAGTTGTGTTAAAGCTGCATTTACTTAAGGCCCTTGCTCTTCTTTTTTATTGTGCTGTTATGGCGATACAGTGAGGTCACATGATTTCAAACAATGTATACTGGAATTTGCTGTATATATTGTTGTCTAGCACAACATGCTATCTACAAAAGGCTGGAATAGTAATAAATTCCACCTAAGATTGCAGATCGTGGGTATAGCCAAAGTAGGAGGATTTTGATAAGACTGCAGCTAAAGAAGGCCTAAACCATAGAAGCTGTGCCCAAAAATGGCAAGCAGGACCAGTCACTCTTGTTGTCTGTGGTCTTCGTGCAGCTGAGCTTTTCCCAGTTATTCATTATAGATGTAGCACTCCTCCTATGGAGCCACTTGGAACATACACAGCCAGGCACACCGCATTTTATTCACTCTTCTATAGCTCAGAGGAACAGTCTAGGGTTTTTTTTAGGGTTTTTATTGGTAATGATGTGCTTGGACAGGGTGAGTGAGCGTTTGATACCCCAGAACTGAGCACACTGAGGACGTCTGAACTATCTTGCTAAACTGTACCAAAGTGTCCCATAGAATCTCAGATGCTGATGGTGACTATGAATCCATCCATGAACTTAAAGCTGCTTACAGTCACTAAATTCCCCAGCACTTGGACCATTTATTCACGCAGCCATATTGTAATCGTCTGCCTTCTTTCGATATCCACCAGGTTCTTCACGGTGAGGGAGAAGCAGGTTCACACTATCATAGGATAGTTGGGCACACTCTTTCCCCCAACTTCCTCCTGGCTCTCTCCAGTGAGCTCTCTCTTCATACAAAAAGGACTGTAAAGCTTGTGAATAGGCTCCCCAGCTAAGCCTAGCTGGGACCTCCATGTGATCCAGATGGCTCCTTCTAGTATTCTGTCCCAGACGCAGAACCCCTGCACAGGGGTCTCCTCCCACAGTACTGGATCCAGGTTTGGTACTCTGCATCTGCTGCCTTAGGTCTCTGAATATTAAAGGGCTCTCCAACCACTTACTGGGCACACCTTTCCAATGATTGGCTGGAGTCAATAATTGTTCAGGCTGCCCACTCTGTTCTTCCTCTCATTATAAATCTAGAACCCTCTAGAATACAGGGGGAAGTAATCAGAGCAGCAGCCTTTGCTACATTGAGCAGTCCCAAGTAATCAACCCCTGCTCCTCGAACTACAGAGGAACCAACTAAATGTATCTACCAGCCTACACTACATTAGGAGGGTGCTACACAGGTATTTAGATACTGCTAATAAATTTACACAGCACTTTACTTACTACCTATTCATTTTCAATTTATGGTCTCTATTCCACTTGAATACATTTACTAGGTCATATTAGCATGTATTTGGCGTTTGGGAGAAAATCCACACAAGCAGTGAGAACATGCAAACTCTATGCAAGTAATGTCTTGGTTGGGATTCAACCAAGGACCCTAGTGCTACAAGGCAGAAGCACTAACCAAAAAGCCACTGTGTTGCCCAGTGAACCATGCTTTGTTCCTCACTATGCCTATCTCATCTTGCTAAAGGGTGAAGGACTTTGCTTTCTCAAATCGGCACTGTTACGTGGCAAAAACAGGTGGCCACCAGACAGTGCCATACACATTGTGGCCATGACGTTGCATCGTGCAACACGGCAAACAAAAAGGGCACCACCTGACAACACACGCCAAAGAGGTGAATGGTACCACACCACAACCTGAAATGAAAGTGGCCACATCCAACCATGCCAGCTGTTGTTGACTACATGATCCACCATGGACCACAAGTCAACAATTAGACCCATGTGAAAGAGGCCTTATAGCTGCTCTTTTGATGACTGGCGATCTGAAGACTGGTGGGGTAATGATCAATAAGCAACAGGAGAGAAGGAAAAAACACACATCCACATAATGGATGAATGATAAGCAGGGAGATAGTTGAACTGCAAGTCCTCAGTGCCACAGATGATCTCACACTGCAGATATACTGTACAGCTTTGAGGTTCAAGGAATAGGAGAGTTTGGGCACAGGTTTTTTTTTTTTAAATGCAGGAATTCAAAACTAAAGGCAGGTTTTTATAGCTTAGTCATAATTCATTTCTAGTTGCTACCTATAAGATAGCAAATCTTCATTCTTGAGTTAAGGTTAAAGTGGTATTAAACCCAAAAGGAAACGTTTATTATGTTGCAGCTTACCAATTCTTGAATGTGGTTTCTGCATTAGTTTCCTTTTTTAAGCTTTCATTCTCCTATTTTCATCTGATGATCAAGCCATTACGTTTATTGTATTTCAAAGGAACAAGTTCTCTTCTAGATGTATCCGTTTACATGGATAAGACAAACCATTTAGTACTGGTAGAAGTGCTTAAAAGGATTGATTTAACTGATTATAGTGTTAGCTGGAGTGCAGCTTCAATACTTTATTTAAATCTGCTAGTACATCTAACATTCCCCTCTCCCCAGACTGACAATACTGTTGTCCAAAGGTGCCCCCTGTGCTCCTTCATCCAGAGTGGGGGCACTCTAATACAGGAAGTGTTACTACTCAGATCACCAGGGGAAAACAGAGGAAAAAAAGCCTAACAATCAATATATTACATTATTTTGGGGTTATTACCGCTTTAACTTTAAGTAGTGACAGACCGTTCACAGTATACATTATAGCCACAATTATTGTATGTAATCAGGGCCAGATTTAGACCTTGGGGTTCTGGGGCACTTCAGGTTTGGGGGGTCCCTTATACACAGAGTTGGTTTACATTCTCAATGACAATCACACATTTTCAAAATGCATGACATAACGTCATTCTGAGGTCACGTGCGCACACACACACAGTCATAGGCTACCTTCCTCAGGCGTGTAAGCGCTCTTATATGTGGTTTGCTTTAGCTGCCAAAATTCATTTTTAAAAATGATACACTATACCAGTCCAGAGTAAAAACTTTTGTAGGTGATGGCAGGCAAAATATTACTTCTCAAGATACATTTATTAAAAGAAATTATTTTATTGTTATATATTTTATATTTTATGATTACTTATTTTTGTTATTTAATTTTTTTAATATTATTTTTGTATAGAGAGGGGGGCCCAGGGCAGTTGCCCCTTTTGCCCCCTTATAAATCCAGCACTATCTGTCATCCTCCAGGAACCATAATAATCTCTAGTCCCTCTATATTATATAATTCTTTATTCACTAATAAAATTCTGCAGCCAACATTATAAAACAGAAATACATTTTTAAAGCTTCAACATAACCGTCTAGAGTGACACTCTTCAGGTATATAATCTCCCAGACATCATTAGAATCCACAAGGCACTATTGTAATATATTGTATAATTCACCAGTCACTCTTATAAACTGCCAACTGCCATTATTATCTTCTGACACAATTTTTTTTATATGATCCATCAGATACCAAGGCCAGTCATCTCCATACTATATGATACTGCAGTCACAATTCTAAATATAATATCCGCTCTTACAGCCGCAGTTATAACTCCAACAGCTCTCAATGGATTATTGCAACACTTCTTGTTGTATGTATATAGATTATGTGATTAGTATATACATAAAGTATATATAGCAGTAAAGGATGCTGCGTTGTTAATGGTCAAAGTTTTTAGAAAGCATGGGGAATGATCGGTACAAGGCTTTTTTGGAACAGTTTACATACAATATGTACTTATACAGTATATAATTTTGCTTATTCTATTTTGATATCAGCTATAGTCATGCTGTTTTCCCATCTGGTGAAAAGGAAGCAAGCAAAGGAAGACGTTTAAGGACATTTTGAGAGAATAGAAATCAGTCACTGCTTTTACCACTTCCTTGTTACCAAAAATAAGGGTCTTCTTCCGTATATATTAGTATTTTTTCCTTCTTTTCTTGCCTTTACTTCCTACACTGGAACAATTTTCAGTATTAGGCAGAGCTGACAAATACAACCCATGATTGCCACCATCTACAAGGCACCTGTTTCTTGGAGCCGCTTTATTAAATGTAATGGTTTATGCATAGTAGTACAGCATTTTAGGGTTAAAGGTGTGGGTGAGGGGTTAAGGCTAAAGTTAAAGCGATTCTAAAGCTTAATTTATTTTTTGTAAAATAACAAACATATCTGTACTTACCTGCTGTGTGCAGTGGTTGTGCACAAAGCAGCCAGGATCCTCCTCATCTAGGGTCCCCCGCAAGCTCTCCTGGCTCCTCCTGTCTGTTGGGTGCCCCCACAGCAAGCAGCTTGCTGTGAGGGCACCCGCTGTTCTGTGTGTCCAGGCCACCCTCATGAAGACTGTTCTTGATTGTTTGGTCAGGGACTTTCACACCAGTGGCATGCTTGAGATAATTTTGTAGGGCTCTGGCAGTGCTCATCCTGTTCCTTCTTGCACAAAGGAGCAGATACCGGTCCTGCTGATGGGTTAAGGACCTTTTTACGGCCCTGTCCAGCTATTCTAGAATAACTGTCTGTCTGCTGGAATCTCCTCCATGCTCTTGAGACTGTGCTGGGATACACAGCAAACCTTCTGGCAATGGCACATATTGATGTGCCATCCTGGAGGAGTTGGGCTGCCTGTACAACCTCTGTAGGGTTCAGGTATCGCCTCATGCTACCAATAGTGACACTGACCCTAGCCAAATGCAAAACTAGTGAAAATATGTCAGAAAAGATGAGTAGGGAAACAAATGTCAGTGGCATCCACCTGTAAAACCATTCCTGTTTTGGGGGTCGTCTCATTGTTACCCATCTGGTGCACCTGTTGTTAGCTTCATTAACACCAAAGCAGTTAAAACTGATTAACAACCCCCTCTCCTACCTAATATCCCAGGATTTTAATTTACACAGTGAGTATAACAAGCATGCTTTACTGCATATACAGGTTGATTTTACTGTTGTGGGTTTAGTAACACTTTAACCTCCCTAGCGGTCTGATTATGTCCATATTTCTGTGCTGAAAGTGGTACATTTTTTTGCATGGAAATATGTCGTTTTTTTATTGTAGGCCTATAATTTTTAGGAATAACTCACTGAAATTTATCCGAACAAGAGTCTAGTAAACATCCCGGGTATGATAAAATTTGAAACACGAAATCATAAATTATAATATAATAATCATAAAAAATAATAATAAATTTAATGCAATAATATAATCAAACCAAAAACACTGAAATTTGAAATATAGTGCCAAGTTTGCACATCACTGAGCTTAGTCGCAAAATCGTTTTCAGTGTCTGATGACGAATTTCCCCACAAATCATTATAACTCAATTTTGCAAGTGGTTCTGATTTACTATCGCTGTTCTCTAGCTGGTCTAAAACCGCTTTTGACATAAAGGGACGCTTTTTGGACGCCATGGACATTTCTCAGTTTCCAGGCAGAAAGAAAAGTAAAAATGCAGGCAGGGCACAGGACAAAGCACTAGGGACAAAATATATGTGAAATGGTTTGAAACAGTAATGTTTACTATGTGATTTTAGTGTATTGAGTGAATGTCACTTTTTAAAAATTTAAAATTTCCTGCCGGTTCTGGCCCCCATATGTCCTGTACGTCCCGATGCTTGCAGGGACCGGAAGACAGATGCCGGCATCGCCCGGAGGAGATGGCCGGGGACGCTGCAGGGGGGGCATCGCAGGAGCTCAGGACAAGGTAAGTGAAACAGGGAATCCCAGAGCAACGCTGCTGGGTAATCCCGAGTGTAGCTCGGAGTTAACGCTTTTGGCACTGATAATTAAACCTGAGCTACACTCGGGAATACCGCCAGGGAGGTTAAAGTGCTACTAAACCCAGAACCCTGCATTCACTATATCCGGTCTCCTACAGTACACAGAACATGGAAATGCAATTATTTTAGTAAATATAAACTGCTAAATACCTTTTCTCATCAGCAGTTAAAGCAGTCTTGTGACTTCTATCAGTGTCCAGCCCACCACTAGCTAAAGTGTGTAGGAGGAGGTTTCTTTCTGCTCTAGGAGGATGGAAATCCCCTGACCTCTGTCTGGACAGTGCTGATTTGCCCTGTGCTGATCACATGTACTCTCCCAAGAAAAAAAAAAAAAACCTCTCTAGCAATACACACCAAACTGAGCATGTGCAAATGCCTACGGTTCAGTCTGTCTTATCAGGAGATAAGAGGTGGTCACTTGCAAGGGGAGAAACAGAGAAGAAAGGATCAAACAGCTTTTTTACACAATGCAGAGGATTAACTCCTTAGGTTCCACAGTGAGTATTTTTATTATTATTATTATTATTATTATACAGGATTTATATAGCTCCAACAGTTTGCGCAGAGCTTTACAATATAAAGGGAGACAGTACAATTACAATACATTTCAGTACAGAATGAAGTATGACAAACATGTTTTACTGCATATACAGACTGATTTTACTGTTGTGGGTTTAGAACACTTTAAGGTTCGGAGTCAGAAAATGTATATTTTTTTATCTTCTTTTAGGCATTGAACACTACCAGCAACAAATTCTTGGTGCTGAAAGCCACTGTATCACATGTTTTCGGCCTCAAAAGTTGAACACTTTGATCCATGACTCTAAATACTGTGATTTTACTATAACTAAACTGTTGTCATTGCTGTACATGCTGGCCGAAATATAACTACTGTCTCTTTGTCTATTGACAGTCTGCATAATTGATGTTTAAATGTCATCTATCATGAAGCTTCAAAATGAGATCCTATTTTAAGACCAATGTAGCAGTCTAAAGCTGTTTCCTCATGACAGAAAAAAAAGTGTTTGAGGCTGTTATTTATAGGACTGAATTGCAGCTGATGAATAACTTATGCGGCGTGTACAAAACATAAGGGACGTCTGCTCTTTCCTTGAAACAGACTGACTAGGATAATACAAGTCAATACTATGATCCACAATTAATTCCACTTGCTAAATCCACTTCAGTCAGCATGGATGAAGAGGATGTGACATGTTTCAGCCTCAGCAACAAGAGCAAAGCTAGTAATCAAATACAGTATTGTTGGTGATTTTTATTTTTCTATAGCCATGTTGGCTGTGGTACTAGTAAGTGTTTTACTAGTAATCTGCCTGTATATTTTTAGTCTGCCCTGTTTTTTTTACATTTTTAATAGAGATACTTTCAACCACTGGTGAGCTTGATGATATCTGGGAAAGTATATGTTCTAAGCATGCAGAAAATACAGTACCTTCGATTTAATGTCGGCAAACAGTACACTGACAGCCAATGTTTAAATATTGATCTCTATCTATGTACATTGAATTTAAAATATACTATCATTCCACGTGCACTCAAATGTTTTACCTTTCCACTCTGCACAAAAGTTGAGATTTCTACATTTATATTGCCTAGTTGATATAAATTGTTTTGTTTATGTAACACCCTCCAGGTTTCCTAGGTATGTTTGTTGTTTTGTTTTTTTTAGATAGAGGTGGCATAGCAGCCTGGGATGAGTCAGCCTGGGAGTGAGGCAGGAGTTCACCTCAGTACAGGCTGGGTGGTTCTACAGGTCAGGGCTTCTGGAGCTCTCCCACCTTTCCAGAAACTTGAGAACTTTCTGGAACAGGAGAGGAGGAAGCCCAGATCTGCATGTTTGAGGGACCCTGGCCAATCCCCTGGCAGGAGGCTGGGCATGGTGACCAGGGCAACCCTCAAATATGACAGAGCCTGGGGAGAGAGGGGAGTCGGATGGAAGATGGACTGAAAGGAAGACTGGAGTGTGGAGCCTAGGAGGGGGCCCCAGGGATTGTAGCCTACCTACAGGCTGGTTGTTGGACGGGAGGATCTGCTTCAACGTCTCCTTGGGAGGACAGCCTGTTAGCAGGGAAGCAGCCAGTCCAGTGAAAGGCCTGAAAGCAGCTACAAACCCACCACACTGACAGGGCAGGACAGTGTAAGTACTCCTACACCCCCTGGGCTGAATAAGGGGAGAGGCTGGTCAGGTGTAATGCCCAACTAGTCGTTACCTGGGACTGCTTTATTGCAAATTCTTGGGACCCCCTTGCTCAAGGATACCCTCAGCACAGCTGGGTGAAGAGGAGGATTCATCTAGGGTCTGAGGAGGAATGCAGAGAAAAAAGGGACAGTGCTAAATTTTCTTTATTTTGGCAGTCAACCCTTTTTTTGTACATAGTTGCTAAGAAGTGTGTCCTTGAGTTCTACAGTTCCTTAGGCATCCCATATACCCCTAGACCCCATTCAAGCTGTTAACCTCTTTATAAAAACAACTAAAAATCAGCTCAAGGACTGTTTTACTGACTCTGAGACTACAAGTTTAGAAAAATGGATGTTGCCTGGCCGTGCAGAGCATGACAGACCCAAACAAATCCAGCAGCCCTCACGAGGGTGGTGCTACATCTAGAAGAGGTTTTATTAATGACCTGAACTGTGGAAGCTGTGTTCAAAAGAGCTACACACCTGTATTTACTAGTCTCTCTGCAGCTGAACATTACCCTATTAGGTTCCATGCACAGTGGTCTAAAAAAATGCCAGTGCTCTTGGTAGAAAAAAAAAATGCAAATTTTTAGCATTTCTTGTACTAGCGGTTAGGAGCGTTTAGCGTTTTCCCTACCACAAAAACGTTCTTAAAACACAAAACAGAAGTTTTTTTCCCTGCCTCTAAATGCTGAGATTAAAATAAACCTCTAGACTACCTAATGTGCATAGACACATAGGATACCATTCGTTGCTTCTACAGGCAAAGTGCTAAATTTCTTTAGGAGCAGCATTTTTAATCCAGTTCATGGAGCCTTAATGTCTTACAATGCCATGATCAGCATTGTGTCTCTGTATTCATAAGGCCATCTTGCTAGAGTCAGGGCTGTTTTCTTTTGGCACCACTGCCCCTGATGCCTGGTAACCCAGTGGCTGTTGGGGTAATGATAAAGAAACATTTAGGAAAGTTTCAGAAATCTCAGATCCACAGGATGAATGAAGCAGAAGCAGGAAGATTCTTGCATCATAGGCAGCCTGATACAGCTTTCTTTCTAGAAAGGAGAACAATTAGCAACCCAGTAGTGAAATCAAATCTCACTTCAGATCTTGTTACACTTGCAGGCAAAGATACAGAACCATAGATAATTGTAGATATCAAGCTATGAAGCTAAAGCACAGAAGTGCCTAGATCAGGTTTCTTCCAGAGTTTGCTAGGGGTTCCTTGAGCTATGAGCAATTTCTGTCTCTCGTATAAGCTCCCACTGACACCATTGATAATTTTAGCTATCTGTAAGGAGGTAATTCTTCCCAGTGACCAAAAGTGTAAGGAGCATTATTTCAAGGGTTCCTCTGTGTTAAAAAGGTTGAGAAAGGCTGGCCTAGACACAGGTAGTGCACTGATGTTTTTCAGGAGGAGTTCAAGATAAAAGGTAATTTCTGAGGGTACTGCTTCAGAACAAAAATGAAAGACTAGATGTACCCTAAAACATAGCACCTTTGGGGTATAAATTGCTTACTCAGTGGTATAGGGTTCCATTACTCCTGCATAAAATCTTCCCTGAGGCCCTGAAGGTTTGTTGGGGTTGTAACAGGGGCGGACTGACAACTCATGGGGCCCCCAGGCAATAGGGGATCATGGGGCCCCTGTGTCGTTTCCCAAACTCAAAAAAGACTATGAAAAAGGTACCAGGGGGATCTCATGGGGCCCCCTACTGACCCCGGGCCCTCAGACAGTGCCCGAGTTTCCAAATGGTCAGTCCGCCCCTGGGTTGTAAGGAGGCGGATGGCTCGATTTTTAAAATATCTTTTGGTCTTGAAGGAAACTGACTGCCTTTTGGGCACAGGTTGGGGCTCTAAATAAATGCCTGACTGGGTTTGACCTAGAGGATGACCCTGCTGGATATCTGCTGCTCCACTCTGATCTCTCTAGGAAACGTTTCAAGCGCTCTTTGTTGGTGCATCTGCTCAATGCTGCTTGGGCCTGTATACCGGCTCTCTGGAAGTAGGAGGCTCCTCCCCTCTATTTCTATGTGGTTATCCAGGGTAGAGGACATTCACTCAATGGAAAGTATCATGGTGGCGGTTTGGGGTCAGGAGGCCCAGTTTAACCAGAAATGGATTTATTGGTCTCTTTTTACTTGCTCAAGTGATTATGATGCCTTGCTGAGATCGGTGGCTTGAAGTCCCTTCGTCGTTCTCCTTTTGTACCTTTCTTCTCCCTTCTCTCCCCCTTTTTTTTTTTTTTTTTTTTTTTTTTCTTTTCTCTTTCCTTGTTCTGGATGCTGCTGCTGCTGTTTGTTTATGACAATAGCCTAGTCTGTTTGTACTAACTTTCGGCCTAGTGTGCTATACTTTGCTGTTTTTGGAACTGATAATTTGAATCTCTATGTATTTGGACTGCACCTGGTTCGTTGTCTTATTTGCTGGCATCCACTCATTCGCCTTGTATTTGTATATGATTGTACTGTGAAAAAGCTGTTTAAATAAAGAATGTTAAAACAAAACATAGCACCTTTTGAGTTTAGGCCTGCTTTCTTAGAGTTTGCAGATAAACATACTCAATATTTTAAGAGATAACTTATTAAAGAAGATATTTAAATTGTAGGTGAAGTAGTGTATGTGTGGATTTGTGTACAGGTGTGGTGTTGTTCTTGGTGGAAATAAACTCATTCTAAAGATTAAAACGTTTTTTCTTTATGGTAGCATGGATATGTACCACTGTAAATAATGAGGAGGTGGCAAATAAGGCATATCTTCTGAAATAAGCAGATATAGAAGTCTGCAATGTACAGAATATAAGAGTAATTAACAATGATATGCTCTAAAGGAACCTCACCCAGGCCATCTTAAAGGTACTGGAGCTGCTGAGTTTTAAAAGCATATACTTACCAGCCAAGAAGTCCAGTACTGTCTGTTTTCCAAGTACCCAATGTATCCAATGCTGTTTTTGTTCCCATGCCTCACCTTGGATTTGGGTGGGGAGTGTGACTTCCTGATCACAGTAGACCTCCTACTGCACATGAACAATATCCACTGACTGGATGAGACTGTCCGAAAACCCCCTGGGATGTGTGATGTGTGTCCCAGGTAGCTTCAGGCAGGGGGAGGTGGTGGACTGAGGGTTATGTCAACCTTGCTTAGGTGAGAAATGTAGAAGTGGGAGCAAGTGCTTGCTATAAAAGGGACTTGCTATCCCCAAAGATCTAAGTGTGTAATAGAGGGGGGCAGGATGAGTTAGTTCAGGTCCCCTTTTAAGATTTTCTGTTTTACAAATGGTTACTTAAATAGTTGTACTGGGACCAGTGACATTCTCCTTCTAGTCTCCCCTTGTAGCCTCCCTAGCAGTCTGATTATGTCAGTATTTCTGTGCTCGAAGCGGTACATTTTTTATTGTAGGCCTGTAATTTTTAGGAAAAACTCACTGAAATCTGTCCGAACAAGAGTCTAGTAAACATCCCAGGTATGTTAAAATTTGAAACACAAAATCATAAATTATAAATTAATAAATAATCATAAAAAATAATAATAAATTTAATTCATTAATATAATCAAACCAAAAACACTGAAATTTTAAATATAGCGCCAAGTTCCCACATCACTGAGCAAAGTCGCAAAATCATTTTCAGTGTTTGACGAATTTCCCCACGAATCATTATCACTCAATTCTGCAAGTAGTTCTAATTTACTATCGCTGTTCTCTAGCTGGTCTAAAACCGCTTTTGACCTAAAGGGACGCTTTTTGGACGCCATGGACATTTCTCAGTTTCCAGGCAGAAAGAACACTAAATATGCAGGCAGGGCACAGGACAAAGCACTCGGGACAAAATGTATGTGAAATGGTTTGATACAGTAATTTTATACTATGTGATTTTAGTGTATTTAGCGAATGTCACTTTTAAAATTTTTAAATTTCCCGCCGTTCCGTCCCCCCGTATGTCCTTACGTCGCAGGGAACGGAACCCAGAAGACAGATGCCGGCAACGGCCGGAGGACATTGCCGGGGACACTGCAGGAGGGACATCGCGGGAGCGCAGGACAAGGTAAGTGAAGAAGAGATTCTGGAGCAGCGCTGCAAGGTATTCCCGAGTGTAGCTTGAGGTTACCGCTTGTGGTGCTGAAACTTTACCTCGAGCTACACTCAGGAATACCTCCAGGGAGGTTAAATGTTAGCAGTTTTTCAGAGCAGGATTATGCATTGCCAAACGTACCCATTTCCCACCACTTACAGCACCGTGCCCTAGAAATGCACAAGTGGAACATTGCTATAGTGGCAGTAAGAGAATGGCAGGAAAGAAATTGCTACTGGGTTCTCTGAACAGTTAGGTTGCATTCACACTATAGTATTTTGTAAATGCACACAAAATCATGCAACATTCTGCTTGACGTGCTTGCGGTACCATTCATTGTTAAAGGCAGTCTGAATGCAGCTGCTTAACTTTGCCATGTTTGATGTACATAGGGCACTCATTAAAAAAACAGGTAAAACCGCATGTATGCATGTTGCCTGGCATCACACATCAGAGTGCGAATAGGGTCTTAATGTACTAAAGAGGAGATACAGTAATAAACTATTTTTCTACATTCGTATCTAGTAAATCATGCCCACAATTAAAGTATATATGAACCCTCACCTTGTAAAACAACCTATTCAGTTTAAACCAGAAATGAAAAGCAAAACATTTGTGTATAGATATTAAAAAAACATTATATATACCTTTTTTTTTTTTTAAAGTGTCTTTAAGTTTTATAGATGATCATATACCCTCTGTTCTCAGCTGCATAGAGAGGTGGGGGTGTAGAAACAGCAGGATACTGGTCTTCCCAGTGAATGGCTGTGCAGGGGAGTGGGGCATGACAAGTCTCATGCATAGCGTGGTCAGTTTTTAATAGGAAAGCAGAGGGACTTGCAGGAACACCAGGGATTTTACACAAAGGAAGAAATACAAAGAGAACAGGATACGTTTTCATACAAGTACGTAGTACATCAGGTACATATCAGGAATATGAAATGTTGGTTTGACATAAACTTTAATAAGCTACATCCGTTTTTTGCAACAGTGCATGAGACTTGCCACTTGTCCTTCTTGAGAACTAGAACTCAAGAACTTCAAGATTTTGGAGTCATGAAGCCAGGTGGTTCCTATCAAGGATTAGATGGTGAAATTTCAGTACATGTCATCTCCAGTTGTTTCTAATGCATTCCACCAAAATTTTCATACTCAGAATATAACTTCTACAGGTCCAAATATCTTCATATGGAGAATTCTGAGACAAGAAAGGCTAGGCATTTCTCTGTTTGATTCAAAAACATAGACATATTCAACATTTTTTATTGGCGGTTCATTCTAATGGCCATATCCTTGAATAAAATATTTTAAAGTAAACAGAGCACCAACTTCCATGTGTTAGGATTGTTATCACCTTCTGTCTTTTTACCTGGTGTGATTTTTGTCTCTTACATCTACATTGAGCTCATAATTTCATTACATTTTAAAACAAGAAGCAGCACTTACTGTGCTATATATAGTTAACAGTTTCCAATTGTAAAGCCATACTGATAGTAAGAAAAACTGAAACCAGGTCATTATGATTGCTAAATGTATTTGTGAACTTACAGTTCTAGGGTCTATGGCCTGACAAAGGATATTATGTGAATACGATTTATATGTTCTTCCCACACTTCCTTTTTTACAGTGTTCAGCAAATGAGCAAATAATTGCTAAGTGTGAAAATGGGAAGTGAAAAAAACTAGTGGGAAATGAAAAACAACTACCTCTACAAAGAGTATTTCTTCATTTCACAATGCTATTATACATGCAGTATGTGCCATAAGAATACTTATTTACAGAAAATATTAATAAAATTTGTTCTTCGTAGTTACTTCTCTGAAAAATAATATATGCATCATAGCTTTGTGAATTGAACCTATTAGACCTCATGCACACTGAACATTTTAGAAGCTACTGCTAGGGGTGTCTGGCGTTTTTTTTATTTTTTACTGCCTCTAAACTCCCATGCATGTTATCCTATGTGTCCATTCACATTAGCATAGGGGTGTCAAACTGGCGGCCCTCCAGCTGTTGCGAAACTACAAGTCCCATCATGTTTTTGCCTTTGGGAGTCATGCTTGTAACTGTCAATCTTTCAATGCCTCATGGAGGCCTCCAGTTTGATACCCGTACATTAGCAGTATTTTGTGGCAGGAGAATTTAGGGGCAGAAAAAAACCTACTGCCAGGGTGTTCTGGAGCAGCGGCGTTTTGTCTGCAAAAAAGCTTCACATGATTAAATGCACGTGACCTCACCTAAA
Organism: Staurois parvus; assembly: GCF_062004578.1. Lineage (NCBI taxonomy): Eukaryota > Metazoa > Chordata > Amphibia > Anura > Ranidae > Staurois > Staurois parvus. The sequence continues at coordinate 7,694,267 of NW_028317877.1, forward strand.
CGGTAGGTACATTTAGCACTCAAGGGTTAATTTATTTCAGTAGCCAGAATAAATTATTTATTCTGGTCAATGAAATTAATGAATGCCCAAATTCTTGACGCAGGTAAATGTGTGCAAGTGTGCTACACACTTTTACAACCGTCGGGTGATTTTTTTTTTTTGCCAAAATGCTGCTGGCTTTTAGGGGAGTTAAAATGAAAGATCGGTGTGCATGAGGCCTTATAAGTAATATCCTTCTTTCCATTATAATATAAAGAGAGAAGAGCATTTCCTTTTTACTTGTAGAAGCGCTAGAGGCTTTCTGCACTCACACAGATTTCTGCTTTACTTTTCAGTCCCCCACATTCTTTTTTGTGAGCAATCTTGACCATCATGAACACTCCTGACCATTGCAATGTATATGCAGTGCCGAAAATGACACAATTCTGATTCCTATACTTTATGGTGAGTTGTACGTTACATAGTGCTGACTCGTACACTCTTTACACTCTGTTGTATGTTAAATGCACTGATCCCTGCACTCTGTATGCTATGTTGTAAATGACATACTCCTGACCCATGCACAGCTTACTTTATGTTGTACATTTCATAATCTTGACTCCTACACTTTTGTATTTCAATGGTTTTTATTAATTTTAAACAGTATAAAACAGAGGCAACAAAACACGCCCACGCAGGGGCTATCAATTGCACCGATAGAAAATGTATAATAGAGCAGACAACGCTCTAATTCCAATAAGGCAAAACGTATGCCCACGTAGGGGCTATCAATGGCACATAGGTTACAATAACATCAGTGAAACTTAGATTATCGCAACTAAAGACAGCTGTCCACTGTCACATCAAAACAAACAGAAAAGGAAAGAAGAAAAGCAGAGAAGAAAGAAAGAGAAAAAACAAAAACACACACCAGAGAGCAAGGGTCCATGAGCGCCAATACAAAACTCCATCACCTCCCTACACTGGCCGGGGGGAGCGTGGGAAAGGCATATTGCAACCACGGTTCCCATATTTTCAAAAATTTATGTTGAGAGTCATTGCATATACTCGACATCTGTTCATTGAGCATCATAGTAGTCATACGATCCCGCACCCCCTGAAAAAGTACAAACGGACTCTTCCAGGCCTGGGCAATTGTCCTAGTGGCCGATAAAAACAAATAGGAAGCCAATCGCTGCTGATGAGCCAAGAGGCCCGGTATGGGGCAATGAAGCAAAGCATACCGAGCATCCCGGCGTATGGAGAGATGAAACAAAGTGAAAAGGAGGCCAAACACACGAGACCAAAAACGAGACTCCTACACTTTTGACACTTTGTTGTACATAGTTGTCACAGTCCTGACACTGCATTCTATACACTATATTACATTAAGTAGTCCCTATCCCTGCATGTTGTATGTTACATAATTTTAAAAAAAGCATTAATTGTCTCAACAGTTTCTGGTTGCTAAGTATTTAGTACTGTCAATCTTCCTACATGTAATAGGTGGCACTGATAGGCAGCACTGATGATGGGTACTGATAGTCAGCACTGCTAGGCATTGACTGGAGCAAATGTTGGGCACTGACTGGCGCAACTGCTGGGCACTGACTGGTGGCATTGCTGGGCTGCATCAATGGGCACTGGTGGGTGGCACTGATGGGCACAGGTGGGCGGCACTGCTGGCAGGTGGGTGGGTGGCACTGCTGGGCGCCGATCATCAGGGCACTGATCATCAGTGCCCTGATGATCGGTGCCGATCCCTGCTCTGACAACTGCCAGTTCTCGGCAGTACTTTCCTCACGCTCTGACAGCGTGAGCAAAGTGCAGCCGAGAACCTGCAATTGCATTTCCCTGTGATCAGTGTGTCATTGGACACGGCTGATCATGTGGTAAAAGGCCGCTGTGATTGGCCTTTTACCACATCACGTGATCAGCTGTGTCCGTAGAACACAGCGATCTAGGAGATCGCCGGGTGCTCGCCCCCGGTGTCGCGCAGGAGTGCGCGTTCTGGGAGGACGTCATATGATGCCCTCCCAGAACTGGCCGGCCGCAGTGAAGCCGTCATTCGGCTATCTGCAAGTAGTCCCTATCCCTGCATGTTGTATGTTACATTTTAAACAAAGCATTCATTGTCTCAACAGTTGCTGGCTGCTAAGTATTTAGTACTGTCAATAGAGATGAGCGAATTATTCAAAAATTCGGTTCGGCTGATTCGCCGAATTCGCCGAATAAATTCGCTTCGAGCCGAATATATTCGCTGCGAATTTAACTTATAAAAAGGGTGTTTCTAGGCTTCAGAGAGCCTTTATATTAGTGCAGAACACTGTACCTTTAATTTAAATGCCCTTGGAGTTTGCTGGGGAAGAGAAATAATACTGTCAGTCAGTATGACATGCAGATGAGTGCCGTCGATCTTAGAATCACCGCACACTTCACTCATTTGGGCAGTCACGGGGCCAAAACCAGAGTGTGGAGCCACAGTGTGGCGGTGGAGGCAGCAGCAATGGGAGGCCATACAGCACCCTATGACAAAATGGAACCCACCAGCAGTGTGAGGAGACCTGAAAGTGGCACATGGCAGAGTGTGGCGATGGAGACAGCAGCAATGGGAGGCCGTACAGGGACCCATGACACACTCTGGACCTGGCAGCAGCATGAGCTCTGCTCTGCTGCCACGTCTGCTCGCTCCTGAAACATTGCCTCCTCTGCCACTCCTCTGCGTGTTGTCTGACATACTCTTTAATTCAATAAGCACCCCAAAAATAAAACCGGATTTAACTCTTTGAACGTACAATAGTGGTTGTGAAGCAGAAAGTCAGTTTATTTAGCACAATCGGTCAATTGCAGCTTGCCGTTGGCTGGAAACTGTACGTTTGTGTCACTGGAATGCACTAATCACCCAAAAAATATTACCGCCAGGCGGCGTGTAAATGGATTTAACTCTTTGAACGTACAATAGTGGTTGTGAAGCAGAAAGTCAGTTTATTTTGCACAATCGGCAAACTGCAGCACCAACTGTGCACGACAGCCACCAAAAAAAAAAGGGTGTATGTCACTTTAAATTTTCGATTCTTTGATAGCTGTGGCCCTAAGTAACGATTCTGTGTCCCTGAGTAACGATTCTGTGTCCCTGAGTAACGATTCTGTGTCCCTGAGTAACGATTCTGTGGCCCTAAAGTCTCTGTGGCCCTAACTCTGTCCCTTAATACACACAGGTCTGTCTCTCTTGAATGACCGGAGGCTAATGGAGAATTCTAAGATGGCCGCGATTTATAGCTCCACCATTACACAGTGCTGGCTGGCTGCTGATTGGCTAATGCGATCACATGTCATGAATGCATTATGGGTCAGCGCGCCTTGTCTGCGCGCCTTCCCAGAGATCCCCGCCCCATCTTCTCTGTCCATTTTCTCCGTCGCCACACATGTCGCCGCCATTTTTGGGAAAATTCGATTCGTGCATCCGAAGTTTGCTAATCTTCGGATTCGTCGCGAATAGAATTTTTCCAAATCTTCGGAACGAATTCCACTTCGTCATGTTCGATTCGCTCATCTCTAACTGTCAATCTTCCTGCATGTAATACAATTATGTCCACATGTGAGATTAGCCATCTGGGAGCGAGCCAATATTTGTGGCTTGGTTAGGGCACAAGTGCAATGTGCTCAGCAACGCACAGGGGATGAAGATAACCCTCTGACACATTGCTACTTTGCAAATATAGGTCATAATAAGTCTTTAAATACATTATAACATTTAGTCCCTAGAAATATGATGGCTGTTCATGCAGCAAACGATAAATCGTGTACTAAAATGACATTATTACTCAAAGCTTTTCAATACAAAACATTATTTCCATGGACTGTAATAAAGATATTATGACCTATGATCTTCTCATTTCTCCAATCTTATAAACACATCCATTTCCATTAGCAAAATGCTTCCTCTAAAGGACAGCTTTATGGTTTAAATAATTATGTGTTAGCTTCCAGCGTATTTACTATAACTATCCTGAGAAAAACAAGATGATATCATTACGACTAGCCAAACTGTGTTATGTTCCAGAGAAATGATAGCATATTAATAAGGCAATAGAAATAGCAGTTATGCACTGTGACCTTTAGCTTAAAGTTCTCCTTTAATCAGTTTAAAGCAATCTGTGCAAACAAAAACCTCCTGCTTTATGTATGTATTTTATTGAGGATAATTTGTGGCGTTTGTTCTGTTTCTAATTTAGTATTGTATGCGTACAAGGGACAGTCATGCTCACTACATATCATAATATAAAAAGTGCAGTGCTAAAAAAAGAAATAATCATAAATAATGAAACTCCACTACAGAAAGGCTATGCTCAAATAAATGTCCACAATAACCTACCAAAGAGAATCTGTGGTCAAATAAATGTCCACAATAATAAATATGTTTCCAACCATCAAAGGAGAGAAGAAAGGACCCACTTTTCCAAAGAGGCCGAAGAGAGAGAGTGACACTCCAAGAGTCTAGTAGCAGCTACAAGGGAGTAAGAGCCCTTAGCAGAGCTGTTGGGCTTTCAACCTAATGAAAAGCCAAGCGCACTTTAGGGGTTAACCCCAAACATGTCCACTCCAATTTTAAGGTCCCACTTTGAACTCCCCATTCCACCAATTTGGGGGATGGCAATATATACAAAAGCTAATAGTGCAGTATGTTCTATATAGATGTTTATTAAAAATATGTTTTGCACTTACGGCTCATGTACACGAGGCGTTTGGAAAACGTCTGACCGCTGGAAACTGACTACTAGAAAACGTACATCAAAAAACGTCAGTTTAGCCACGTTTATGCACGTTTGCGTTTAGAAGCGTTTTTAACCTCTTAGCGCTGCGCCTCCCAGCCCTTTAAGAGTTTCAGAAGCCTTGAGGTGGGGGAGGTTTAGGGTCATGTGACCGCCGTGATTTGCCATCACGGCGGTCATATGATCAGAAAAGGTCCCGATCAAAAGGGGAGATCGGTACCTTTCCGTTAGTCACGAACATATGCCCTGGGAGCACGCAGGGCGCGTGCTCTCAGCACATATGTATTTTCTAATTGCACGCAAATATGCAGCCGCTTGGTGTAAAGGCTCAGACACGAGAGGCCGCATATTTGCGTGCGCTTGGCGTCAAGGGGTTATAAGATAACCTCAGGAGACCTTCCCAATGCCCTGAATGCAATGAAAAATAATAAATAAATACCTATTTCAGAGATTTTTAGAGAAACCGAGAGATCAGAAGTAGAGAGAGTAGTATGTGTTGAGATGACCTGTCTTTTCTGGTTGTATTCACTATGGATCCCATCATGAGCATAATGCGGCATGTTCTACCATTTTTTCCTTCACGTGAAACCTGGAACTGACTGCACTGGTGTACTGGGTCCATTTTAATACATGGAAAACGCTTTGCATGCATTTTTGATGAAGAAAAAAGGCTCTGGACAGCATCTGGATATGGACCTGTCAAAAAACGTGTCTAAACACAAACTCTTGTAAATGCAGTTAACCGCATTTACACACGTTTCCAATCGTTTGGTGATTGAAATGCCGGTAAAATTTACTCCTGAATGCAATTTTGGTACATCCAAAAAAACGAACGTATACTCAACTGCCTGTAAATGACTGTAAACGACTATGTGTACATGGACACATAGGAAAACATAAAGGAGAGTTCAGGGACTGCTGAAAAAACACTCAACAGCTCCTGAAAGTCAGTTTAGCAGCTGCAGTTTACATGAGCCCTTACAATGTAGTAACAGCAGAAAGGCATCAATGTAGTAAGGCAGAAAGGCATCAAAAATCATTGCAGGGCTGCAGCAATCCCAATGTAATGTACCAAGGTTGTGTATCTTTCACCTGTGCCAGCTGCTTTTATTATAGGGTTTAATCTAAGCGCAGAATTGTATTGGGTTTGATTTTGATGTCACTACATATGTATAACCTACATGCTGTGTATCCTGCTTAGTCCTGTAGTTCAAAAGTGTCTTGATGTATTTGGAATAATGTCTTCCCCCCCATTAATAACTATTGGTCATGTTATCTAAAAAAAAATAAAAAAAACAATAAAAAATGGGGTAAGTTAACCAATAACTTTGGTCCTTGTAATCAATAACTTTAAGGCCAAGAGCAGCCTACTGAAATAAAGTCATTACCACAAAGGGTCCATGCAGTTTAAGTTATGGATTTTACTAGAAAAATGCTAAATTCAAACAAAAAATGTAAATCCCAAATAATCAGCCTTCACCCTTCACCAGTAAAAAATGACAGCGTTGTCACAAAAACCAAATTCAACATCCGGACATCACCTGCACATTCTCACCAATACAGGCCCAGTAGGAAACACACTGTAGGATAACTGCATCAGTGTGAGGCTGTGGGTAAACCAGCTTAAAGTGGAGTTCCAGTGAAAAAAAAAAAATAAAGTCAGCAGCTACAAAAACTAGCTGCTGACTTTTAAATGTACAATTACCTGTCCCTCAGTCCTGCGGTGTCCGCCCCGCAGCCAGTTTCACCAGCCACCCTGTGTTCTCGGCGCCGGCATTTGCAGTGTTGGCACCTGGCTGTGACAGCTTGCGGCTTCACAGTCAGGTGCTTACTGCGCATGCGCGAGTAGCGCTGGGCTTTGTGCTTGGTCCCGTAGTCTTCTGGGACCGGTCACGTGTCCCAGAAGACTACGGGGAGGGAGGGGGAAGGAAACTTCCGCTTCCAATCACCTAGGCAATCGCAGCGGAAGTGGGAGTGGGTACCTGTCAAATTCGGGTACCTGCTCCCCAAAGGGGCAAATCCTTAACTGGGAGCGGCGGACCAATCCTTAAAGCAGAACTTCTCCTTAAGGTTACAAATAAATCTAGTTACCATGCTAAAGGGCAGTATGTGATTCAGACAGTAAGGTGCAAGTGACCAAACAGGTCACAGGTCCAGTAAGCATTGGGTGAAAATAATTTACACAAATATAATCACTTGTGGATCCTGATGTGTTTTTTTTTTTTTTTTTATATCCCGATTTCACTTAAAGTAGTATTAAACTCTCAGCTTTATTTGCTTAACACATTGAGCACAATACAATAGACAATCCCCAGTGAACTGTGTAACAATTCTTTCCCCAGCCCTTGCAGTTTACATCTTTCAAATGTTGCTGGCTCCTTGAACTTCCTGTTTTTATGAGAAAGCATTAAAAGTGGCAATGCAGTGTCAAGTCATTTTCTTAGCTTGGAGAATGAAGGGATCTGTGTTTCTACTGATGCAAATCTAATCCCTGCACGCAAAGGTGGCTCCATAGGCACTGAATGAGAAAGGAGCCACCCTGAAACAGGAAACTTGGGGCAGCAGTCATGTCACCAGCTTAAACAGAAAAAGGCAAGGATTAAAAGATGAAGAAGTTGCATACTCAGTAACTGATTAAATCAGTTTCTGAAATGCTTAACTGCTTGCCTACTGGGCACTTTTACCCGCCTCCTGCCCAGGCCAATTTTCAGCTTTCAGGGCAGTCACACTTTGAATGACAATTGTGCAGTCATGCAACACTGTACACATATGAAATTGTTTATATTTTTTTTTCACACAAATAGAGCTTTCTTTTGGTGGTATTTAATCACCACTGGGTGTTTTATTTTTTGCACTATAAATGAAAAAAAGAGTGAGAATTTTGAAAAAAAAAAATGTTTTCTTTGTTAATATTATGTAATTTTTCTCCTTCATGATCTGCACTGATGAGGCGGCACTGGTGGGCATTGATGAGAGGCACTGATGATGCTGCACTGATAGGCGGCAATGATGGGCACTGAAGGGCACTAATGGGTAGCACTGAAGGGCACTGATTGGCAGCACTGACTGATGGCACTGGCACTGATAGGTGGCACTGACTGACGGGCAGAGATTGACAGCACTGTTGGGCACTGATGGGCAGCACTGCTGGGCATTGATAGACAGCACTGCTGGGCACCACTGTTGGGCACTTTTGGGGCTGCACTGATATTCATTGCCCTGATTATTGGTGCTTTGGCAGTTGCCAGTTACCGCCAGAAAAATATTGCCAATAATCGGCAAGTGTATTTTCATTATTTAACTTAGTGGTCAGCTGTGATTGGGCATAGCTGATCACGTGACAAAGGCCGCTGTGATTAGCCTTTTACCATGTCATGTGATCAGTTGTGTCCAAAGGACACAGCGATCACAGACAGCACACGGTGCGCACCACTGGGGGTGTTCTGAGAGGACTGGACTGCCACGCTGTAGCTGTCATTTGGCTATAGTGCAGTAGTAAATTGGGTAACAAACTGAGGGTTTTCAAAGAAACTTGCCTTCATTCTTACTGTCTACACTATCCCATGCTACTTCATGAGACTATGCATCATTTTGAAATATATAAATATTTACATTGCAAAAATAATGTATTAGGTGATTTTTGTCCTATATTTCTTTGTTTACAATCATTTCTGTTATGTTTAAAATGTTCTTAAAATGGATCTAAAGGCTGGAGGTTTTTTTACCTTCATGCATTCTATGCATGAAGGTAAAAAAACCTTCGGTGTGCTGCTCACCTCACAGCCCTCTTAATACTCACCTGAGCCTGATATTGATCTACTGATGTGCATGGGAGTCTCAGCTCTGCCAGGTCTCTCTCTTCTCATTGGCTAAGACACAGCAGCGGCAGCCATTCTGGGGCTTGAGGGTGAGCAAGCACCAGTGTCCCCAGAGCAAGTGGCTTGCCATTGGGGGTAAGAACCAGGAGCGCCGGTGTGGGACCAGAGAAGAAGAGCATCGTGGCTGTGCAAAACCACTGCACAGAGCAGGTAAGTATAACATGGTTGTTATTAAAAAAAATCCCAAACCTTTAATTTCACTTTATTTTTATCTTATTGTGGTATATAGCAGAATTGTGTCAGTATTAAATTGGAGTTCCACCCAAAAGGGGAAGTTCCTCTTTAAAGATTGGTCCCCCGCTCCCCATTAAGGATTGGCACCTCTGGGGAGCAGGGGGGGGATGGGTACCTGAATTTGACAGGTGCCCGCTCCCGCTCCCACTTCCGCTGCGATCGCCTTGGCGATCGGAAATGGAAGTTGTCCTCCTACCCACCCCCCCCCCGCGCAGTGGGCACCCGGCTGTGAAGCTGCAAGCTGTCACAGCCGGGTGCCCACACTGAAGATGCTGGTGCCTGGAATACAGGACGGCTGGTGAAACGGGCTGCAGTGGGGGCAAGCGGGATCGTGGGACAGGTGAGTGGCTGTTTTTTAAAAGTCAGCAGCTACAGTTTTTGTAGCTGCTGACTTTCATTTTTTTACAGAGTGAGTGGAACTCCGCTTTAATATAGCAAATGAGGCCTATTTGATTTTTAATTGGAATAATAATTACCTTTATTCAGATTATAGGCCTGATTTACTAAATCAAATGAAAGATAGTGGGGATAAATTGCTACAGCTTGCTTGCATTGCAGGGTTGCAAGTATGTACAGATGTACATGTGCAAAGTGAATGCGATTTCTGAACTAGCCTAACAATAAACTGGTGTTAAATGCATAGTCAGTCCCAGTTTCCATGTACATTGAGCATCCAAAAATACTGTTTTGTACCTTTTTGTCCTCATAAACTGCACCAAGGAATGTATATGTTAACATTTTGCCTTAAAAGGTGATTTTAAAAATACTAAGAAAAGAATGTGGCCCCTTTGTAAAGCAATGAAATGTGTGTTCTCCAAGAAATGCAGCAGATTAATAAACACCCATACGTCATGCTGTCAAACATATGTACAGGTATTTTTAATTTCAAAACTGTTTTGAGATATCAGCATATGAAACCATGTAGGCATGCTTGCTGTTGCCACAACAGTCATATATCACTGTGACACCCCCGGCATAGCGTGCATTATGGCTCTTTTAGATTTATTGTTCAGTATGCACATAGTACAGTTTTGATCCTACATAAGATGCTTGGTGAACACCCCATTAATTAACAGTGGGCCCCCAACACTTCACTGCGTTTAAAAAAGTACATGACCTCTTAATGCACCACAACGCATCCAGTACATGTGCATACTCATGCATTTTGGCAGGCTTTGTTGGATTATTATTATTACAATACAGGATTTATATAGCGCCAACAGTTTGCTCAGCACTTTACAATATAACGGGAGACAATACAGCAACAATACAGTTCAATACAAGAGGGTTAGAAGGGCCCTGCTCCTTGGAGCTTACAATCTAAAAGGCAGGTGCTGGTGGTACAAAAGGTAATTACTGTGGGGGATGAACTGATAGGAGGAATCAGGGGTGGACTGACAACTCATGGGGCCCCTGGGCAATAGGTGATCATGGGACCCCTGTGTCCTCGCCCACACCCAAAAAAAGCCTATGAAAAAGACAATGAAAGGTACCAGGGGCATCTCGTGGGGCCCCCTACTGACCCTGGGCCCTCGGGCAGTGCCCAAGTGCTCAAATGGTTCAGTTATTAGCTGGAGGCAGGATAGGCTTCCCTCTGAAGAGAGAGGTTTCCAGAGATCGCCTAAAAGTGGGCAGAGTAGGCCATAGTCGGATAGATTGGGGTAGAGAGTTCTAGAGGATGGATGAATATAAGCCTGATACTTTTTTTTCATGCTGTATTGGCACCTTAGAAAATGATGTGCATTGTCATTTTTGTACGTCCAGTAAATATATCCTGTTCATTAGCCATTGAGGTGCTGTATCCTTTCTTTCTTGTGGGTTTTTTGTACCTTAGAAAATGAATAGGGCACTGCAAAGAGCGTTAACACATACACATGCTGTAGTCAGAGCCATTGTTAGTCATTGCTCGCTGACTGGTTTGTTTCTGCTCAGCTGTTACTAACCCTTGCTTCATATTTTCTGTAAGACACTTAATAGCCCAACAAATTATACACATTCTTTTGCCCGGCTGTTACAATTCTTGTCTAGTTTTTGATTCTGCCATTTTAGAACTGGATTATTTGTAGTGACGTTTAGGTTTTTTTGGTGGGAAGTATTTTGCATACTTCTGGGTTGCGGTAACTAATTCACCACACATGATGGTACCCCACTGCACACATGGGCCTTCCCTTTTCATCCTCTTATATACCAAGAGATCTTTAAGTGATTTACATCTCCTGCTGGTAAACTTGACAAACTTGTTATTAACATTTTTTGTTTTTGGATCCTCTAATAATATATTCCAGTTGTCTATAATTATCTTATTATTCTCCTTATGTCGTTGGGTATTTCTTAAACAGATACATGTCTGATTATTATCATATTAATTGCTGCTGTTGAGAATTAACTGATCTCTAATGGCATTACAAGCTCATTTACATGGCCTATTCAAATCTCTGTGTTTGTACCCCCTGGGTAATTATTTGTCTAAGATTTTTAGCTTTTTTTTCTCAAAATTGGAATTTTCTAAACAGTAGCAATTCACCCTTACTGGCCTATAGCCATAAGCAGTGACCTGTAATGGAAGGTCTGGGCATGTAGAAACTGTAGCTGTCTGCAAAAGAACAGTATGGAAATTTGATAACTTTCCTTTTTCCTGTATGTATTTCCAAATGCAGGAACAGGAGATTGTCCTCATGATAGTTCAGGTTCATCATCAAACTCAAGTCACTATTATTCAAAAATAGCATAAATTTAACTAATTTCTGGGTGAGACTTACCCCCAAAAAACAAACTCTCAATATAGATGGAACGTGGCATAGAAACCCTGTAACTGATTCATCCCTGAAGAGGACAAGTTCCCAATTCCCTAGGTAAAGATTGGAATAGGTTTATGTAAAGGTTTTGCTCATAGCTGACTATATACTTGGAGGTAATGGGCATCCTCAAACAAATAACATTTAAAAACACATGTGATTGTAATTTTCAAATCTGCATAAAAAAAAAAAATAAATAAATATATATATATATATATATATATATATATATATATATATGTGTGTGTGTGTATTTATGTATGTATGTATGTGTATATATATATTTGAGCAAACAATTGGTATGCTGCAGATTTGGGCAAGTTTCGCTGACATACAGATTTTACCAACACAATTTCCTACAATCTGAACTCAGTTTGGACCTGTAAACCTCTCTAGAAATAGATTCAGATGAAAATATATGGGAAGCATGGTTTGCTGGTAGGACATTGCTAATTACTTTTTGTTGTACCTTCTTCCAAATTCATTTGTCTGGGAGGGTAGAATGGTGACATTGGTGTGCAAATAGGTGAATGAAAAATATATATATTTTTTTCAGATAGCATTGCATGGAAGCAATGGAAAGAGATGTTTTTTTAATGAACGCAGCAGCAGCTAGAAAGCATAGCACAAGCAAAAAATTAACCACTAGCCTACAGGGCACTTATACCCCCTTCCTGCCCAGGCCAATTTCCATTGTTCAGCGCTTTCGCACTTTGAATGACAATTGTGCGGTCATGCAACACTGTACCCATATGCAATTTTTATCATTTTTTTGTGACAGATAGAGCTTTCTTTTGGTGGTATTTAATCACCTCGGGGTTTTTTTATTTTTCCTAAACAAACCAAAAATCACTGAAAATTTTGAAAAAAACTGTTTTTTCTTAGGTTTTGTTATAAAAATTTTTAAATAAGTGATTTTTCTCCTTCACTGATGTGCGCTAATGAGGCTGCAGTGATGGGTACTGATAGGCTACACTGATAGGTGGCACTGATGGGCACTGATGAGGAGGCACTGGTAGGTGGCACTGATGGGCATTAACAGGCATCACTGGACACTGAAAGGCAGCACTGATACATGGCACTGATATACAGTCATGGCCGAAATTGTTGGCACCCTTGATATTTTTCCTGAAAATCAAGTATTTCACACAAAAAAGGTATTGCATTAACACATGTTTTGCTATACACATGTTTATTCCCTTTGTATGTATTGGAACAAATATAAAACAGAGGCAGAAAAGCAAATATGACATAATGTCACACAAAACCCCAAAAATGGGCTGGACAAAAGTATTGGCACCCTTAACTTAATATTTGGTTGCACACCCTTTGGAAAACATAACTGAAATCAGTCGCTTCCTATAACCATCAATAAGCTTCTGACACCTCTCACCCGGAATTTTGGACCACTCTTCCTTTGCAAACAGCTCCAGGTCTCTCTTATTGGAAGGACACCTTTTCCCAACAGCAATTTTAAGATCTCTCCACAGGTGTTCAATGGGATTTAGATCTGGGCTCATTGCTGGCCACTTCAGAACTCTCCAGCGCTTCTTTGCCATCCATTTCTGAGTGCTTTTTGACGTATGTTTGGGGTCATTGTCCTGCTGGAAGACCCAGGATCTTGGACGCAAACCCAGCTTTCTGACACTGGGCCCTACAGTGCGACCCAAAATCCTTTGGTAATCCTCAGATTTCATGATGCCTTGCACACAGTCAAGGCACCCAGTGCCAGAGGCAGCAAAACAACCCCAAAACATCATTGAACCTCCACCATATTTTACCGTAGGTACTGTGTTTTGTTCTTTGTAGGCCTCATTCCGTTTTCGGTAAACAGTAGAATGATGTGCTTTACCGAAAAGCTCTATCTTGGTCTCATCTGTCCACAAGACGTTTTCCCAGAAGGCTTTTGGCTTACTCAAGTACATTTTGGCAAACTGTAGTCTTGCTTTTTTATGTCTCTGTGTCAGCAGTGGGGTCCTCCTGGGTCTCCTGCCATAGCGTTTCATTTCATTTAAATGTCGACGGATAGTTCGCGCTGACACTGATGCTCCCTGAGCCTGCAGGACAGCTTGAATGTCTTTGGAACATGTTTGGGGCTGCTTATCCACCATCCGGACTATTCTGCGTTGCAATCTTTCATCAATTTTCCTCATCCGTCCACGACCAGGGAGATTAGCTACAGTGCCATGGGTTGCAAACTTCTTGATAATGTTGCGCACTGTGGACAAAGGCAAATCTAGTTCTCTGGAGATGGACTTGTAACCTTGAGATTGTTGATATTTTGCCACAATTTTGGTTCTCAGGTCCTCAGACAGTTCTCGTCTCCTCTTTCTGTTGTCCATGCTTAGTGTGGCACAGACAGACACACAATGCAAAGGTTAAGTGAACGTCTCTCCTTTTTATCTGCTTTCAGGTGTGATTTCTATATTGCCCACACCTGTTACTTGCCCCAGGTGAGTTTACAGGAGCATCACATGCTTGTAACATTCTTATTTATCCGCAGTTGTGAAAGGGTGCCAATACTTTTGTCCAGCCCATTTTTGGAGGTTTGTGTGACATTATGTCGAATTTGCTTTCTTTCCTCCCTTTTTTTGTTTTGTCCCAATACACACAAAGGGAATAAACATGTGTATAGCAAAACATGTGTTAATGCAATACGTTTCGTGAGAAATACATGATTTCCTGGAGAAATATCAAGGGTGCCAACAATTTCGGCCATGACTGTATGGCACTGTTAGGTGGCACTGATTGGCACTGATAGGCGGCACTGACTGGCACTGATAGGTGGCACTGATTGGCAGCACTGATAGGTGGCACTGACTGGCACTGATGGATGACACTGAAAGGCAGCTCAGATGGGCACTGATATGTGACATTGATGTGCACTGGTATGCTCTGATATGTGGCATTGATGTGGCACTGATAGGCACTGGCACGTGGCACTGATCGGCACTGACAGCTGGCACTGATGGACTTTGACAGGTGGCACTGCTGGGGCTACACTGATCATCAGGGCACACTGATCATCAGTGCCTGCAGTGCCCTGATGATTAGTGTACATGTCCCCTCCGCGGAAAGCTGATTTCTGGCTCTCCTCTCCTCTCGGGCTGTCAGCGTGACAGCTCGAGAGGAGAGAAATGCCGATAACCGGCATTTCCGTGTTTACATGTGATCAGCTGTGATTGGACACAGCTGATCACATGACCGAGCCGACATCTTCGGCTCTTTCCATGATCAGTGATCCGCTGTGTCCGAGGGACACAGCGCACCGGCGATGACCGCGCATGCGCGGTGAGAATGGGAGGACGTCATATGACGTCCTGTCAGAACGAGAGAACCACCTTGCGCCCGTCATTGGACTATATGGCGGGCGGGAGGTGGTTTAAAGTGGTTGTAAAGGCTCAAGGTTTTTTACCTTCATGCATTCTATGCATGAAAGTGAAAAAAAACCTTCTCTGTGCAGAAGCTTCCCCAAGCCCCCCTAATACTCACTCTTGATCCAGTGATGTGCACTGGAGTCTCAGCAATCCCGGGACTCCCTCTCCTCATTGGCTAAGACAGCAGCGGGAGCCATTGGCTCCCGCTGCTGTTGATCACAGTCAGTGAGCCAAAGAGAAGAGAAAGGGGCTGGTCTGAGCCGCGGCTCAGTGTGTGAATGGACACATGGAGGAATGGGTGCCCCCATAGCAAGCTGCTTTCTGTGGGGGGACTCGACAGGAGGGAGGGGCGAGGAGCGCTGGCGGGGGACCCGAGAACAAGGATCTGGACTGCTCTGTACAAAACCACTGCAGAGAGCAGGTAAGTGTGATGTATCTGTTATTTTTTTTTAAATCTATGCCTTTAATATCACTTTAAATATAAGACCCTCAAAATGCTGTGTTTGTTCCTCCTGCTGCCACTCTTCTTTCATTAGCCAGTATAATTACCTGAGATTGTGTGTAGGAGAAAAAATTGTACTCTTTCCCCCAAATTTAATTTTGGCTTCCTGTGTAAAGGTAGCCAGGAAGAATAAAATGAGTTCAACCAAATAGTCCTTAACTTATGCACCACATAGTGAGTATAATGCACTGCCCCTGTATGTAAGAGAAAAAACGTATACTGCCAGAATCCACATACATTTTTTTGGATGCCTGTGGCCTAGAAAAATAAGAGGCTGCTGGTATATTGCACTTCAACTGTATGTGCAAGAAAAAAAATACAGTCCAGCTACCTATAGCTCAGTGGCCGGCAAGATAAATTGCATGCTGCCAAGACAGGCCTTATGCAGTGCCGACCAGTAAATTACAAAGTGACTGTAAGTAATAGAAAATAACTTTTTTGTCTCCTCCTTCATCTCCTCGGACATGTAATGAAGATGAGAATGATGATCATCGCTTTCCACTTCCTAATGTATGGTTTCCCATATCGGTTCCCGGTAGCAACATAGCCATTGGAGTAGGAGCTAAATGCTTGATGCTAAAGAGCTACATTTCCTCTTTTTTTTTTTTTTTTTTGAGTTCTCATATGAACATAGTTTTTTTTTTAATATGCATGTTACAGGTTTCACATCTTTTTGCATTTGTTTATTTATTTCTGGTATTTGGGATATGATTATTATATTATTATATATGTAGCGCTACCCTAGCGGGGGTCGCGGTGTTGTGGGAACCCCTAAGCTCTGCACAGCCAGGAAACCAGCATTTTCCACACTTTCATCCACAGTCAGTGATCAACCTGTGAGCTTGTTTTATTTTATTAAATAACTTGGATAGGGAAATAGGGAGTTTGTTGGCTTTAATCAATGAAGGGGGGACAACTTCTTTCCTATGTACAAAAACAGATTCTGGACTATTCTTTTCTTTGAATGTTTTTGTGGATCAGTAGCAACAGCCCTTTTACGGATGAGGAACTAGCAGTCCCTCAAAATCAGCTTAGCTTCTTGTAACCACATGCAGAGATGTCTCCTCTTGCCCTGTAGAACTGCTCCGAGCTCCACAGCTTACAGACACTGCCAGCACTCATGGTTGCTCTGAAGATCTCCCAGAACAAGAATAAAGGATTGAACCCAGCGCTGTTCTTTAAAAGTTTGCTACATTTATTTATTTCAGGTACTTATATAGCACCATCAATTTACGCAGCACTTTACACATATATATCGTACATTCACATCAGTCCCTAACCCTCAAGGGGTGTACAATCTAAGGTCCCTAACTTACATTCATACACATATTAGGGCCAATTTAGACAGGATCCAATTAACCTACCAGCATGTCTTTGGAGTGTGGGAGGAAACCAAAGTACCCGGAGGAAACCCATGCAGGCACAGGGAGAACAGGCAAACTCCAGGCAGGTGGTGCCATGGCTGGGATTCGAACCAACAACCCTAGTACTGCCATGCATGTGCCTGTCTTTTTTGTGGATCCCAGGGAGTGCTGATGTACTCATTCTGTCCTATTTGCTCCCGCTGCTCCAGGTCTCAATCCCATTCATGTTGCACTGCCGAATGTATCCTCCTGAGCCAGCCGAGCCCAGCCTGGAGGATGCCCCCCCCAAGACCTAGGGGACCTCTCCCGGGCACTGACAGTCTCCTCAGCACTCCATCTTCCACCTGACTCCTCTGTCAGCCTGACTCTCCCATATTTATGGGCCAGTCCACCACTCTACCATTGTCTCCAAACCTGGGATTGGCTAGACTCCCATATACATGCTGATTAGATTTCCATCCCTTCTTGCTTACCAACTTCTGGAAGGTTCTATGGTCCTCCAGAGCCAGGAGGAGGTAATAGAGCCACAACCTGTTAAGTTATGCAGCTGACCTGCAATGACCCGACCTCAATCACAGACTCACATAGTTACCATGAATCTTACACAATGATTTTACCTGCAATACACTACACTACTCTAGTAGCACACTTGAGGGTGCTACTTATATTTTTCACCCTGTAGGATGCACAGATGCACATGTGGCTTTTTTATTTATTTGGTTGGTTGTTTTGATTATTTTTTGTTGTATTCTTTGCTGTTTTGTTGCATGGAGTTGAGGGCATATTTGATTAGCTGTAGCTGGAGGTGGTGTTGTCCGCTATTTGGCAGCAGGGATTGGTTCTCTAGTCAAGAGTAAGTGCTAAATTAGCGCAAAACGTGTCAACTCTTCTGTGCATCTCCTGTGCTCTTTTTACCTGTACAGGTGTTTTTATATGGATATTAATAAAGTGGTATTTTTGCATAGAGCAGCCATTCAAAGCTTCTCCGTGTATCCTAAATGCTTTTCTTGTTTGTCTATGTGAGTATACATGTAACATAAAAATATGGGGGGGAAGGAGAGAGTAACACTGTTGATAGTGCACTTTTACCTGCGGACAATTTTTTGTCCTTTCTATGCAACATGCATTTATTATGAGTTGCCATTCTTCAAGATAAAAGACCTCCAACACAACCTGACCCTGCTTGCAGCCATGGAGAATCAAGTAGTAACTAAGAGATTTGCATTTCGAATACAGGTATTTGAGCTTGTACATTGTGAAATTCTCTGGGTGCTATGGGTGTTCATCAGATCCTGGAAGAATACGTTGCACTGTTTTTGCAACTTCAGTAGCAATTTTTTTTTTTTTTAGGTCCACATGATTTTTGTGCAGAAACAGAATCAAATATGATTGAATTTCCTTCAAATATAAAATGATTATAGAAATTTTTTACTGGCAAATTCTGGATATCAGAAAAGCAGAGAGCATGCCTCAACTTCCCAAATAGTGGTGATGATGTTTATTCCTTTGTCCATTTGGGGATAGTGAATGGAACAACTTTGACTGGTTTGCTTATGGTAAAATGCTAATGGTGCTCCATGTGGTCTTTTCAGTTTAGGCCCATTAGGCACAACACAGCAGTGCTTCACTTTGCAGTGGTGTACAAAAGGATATCTGAGATGGGTCTGTTCTTTCCACCAATATGTTTATTTTGTAGAAATGCCCTTAAAGCGGAGTTCCGCCTGGGGAAAAAAAAAAAGTCAGCAGCTACAAAAACTGTAGCTGCTGACTTTTAAAATACAGCCAGTTACCTGTCCCTCGGTCCAGTGGTGTCCTCACCATGGCTGGTTTCACCTGCTGTCTTCTCTCCACCATGCCAGCATCGTCAGTATGGGCACCCGGCTGTGACAGCTTGCGGTTTCACAGCTGGCTGCCCACTGCACATGCGCTTTCGCTTTGTGATTGGCCCTGTAGTCTTTTGGGACCTGTCATGTGTCTCAGAAGACTACAGGGAGGGAAGGGGGGGGAAGACAACTTCCGCTTCCAATCGCCTTGGCGATCGCAGCGGAAGTGGGTGTGGGTACCTGTCGAATTTGGGTACCCGCTCCCTCCCCCCACTCTCAAAAGGTGCCAATCCTTAATGGAAACGGGGGACAAAGGCTTAAAGCGGAACTTCCCCTTTTGGGAGGCGCTCCACATTAATCTCTTCTAAGAGATATAACTTCTGCTGGATTGGAAGATTGTCCATAAACACTTGTCTGAGTCTTAGCTTTTTAATCACAACTCATTTCAGCCTGTGTTGACTTGTCTAGGCAAAAATAGCAGCAGCATCATTACATCATTATGGAACGATTTGCCCACATGCCCGCTGTCAATCCACACTAAGATAGTGAAGGCTTTTGAGGGTTTCTTGACATTGTATGGGTAGAGTTTATGGTGGATGTGTGTGGTTGCATAACCCAACTGTAATCATGACAACATTGGAAATTCATAAGCAACCATTCTCTGAAATGCAAATGTACATTCCCTCTTTGTAGCACACAATGATATTAGAGAGAAATGACAGGCTGCATAGTAAATACAGGTAAATGCCAAACCAAACTAAGACTTTTATGGTGAGACTAGAGCTGAGCTTTAAAACAACTGAAGGCAGCTTTTGAAACAACGTATTAAGGTTTTTCTGACATTTTACAGAATGGGTTTAGATCTACGTTAAAGACGGTGAGTTATCTCATATCATCATCTTCTTTTTTCTTTCACTCCTTTATGTGAATCCCTACCTTATACTTCTCCATGTTAATATACCTATTTATTGTGCATGCACCCAACCTTGCATGTTCACCTCTTAACCATGGCACAGTCGGACAAACTGATCTAAGAAATGTCCAAAGCTTGCATTTTTAATAACTTAAAGTGTTACTAAACCCACAACAGTTAAATCAGTTTATATATGCAGTAAAGCATGGTTGTTTTACTTACATACTGTGGAACTTAAGGGGCTAATCCTCAGCATTGTGTAAAAAAAAAAAAGGCTGTTTGAGCCCTCAGTTTGGTGTGTATTGCTAGAGAGCTTTTTTTTTTCTTTTTTGGGGAGGGTGCATGTGATCAGCACAGGGCCAATCAGCACTGTCCAGACAGACGGTCACGAGTCATGCAGCCTCATAGGACAGTCAGAACAGAATGAAAACTCCTCCAAGCTTTAACCATTGCTTGGCTGGACACCAATAGAAGTCACAAGACTGCTATACACTGCTGATGAGAAAAGGTATATAGCAGTTTATATTTACGAAAATAATTGCAGTTTCCATGTTCTGTGTACTATGGGAGATCAGATATAGTGAATGCAGGGTCCTGAGTTTAGTAACACTTTAAGTTACAATACAGAGTCTCCTTCAACCATGGCACAGCATTAAACATATGTTCACGGCTGATCTTAAATGACAAGTCTTTTGTTAAGCTATTTAAATGTATAAGTATTTAAACAGCTCATAGTTTCTGGGAACTGCAATACTTTTAACTGAAATGGCTGAACGCTTATTAATGCATGAATTCCTTTGCTATTGCCACCAGTGTGACATGGAAATAATTGTTGGTATAACAGAATGTGATTAAAGTGTTACTAAACCCATGAATCTGCATTCACTATATCTGGTCTCCCACAGTACACAGAACATGGAAATGCAATTAAGCAGTCTTTTGCCTTCTATCAGTGTCCAACAGAACACTGGTTAAAGCTTGTAGGAGGAGTTTTCATTCTCCCCTGCAAAACCCCTGACCCTCTGTCTGGATCACATGCACACTCCCAAGAAAAAAAAAAACTCTCTAACAATACACACCAAACAGAGCATGTGCAGCTTGCCCCCAAGGCTCTGTTCTATCAGCAGATGGATTGGGGACAGTAGGAAAAGGGGAGGATCAGAGAAGACCCGATCAAACATCCCTTTTACACAATGCGGAGGAGTAACCCCTTAGGTTCCACAGTGGGTATGACAAGTATGCTTTACTGTGTATACAGACTGATTTTACTGTTGTGGGTTTAGTAAAACTTTAATGTTTCTGTAATTATTGTTATCATCATAATCACTATCTATGTAGTATTTTAGTTATTTATTTAATTTATTTATTTTACTAAATAGAATACCAGCTGTAGGTCATATCTGATTGGCATGGAAATCTTTTAAAATGTCAGCTGAGGACTCTGGTAATGACACTTGTCTTTGGTGACACCAGTTTGAATCTCATTTTTAAAGTCAAAAGTCTTGCTAGAGTTTATCCCCAGCAGCAAAAAACACAGCGCCTCAACATGTAGGGTATATAACAATTTATTATTAAAAAAGGTAAGTTTAGCAACTCACATCTTGTCAAAGTAAAACAGGCTCATAGGGGTAAGTGTGTGGAAACGTCTATCACCAGATGTAGATGGCTTCTTTGGGAGGGATCATGGCCGATCAGCAGGAGGCACTGCAAAGAGAAAAGGCGTTGATGGTGGAGCCTGGCTGAGTCTCTGGTATGTCCAGAGCTAGTGGCGTTGGCGTCTGACGTCATCGGGATGCGAAGCGTTTCTGAGCAACGCCTTTCCTCTTTGTAGCGTCTCCTGCTGATTGGCCATGATCCCTCCCAGAGCAGCCATCTACTTCTGGCGATAGACATTTCCACACACTTACCCCTATGAGCCTGTTTTGCTTTTACAAGCTGTGAGTTGCTAAACTTACCTTTTTTAATAATAAATTGTTATACAGTCTACTTTTAGACGCGCTGTGTCTTTTGCTTCTGTTCTTCTACTTTAGAGTTTGCTTCACTCTACCACAGCCTGTCCTTGTGCCTACTGGAATACCCTCTGCCTGACCTGGAACACATTCCATTTATTATAAGACTACAAGGACTGCATTATTTATGTGCCTGTTTACTCTCCTTGTACTAGAATTTATCCCCAAACTGAAGTAACGATATTAAATAACCCTGGATGGCACATGCTGCCTAAAGTTTGAGAAGCCTTAAAAAACACTCTTCTTCTAGTAGAAAATATTACAGGAATGCATTTGTTGGATGTGCTGAACAAAGTGTGTTGTTTGGTTTTATTAAAAAGTAATTTTTAAGATAAATATGTACTGTAAGGATTGGTTACTGTTCAGATTCAATGACTACTACTGCAGTTTTTTGTACTCTTCGTAGGGAAGCTTTATATCTTTACTTTATAATTGGGTCCCACAAGGTTCTTAGGCACTCTATTATTGAATATGAATATAGTGCTCACCCCCTAAAGGGCCTGCTGAATAGTCCTGAAGTTCTTTTCCCAAACCAGTGTATTAACAGCCAAGGGTCTCATTCTCTCTTCTGGCTCAGTGAACAATCTAGAGCAGTGGTCTCTAAACTGTGGCCCTGGGGCCAGATGTAGCCCTTTGCATGCCTCTATCCAACCCTTAAGGCACTATTCCATCCACAACTAACAACAGTGATGGGGCACCATTCCTCCCACTGACACCAATGGTCGGGCACTATTCCTTCTACAGACACTAATGATGTCAACGATGGGGCACTATTACTCCCACTGATTCCAACAATGGGGCACTATTACTCCCACTTAAACAAATAATGGGGCATTATTTACTCCCACTGATACCAGGACATTTTTCACTCCTACTGGCCAGAATCTGGCTTCCGTAAAGTCTGAAGGACAAGAAGCTAGTCTTTTGTTTAGAAAGTTTGGAGACCCCTCACCTAGAGTCTCTTTTTTATGCTTTATTAAAGTTGAATGTGGATAGGGTATAAGGAAGAGGTGGGATACTTCAGTAGCACAAAAAGACAGTAACATAAGGACACTTCTTAAGCTTCTTAAAGTTTCTTAAAGCTTATTAGTACAGTTTTTGCAGCAGTAACTAGGGGACTGAGCCACACTGGAACACCATAGGAAATGCCCCAAATTTTGAGCAACAGGAGGCACTGTCTCAGGAGGGATAGCAACAGTACACAGTCACCAGGATCTCTCACACAGGTCTGTACTCACAAAAGTTCCTGGATACTCAGATGCCTCCTTCCAATATCAGCCAGACACTTCTCCTGAGAAAACTCCAGACCAGATCCACAGTGGAATCCTTCAGTCAGTTTTAGCAAAATACAGTAGAATAGGTCCCCATCTCTAACACAGCTGAGGTGCTGATGACTACTAAACAGGTTCCCCAGCATATGGGACCATGATGAACAAGTGTAGCAGCGCAGCTGGAATTCCAAGATGGGCAGCAGCCCTTGAGGCTGGGAACTTCTCCACCTAGAAATGAACCGTGCTGCTCTAGGCCTCAGACCATTTATGCATTCCCCCATCCACCTACTGGACAACTCCCCCCAGGGATTGGCAGGGACTACATAAATATTCACGTTACCTATTTAACTCCCCAACCCCCTACATTCCAGTACCGTCCAGAACGCAAGGGTAAGCAGTAAAATCTGCAACCAATGAGACACAAGACAGCACATAATAATCACCAGCTGCACAACTGATTACAGGAGAGCTACAGAAACTACATTTACCTAGCCTAACTAGGACGATAATCCAGATATTCATTGTGCTAACAGAGGGTCCAGGAAAAGACAGCAGTCAACACAAGTACAGCTGATACTGTACCAGAGGAATTAAATTAAATATAGTCACATAGCCAGCCAAAGCAAGGTACTTGGGGATTGGTCAAACAGATCGGAAAACAGAATCAGGGACATACCAAGGTTGGGGCAGAAATGAATAAGTAAAATTTGCAATGTAATATACTTTTGAGTTTAGGTTGTAGCTGTGGCAGATTACCCTACCATATGCTGCTTTACACTTGTCTTGGGAAATAAAATAATTTTATGTGATGCGCGTAGAATATTTCAAAGTCTTGCTAGTGGGGATGAATTTATAGCTCATACATTCTTGATCCATTTTTATTAAAATAAGATGCATTATGCATTTCTGTGTCTGTTCCATCTGGAAAATTGGCATGCGGTACATCACTATGTTAAATTAAGGTTTTTCAATAACTCATTTTGATAAACTGGATTGTTGACAAAGCTCTTTTTACTATAGTGGCACTGTCAGCTGGCACATAGCTGGGCAAATAAAACCCAATTCCTCCAATATCTATTTTTCTATGTCAGGCAGAGTTTTGTTCATATACTGAAAATCAAAGCCAAATACCAAAAATGCATTAAAGGATAAAGGATGAATATGCTGTTTTTATATATACATTTAGTATTCTATTGCAGTACTTTTCCAAGAACCTAAAGACTCAGTGTCACATGGAGAGGTTTGTGTTAATATATGTGCTTTAAGATGTGCTGATGTGTTTTGAATAGCAGTGCAGTGTTTTTTTTTGTGCTGCATTGTTCTGCATTTTTTTTTACTATGCATTGTAGGCATTCTTGTATGTCATTTTGTGACTTATTTTTAACATTTATCCTAACATATTTATGTGGTAGTTATAGTAGTTAGTCCTCTGTTCCTTTTCCCAGCATCATATATGTGCTTTCAAAGTTAATGGTGGTTTTAACCATAGCATTTTTTAGCAGAAAATGTAGGCAGCAATGTTATACAATGCAGTGGATCGCACAATGGTTTCCTATACATAGAAGAAAACAGGAAATGTCACGAACAAACAGTCTGTACGTGTTGGATGCATTGCATTATTTAATACTTTTCCTTGACTTGGGTTTAAAGAATAAGTTCACCTTTTTTACAAAAATAATAAATGCACATTTTTTTGCTGGTAAATAAAATGTGCATTTATTATTTTTGTCCAAAGGAGCTTGGAAAGCATTGCACCAGCAATCAGTAGATGGCTGATGCCATGCAGGTATCCCGCAGACCTGTCCGAATATCTGCTTGCCGTACGGGATGTATGGGCAAACAGATATACTGGCAGGAAGCTTCAGTGAACTACCATGGCACTCTAGAGTACCGTGGTAGTTCATTGAAAACTACAAGCCCACAGCCGCTAAGGCTTGCAGGACTTGTGGGCACTCATTCACCGAACTCTGCGAATGAGTAACGAGGCCGTGTGGGCAGAGCCCCGCACGGCCATGCTGTTTTTGAATTTGACAGATAGTATGGGGAGACGTTTCACACCAGCTGTGAAGACACAAGGCTTCACCGCCAGTTCCCCTTAGTCAAGATGGCGTCGCCAAAACCCAGCAGCTCATTGAAGAATCAGCTCAGGGTGAGAACACCGCTGGGCACATGGACAGGTAAGTCCCCTAATATTAAAAGTCAGCAACTACAGTATTTGTAGCTGCTGATTTTATTTATTTTTTTTGTTGGGGGGGGGGGGGGCTGAACTTAACTTTTATCACAGATTGAACTTTGATTTCTTTGGCTGTTTAAGTAAAAACATGTTTAGTTCACATACATATCAGGTTATTTCCCTACCATTTACCATGTACATTTTAATACATTGTTCATTGCTATATACTTTTTTATATTTTTATGATTTATATATTTGTTCTGCTTTGGAAAAGACTTATTCCCTTTATGTTATTTTTATTAATGAATTTGTTATAGGGAGTAGGGCTTTTCTGCCAGTGAGTAATAATCAAATACTAACTAGAGTTAAATTGCATGTAAACCCCAAATCTATTTTCAGTATGGTTGGCATCCTGTCTCACTGTATACAGATTTCATAAGCAAATATTTGTTTTGTGAATCTGTTGCAACATTTCTTACCTGGAGATCCTGCAAGTAACCACACTGACAACACTAAGAAACTGCCTTTCAATTAGCACCAGCATTGTCAGCTTGTAGAGGGATGTCAACTATGGAAAGTTGGGAGTTTCACCTTATTTACCCTATTATTTTTGGTGAGTTGCAGTCTCTATCTCTCTGTAGAAAGGTATATATACAACTGGCTGTAGGTTAGAGGGTTGGTTAGAGTAGTAAGAGGTGTACTGCAAGGAGTAAGTGTAGTTTAACTGTTCTAGGTCCCTTTGGAAAGGTCTGGGGCCTTCAGTTCCAGCATGTAGCAACTCTATGTATCACCGTCCCATGAACGGGAATGGCATGAGAACTTCTCCAAAAGAGGGATACATTTAGGGAGAGTAGGGACTTTGTCAGAGGATACCCTATTAAGTGGGCAAAAAAACGGACTTAAGGATTGTTGTGTTACCAGTTATATTCCAGTAAAGCAAAAGAAAAAAGACTTGCCTCTTCTTTACCTGGTTGGTGTATGACCTATACCTCGTGGAGTGAGCAAGGGCTTGGCTCAGGCATGAAGAAGCTGCAGTAAGTTGAGAGGAGAAGGGTCTGCCTGCCGGGCAGTGTAGCTAAGTACTTCAGCTGAGTATAATCCAGATACTTGTGTTCCCACAGTGTTAGGGCTGGGTATTTAGTTCAACCATGGAGGGACCCAACGGGGGGGTCAAAAGACTGTTATTCTGTGTCACTGCCTCCTGGAGTGTGACTCACTGACATAGGCTAGCAGCCCAGCAGTATGATCCAGAAAGTCAAAGACACACTGCCCCTGAGTCCTGTTAAACCTCCACAGACCCCCAAGCATGGAAACTGCCCTATTGACCACTGCTAGGGGACATTACAAGCCTAACATGCCACTCTTTCAGTTGGTCATTGGGCTGCTTTTCAAATCTGTTGTGCAGCCCATTGGCTATCTGAAGGAGATCGCTTGGCAAAGTGTCTTACCAGAAGATTCTGCTATTAACATCACTATTACATGCTGGCAATGCTGCTGCTAAATAGTAGACAGTGGCTTAGTGTTGTCAGCCTGTAGTAGCAAGTGATATTACTGCTAGGCTCTTCTAGTAAGAAACTTGATACTGATCCATAAAATACCATTTATTGGAGTTGTAGATAGAGTGACTATTTGTCCCAGAGCCATTTTAACACAGAACCAGGAATCAGTGACTCCTGCAGGTGTGTGGTGACATCATCATTGATGCTACAGCAACTCTGTCATTGCAGAGGCTTGAAGGCTTTAACAGAGCTTTTACAGTTCTGTATAGCCTCTTCCTACAGATATATACTCTGCTCAAAAAAATTAAAGGAACACTTTTTAATAAGAGTATAGCACGAAGTCAATTTAATTTTAATTCTTGGGATATTAATCTGGTCAGTTAAGTAGCAGAGCGGGGGGGGGGAGGGGGCGTGACACTGTTACTCAGTTTCAGCTGCTTTGGTGTTAATGACATTAACAATAGGTGCACTAGATGGGCAACAATGAGACGACCCCCAAAACAGGAATGGTTTTACAGGTGGAGGCCACTGACATTTGTTTCCCTACTCCTCTTTTCTGACTGTTTTTCACTAGTTTTGCATTTGGCTTGGGCCAGTTTCACTACTGGTAGCATGAGGCGATACCTGGACCCTACAGAGGTTGTACGGGCAGCCCAACTCCTCCAGGATGGCACATCAATACGTTCCATTGCCAGAAGGTTTGCTGTGTCTCCCAGCACAGTCTCAAGAGAATGGAGGAGATTCCAGGAGACAGGCAGTTTTTCTTGGAGAGCTGGACAGGGCCGTAAAAGGTCCTTAACCCATCTGCAGGACTGGTATCTGTTCCTTTGTGCAAGGAGAAACAGGATGAGCACTGCCAGAGCCCTACAAAATGACCTCCAGCAGGCCACTGGTGTGAAAGTCCCTGACCAAACAATCAGGAACAGTCTTCGTGAGGGTGGCCTGAGGGCCCGATGTCCTCTAGAGGGTGCTGTGCTCACTGCCCGGCACCATAGTGCTCGATTGGCATTTGCCATTAAACACCAGAATTAGCAGATCTGCCACTGGTGCCCTGTGCTTTTCACAGATGAGAGCAGGTTCACCCTGAGTACATGTGACAGACGTGAAAGGGTTTGGAGAAAACATGGTAAATGTTATGCTGCCTGTAACATCATTCAGCATGACCATTTTGGTGGAGGGTTAGGGATGGCTTGGGGAGGCATATCCATGGAGGGATGCACAGATCTATGCAGGCTAAACAATGGCACCCTGACTGCCATTTGGTAGCGGGATGAAATCCTTGGACCCATTGTCAGACCCTACACTGGTGCAGTTCGTCCTAGGTTCCTCCTGGTGCACAACAATGCCTGGCCTCATGTGGCGAGAGTATGCAGGCAGTTCCTGGAGCATGAAGGAACTGATGCCATTGAATGGCTCCCACGCTTGCCTGACCTAAATCCAATAGAACACCTCTGGGGTATCATGTTTCGGTCCATCAGAAGCCACCAGGTGGCACCTCAGACTGTCCAGAAGCTCAGTGATGCCCTAGTTCAGATCTGGGAGGAAATACCCCAGGACACCATCCATCATCTCATTAGGATCATGCCCCGACGTTGTCAAGCATACATGCAAGCACATGGGGGCCATACAAACTACTGAGTACCATTTTGAGTTGCTGCAATGAAATTTCAGCAAAATGGATTAGTCTGTTGCATAATTTTTTCACTTTTATTTTTGGGATGTCTTTGAATTCAGTCCTCTGTAGGTTGATCATTTTCATTTCCATGAAATGATGGGGCATCCTTACGTTTCTAACACCCAGTCCATATCAGTATAGATATCTAGCATGACAGATTTCTACAGGGAGCCATTAGGAAGAAACCCAGGTTCCAGCTATGCTTATTATTCGCAAGCTTGAGTCCAGGGATCAAGTTGGGTCTGAAAAAGCTCAGACCAGGAGGAAGTTGCACTGATGTGGCATTATTTTCAGCAGATTTTGTTGATCATATTTTGGTATAAATATATGGGGGTGTGCAAATTATGTAAACACTGCATTGGGGGAAGTAAACAGGATTTTTTCTCCCAATTTATTACTGTTTTGTCCCCATAAAATATAGGAAATAAAACATATATAACCAAATTTTCTTCCAAATTAAAGCCCTATCGGTCCCAAAAAACTATTTTTAAAACATTAGAGTAGACTACAAAGACTACAGAGCCCAAAAAATATAGTTTTCCCAAACTCTGACACTGGCTGCACTGGGAGCTAGGGAAAAAAAGGCCTGGGGACTTAAGTGGTTATAAAATTGTAAGGCATAATGCCAAACATACTAAAAAATAGGTTTACAATTGACATATGCTTCTGTTCTGTTGTCCATGTTGTCTGTTTTTTTAATCTTTCTAACTAACCCCTGCTGGTCTGCATGGCAGATTGAATCCTGTCATTTATAAGGATTTTCACATTAATATTTATTAAGTAGTAGTAGCATGTAAACTGCTTAAAGTATTTCATAGAAATAATTAATTTGACCATAATTTTTCAAGACAGCATTTTGCATTTTAAGTTGACACTGCAACTTGACCAATAATTCTAACTGCTCTCAACTATGAGACACATCAATATGAAAGCATGTAATTTATATTTGAATCTATAAAATTAACTCAAAGGGTACTGAATAGGCTGCCAGTACATTGCGTGCATATAATGGTGCCTGCATGCATCTTTAGGTGACAGCAACAGCAGTGTTACAGACATTAAGGGTAACTCTCCAACACAGCCTCAAACAGCAGAAAAAACACAACAGAGCTTCTAACCCTTTCTCATTCTATATAAAAAAAAGCTTTGCATGCAATTACACTTTAAAGTGTGCCAAAATCCTTAGCTACATTTCACCCTATGGGGTTGATTTAATAAAACTGGAGAGTGCAAAATCTGTTGCAGCTGTGCATGGTAGCCAATCAGCTTCTATCTTCAGCTTGTTCAATTAAACTTTGACAAAAAACCTGGGAGCTGATTGGTTTCTTTGCAGAGATGCACCAGATTTTGCACTCTCCAGTTATAGGAAATCAACCTATGTGTCTCGCTCTACACTGCCCTAATATGTATCATACTGTTGATGGTTTACATATGCTTTATCTACCACAGTTTTAGCCTTGGTGTGGCTGCTCTGCTACAGTGAAGCTGCAGCAAAGGGTGGACAATTTATCAACCAATCAATGGTTTTGACTAATCACATTTCCTCCTTTTGATAACATCTACATGAGCCTACTGCAGTTACACCAAGTCTGAATTAGTCAGTCATATAGGATCAGCAACAAGGTGAGGATGAACTTTAGAGACTTTATTTGAATGCAGAGTATAAAAACATTCCAGAAGACAAGCAACACGAACTCGTTTCAGTCAAACGAGACCTTACTCCTAGTTAGTTACTTGTAGTGCAGCACACCATTATATAGTGGTCTATCACTCCCTTAAGGGCCAATCATTGAAAATAGCCATTGTGACGGGAGTCACTTTGGGTGGGGGGCCCATGGAACCCAGTTCACTTTGGAGAGGTGGAAAGACTCCTGTCTCAGCTCCCCATATCCCTCTTATGTGTAAATCACCCTGTGCCTGTTAGGGGTACAGGGTGATCTGTCCTAATATTGTGTGGGCTTTGTCTCAGACTGTGTAGAAATGTTTAGGAGATAGGTGGGGTGGGGGTTGTTGATTGTTTAATGTTATGTGGCTGCATCCTATTGTTCTATTGTTTGTCTGGCTTGGAAGCAATCTATTATGGGATGTATGTGTTTATGTGTATTAGCTTAGTGGGGGGGGGGGGTGTCTCCAACAGCCCTCCCTCCTGATGGGACTGTCTGCTGGTGTGAAGTTTGAATACCTGTGTGTCTCTTGTTACTAAGTGTAGATTGCCCCGCCCTGTGTCATTATGCAGGGAGGGGGGGATTGTCCCCTGAGTGTATATATCTTGTATCTGTGTTGAAGTAAACTAGGAGGTAGACTACTTTATTTGAAGACTGGTGTCGTCTAGTCTTGTATAGTCGGCTGTGGTGTCTGTTGTCGGTGTTCGGACGGGGAAGCGGTATTCTAACGGAAGTACTCAAGCGCAGTCTGGGTCGGTTACGTTACAGCCATCATCTGTTACATCCAATGAGTGATCACCACTAACTGATGCATGTGCTTAGTCAATAAGGCCTACATATCTGACACAATATAAAAAAGTCTAAATTAGTGGTAGGTACCTGTAATGGTACATGCTAGCACAGGATCAAGGTTGTAAAAATAATGACATGTAGTGAGAGTTGAGATGTGTTTTAAAGCTGAACTCTAGGGTCTAATTCAAAACTATCATTGCAGTGGGGTTCCCCTACATGGTAAGCATCAAAGACTAAGTTTAGGGTAAAAAATGTTTTTTTTTTAAAATCCGCATAAGGGACATCACATATTTATTCCAAAGTTTCCCTTGTGTAGGTGTTGGCTTTAATAGTGGAAACCCAACCTCCTCTGCCCCCTTCCATACTCTGCAGCTACAATTTTCCAGTGCTGTGATGAGTTACACCTGTAGCAGGCACCCCTCAATGTCCTCACAATGCAGGACTGCTGGTGCTGCATTGTACCTGATGACATCAAGGTGTAACTGTCAAAAGGAGCACTGAAGAGAAGTACCTTCAAGGAACTGGTCACACACATAAGAGGAAGCTTGGAATAAGGAAGTAAAAGTGCATTTAAAGGTACCCTAGACAAAACCAAGCATACCCTTGCATCCTCCCCCCCCCCCCCCCCCCCCCTCCAATGGTGGTTTTGAATTTGGAGTCCAACTTTAACATTTTAGATGAGTGTTTTATATACAGTAAATTAGGTTGAAATTGAAATGTACTGTTTAGAAAAAAGCAGGAAGCAAGAACTGTCACTGCTCTAGAATCAATCATAACAGATACTGTAGTGCACATACTGAGACCGATCAACAGAAATTAATCATCATGACCCAAATATTGCATTCCCAGACTGTTTACATTCAGCAGCATTTCATGCCTTATGGCTCTTTGTCATGCCAAAACATTGAATGAAAATATAGTTTCTAACACCAGATTTCTGCAGAATGAAGAGAGCAACACATTAATTATGTGTTCACTGTAGCGTAGATATAGCCACAAGATTACATGGAAAGCAGAAATAACTAATAATTGTCTTTGTTGACATCATAATGATAATTAGGTAAATAAATATTTTTTTTAAAATAGAGTTAACATATCATAGTGTGAAATCAGATAAGACATAAACACTGCTTTCAGCCAAATATATAAATGTTGCATTAATTGGTATATCGATTTGTTCTTTACATGTTCTTGATGACTTGATGACAGAGCCATTTATCTCACTCATACCACCAACAAGAGCATGAGGATGTGTTTTTTTGCATGCGCACAGTCGCTTCTCTGGAGCTCCAGGGAAAGTAAAAACTCTCCCTTGCAGTGGGCTTCCCCTGAACTGAATAGGTTAAAAACTCCTTTTTGGTCTAGATCTCTGGGGAAACAAGAAAAGCAGTTTAACTTATGCAGTTCTCTGCTGCTGCAGGCAGTCTCTGCTCTGCAGGATCCATCTCTTCTCCCCCATGCTCCAGAAGTTGGATGCCCTCTGACATCATCAAGTACAATGCAGGGTACTGCACTGGATGTGAGGACACAGAGGAACAGTCCTCCTTTGGATCGCAGGGGAGCAATAGTTGCTGTGGAAGTAGAGGATTGGGTAAGTAAAACTGCTATTCCCAGTTCCCTAGACCTAAAGGAGCCAAACGGGGAAGTCTGGAGAGGCTTTGCTGATATCCTGCAGTTGGGCTTTAAGCAAATAATTTTTCTTTGTAAAACTATTGCAAAGTACACTATATTGTCAAAAGTATTGGGACACCTGCCTTTACGTGCACATGAACTTTAATGGCATCCCAGTCTTAGTATGTAGTGTTCAATATTGAGTTGGCCCACCCTTTGCAGCTATAACAGCTTCAACTCTTTTGGGAGGGCTGTCCACAAGGTTTAGGAGTGCGTCTATGGGAATGTTTGACCATTCTTCCAGAAGTGCATTTGTGAGGTCAGGCACTGATATCGGACAAGAAGACCAGGCTCACAGTCTCCGCTCTATAGGGTTGAGGCCAGGACACCTTGCAGGCGAGTCAAGTTCCTCCACTCCAAACTCACTCATTCATGTCTTTGTGGATCTTGCTTTGTGCACTGGTGCAGTCATGTTGGAACAGGAAGGGGCCATCCCCAAACTGTTCCCACAAAGTTGGGAGCATGAAATTGTCCAAAATGTCTTCGTATGCTGATGTTCCATTCACTAGAACTAAGGGGCCAAGCCCAACCCCTGAAAGACAACCCAACACCATAATCCCCCCCCTCCATCAAGTTTTACACTTGGCACAATGCAGTCAGGCAAGTACCATTCTCCTGGCAACCGCCAAACTCAGATACATCCATTAGATTGCCAGACAGAGAAGCGTGATTCGTCACTCCAGGGAACACGTCTCCACTGCTCTAGAGTCCAGTGGCGGCATGCTTTACACCACTGCATCGCTTTGCATTGCACTTGGGGATGTAAGGCTTGAATGCAGCTGCTCGGCCATGGAAACCCATTCCATGAAGTTCTCTATGCACTAATGTGCTAATCTGAGAGTGACCCATTCTTTCATAAATGTTTGTAGAAGCAGTCTGCATGCCTAGGTGCTTGATTTTAAACACCTGTGGCCATTGAGGTGATTGGAGCACCCGAATACAATGATTTAGAGGGTCCCAATACTTTTGGCAATATAGTGTATCTTGCCTGAAGATTGTGCCAGTAAAAACGCGTCCTGTTTAAGGTTGGTAGAATTTATTTACAGGCAAGAAATTTTGCAACATATTTGCAACATATTGGTTTTCATGTCCAGCAAGTTGGAAGTAGGGAGAATTGCATTCCTGACAGTGGCTGATGTCTTATCTCAACAGTCATTATGAGTAAAAAAAGTAATTGCACTATGCCTATGAGGGTGGGTAATTGACAAATCAAGAGCAAATTTAAAAATGTAAAAGTCATAATACATAATTACTTACTTTAACCCCTTTTCCAAACCTCAATATAAATTTATGCTTTCCTGGATATGCTATAAACATTTAGGCCCCGTTCATTTATCGTGTATTAGGACTAAACATTCCAGCTATGTGATTTTCAAAGATTGATTCTCACGCGATTTTGCGATTGTCACTTGAATAGGCTGCCCTATGCACATTTGTCACCTGAAAAGAAGCTCCTGTTATTATTTTTGGCAACAAGCTTCACCTGATTTTTAAAGGTGTGGTTTGCTGCATCTGCAAGTGACAGTCACGGCAGAATTGCATTGTGTTTGGGGTGCCATTAAAGGGTAATGATACCCAAATGCACATCCTGTGTTGTGCAGCAATTGCTATGTAATTTGGAATCGCAGGCAGAATTGAGGCAATTCTGCTCACAATTCCAAATCAAGAAGTGTGAATGGAGCCTTAAGGATAATTGTTTGGATGTCAAAACGAAGATTTATTTCTTAAACATTTCTGTTGTGTACTGAGACCTTCAGAGAAACATGCTTACCGTATATACTCGAGTATAAGCCGACCCGAATATAAGCCGAGGTACCTAATTTTACCACAAAAAACTGGGAAAAACTATTGACTCGAGTATAAGCCGAGGGTGGGAAATGAGGCACCTACTAGTCAATGTAAAAAATTGGTGTCAATGGGAGGAATAGTGCCCCATCATTGGTATCACTGGGAGGAATAGTGCCCCATCATTGGTGTCAGTGGGAGGAATAATGCCCCATCGTTGGTGTCAGTGGGAGGAATAATGCCCCATCGTTGGTGTCAGTGGGAGGAATAATGCCCCATCATTGGTATCACTGGGAGGAATAGTGCCCCATCGTTGGTGTCAGTGGGAGGAATAATGCCCCATCATTGGTGTCAGTGGGAGGAATAGTGCCCCATCGTTGGTGTCAGTGGGAGGAATAGTGCCCCATTGTTGGTGTCAGTGGGAGGAATAATGCCCCATCATTAGTATCAGTGACACTAATGATGCGGCACTATTCCTCCCACTGACACCAATGACACTTGCTGACCCCTGTTGCAGTATGGTGCTGCTGCAGCCAGCATATGTGGTTGCAGCAGCACCTCTGCACTGCACACTTACCGGCTTTTCCCTCACTCGATTTTCGCGGGTCTGCTCAGCTCCGCCTCCTCGCCCGTGATTGGCCGCCTGTGTACCTTTCCTGAGCTACAGTTCTGGCGGCCAATCACTGGTGAGGAGGCAGAGCCGAGCGGCAGGAGTGAGGGAGTGGCCGGAGTGACGGAAGGAGCAGCGCTTCCTGGATGGAGCCAGGTAAGAGACAACAGCCCTCTGCCCACCCCTGTACGCGCCCCCCTTGACGGTGCCTCGGGCGCGCCCCACTATCTGCAGATGTTGACTCGAGTATAAGCTGAGGGGGCCGTTTTTCAGCACAAAAAATGTGCTGATAAACTCGGCTTATACTCGAGTATATACGGTATGTCTAAATAGCAAGTGTCTTCAAAGGCAGGGACCTTCATGGTAAGCTCAATTATAGGAGAAGCAATCGTGATAAGACAAACACTTCCATTGACCAATTTCCCTTGATATGTGTAGGCCAAATGTGGCACTTACCTACTGACATTCTGATCAAAGTACCTTCAGTGAGGTCAGCCTCTCCCTGGGGGAGCAGACAGTTGGATCAGGTTAGTGGTGCATTAATCCCTCTCTTCTCCTCCCTTCATTCACTCACTAGAAATGTTTGGCCAAGTAGAATATTTCTGTATGGGATTTCTGTCTTATCCTGGTTCTTGAAGGCAGTTCATTTGCAAATGCTCATCTGGCTTACCTCATCTATGAATGGCTTTCCTCATCTATGAATGGCCTTACTCTTCTGGACTTTATTCATCTTCTGCTAGAGATATTTAAAGTTCACACATATGAGGGTTTTGTTTTCTGTAGCAAAAAGCCTGCTGTTCAAAAAAGTACCTGCACTTCTTTCCAGGCAGATTTGAGCATTTTTGTCCCCATAGACTTGAATGGAAAATGCCTGAACAGCAAGAAATTATCATTTTTGAGAGTTTTTTCAACTATTTTGCAGGTGTTTTCAGCTCAAACAGGAGCTCCCCTACCCTTTTCTAGCATCACTCCACACCTTACGAACACACATCTTGTGATGATAATGGAGGAGAGTCTGCTTCTGGAAGCTGAGACATGCATTGCTCTCATTCGTGGCCACCCCTGTGTCTATGTCCTGGGGATCCCCATTATAAGAGCCTGGTAAGAACCACTAGAGCCTGGGATGAAACTTGCTGATCCAGTGGAACAGCTACACTGCTCCCCATTTGACGGAGAAAGGTACAGAACTTCTGTGTACTGCAGGTATGTGCTTGATTCTGGTTTTCCTGTTGTTTGTGCCTAGGATCACAGACAGTACTCAATGTGCCTAGGACACATCTACACAGGTTTCTATTGTCCACAGCAAAAACACCTAAATGAAAAACACCTGAAAAATGCCTATAAATTTACAAATCTGCCAAAAATAAACGCTCAAAAATGCCAGAAAAAAAATGCTTCACATAATGCCTGAAAACCTTCAGCTCAGTGTGAATGTAGCCTAAGGCTCCTTGTACATGGGACAGGAGGAAAACACTTCTGAACAATGGAAACTGACTGCTGGAAAATGTAGTTTTAAAAAATGTCTGTTTAGCCACGTTTGCATACTGCGTTTATGCGCTTTTATGCACGTTTATGAGCGTTTGTGTTTAGAAGCGTTTTTTAAAGGTAACATCCGGAGACCTTCCAAAATGCCCAGAATGTGCTGAAAACAGTAACAAATTAACAATTTTAGACATTTTGAGAGAAATAAGAGAGCAAAAGCAGAGAGAGCAGTATGTGTTGAGATGACCTGTCTTTTCTGGTTGTATTCACTATGGATCCCATCATGAGCATAATGCGGCGCGTTCTACCATTTTTTCCTTCACGCAAAACCTGGAACTGACTGCGCTGGTGTACTGAGTCCATTTGAATACATGGAAAACACTTTGCATGGATTTCTGATGATGCAAAAAGCATTTGGATATGGAACAGTTAAAAAATGCTTCTAAATGCAAACGCTCATTGGATTTTGTAGTTCCGCAACAGCTGGAGTTCCACAGGTTGAACTACAAATCCCATGAGGCATTGCAAGGCTGACTGTTACAAGCATGACTCCCAAAGGCAGAGGCATGATGGGACTTGTAGTTCCACAACAGCTGGAGGGCCACAGGTTGAGCACCCATGTGCTAAAGGAAACACTTTACAAACTTATTATAATTATTATTAAAAATTAAAATATGTTGGCTAATTTGTTTTATATATATAAGTAGCTGTAATCAGCCTAATATTTACAAAAACAAATCTGTACAAAGTTAGCATTGCAATTATATACCAAAACCTGGAATCATCACCAATACACTATAGTAGCCTTTCTCAATCTTTTTACCCCAGAGGAACCCTTGAAATAATGTTTAGTTCCCAGGGAATGTCTACTAAAATTATCCCTTACATAAGTGGTTAGTGGGAAAAATGCCCCCATTACTGCCAGCCTTACAGACCGCTAAAAAGATCAATGGTGTCATGCCAGTGGCTCTGCCAAGTGGCATTGGATTCGGAACTAAGCAGGCACCATCAGGTGGGAGGCCACTGCTCAAGGAACCCCTAGCAACCTCCTGGAACCTTGGCCGAGAATGGTTGCACTATGGTTTCCCTGTAAGTAGAAAAGAGAAACATGTTTCCATTTAAGCAGAATAGAGAAACAGTAACTGAACTGCAGAAGTAAATGGATGAGATAATAATCAATACAGACATTAGACTGAGAGTGATTAAAACTGACATAGCAGAAATAAATAGATTTAGCCACAAGGGAAATAGGAATACGATAATGAAATGATAGTACAGAGTCAAAACTCGTGACCTAAAATCATTTTTAAGTTATTCCACTTTGTTATATTGCTCAGTGGAATACCTAGTTCCTGATTCAGATTTGATAATATACTTACCGGTCCACAATGGTCCTATTGAAAGTTTATTTTTAATCCCTGGTGATCTTTAATCTAAATCAGAATGTCTGGTTTTTAAAACAATCAACACAATTATTGATTATACTGGTATCTTTTCTGGTGTAAGTATCTGCCTTGTGTTGTAATTCTGTGCATTAGTACAGAAGGAGAAGTTGCATCTAACAGCTAGAATTCAACTAACCTATGAGCAGTGCCATGACTTACAGTTCATCTTTAAAGAAAACTGCCCTTAAGTGAGAATCCCAACAAAATAATAAATTTAACAAATTGAAACAACTCATTGCTAATGCTGAAACATTAGCATAGTATGATATGTTAGAAGTGACAGTTCAAGTTGACTTCTCCATCTAGGAGCTTGATGCTGTTTTATTGCAAGAAGGAAAATAGTTATTTATGCCTCTTAGATACTGACAGAGATAGAGATCAGCTATTTTGAAAATATAAACCATGACGCATGGTGTTTGCATGTTCTTCAAGTGCTTGTGTGGCTTTCCTCCAGGTACTCTGGTTTCTTTCCATATTTCCAAAGACATGCTGGTAAGTTAATTGGTTTCTGTCTAAACTGGTCCTAGTTTGTTTGTGTTGTTCGGGTCTAAAAATCCAGCTGCAGCCTTCTAGACAGACCCTGGTAATACTCTGTCTAGTGACTAATGCAGCTCTGGTACTAATTTCAAACATGAAGCAACAATAGAAAAGTGCACAGCAGAAGACAACATGGTGGAAGGAATGGGATGGGTTCAGTTTTATTTAGATGTTAATGTTTCCATCAATAACAAATGTGTGTTAGAATACTGATACATCTATGGACATGAAGAATAGTTTTACTTCTTTCCTAGCTAGGATACAAAGAATAATGGTATGCTTGAAAAAAAAAGTTAGTAACATAAAAATGTATATTAAGTGGCTGTCCAAAGGCAGAGTGTTCTTGTCTTCTAACAGGCACAGAGTTCTGAAACTTTTGTGATGAGATGGCTAGGGATGAGTGAATCAATTATGCAAATAATACATGTTTTTGATGGTGCAATATATATTTATGTTGACTTGTTCAGTTTACAGGGAATTATAGATACCATGAATCTTGATTACCTGGGTTCCTGATTTGTAGTTAGAACAGTGGTTCTTGCCACCAGGCCATGGCCCACTTCTCAGCCCCCGAACTCCTTCCTCTCAGGACTCCAGCCACCTGCAAATCACATAACCTCTCACAGTGCCTCCCAGCATTCATAGTGCAACCCAACCTCCTATAGTGGCCTGCTATGTCCCTTGAACTCCCACAGTGCCCCTAGTCCCCAGCAGTGGCCTCTAGTTTGCTGCAGAGCCTCCAGCCCAATCACAAGCCCCCCCCAGAGAGACCCTCAACCCTGTTCAGAGACCCCATTCCCACAGTTGTCCCAAGCTTTCTCTAGAATCCACTACTGAGCCCCTAAATCCCCCTCAGAACCCCCATCAACCTTACAGTGACACTCAGCCACTTTCCAGAGTCTTACAATATTTCAATTCAAATGTTGTATTCCTTTACTTGTACTGTGTTAGTGTAAAATACAACTTTTTTTCTTTTTTTTTTTTACTATTGGAGCATGGAAGTTTTGGAAGAATTTATTGGGCCCTGGCCCCAATAACGTTAAGAACCACTGATGTAGAGATACAGACCTGCTTGGAAATTTTAAGGCAAATCAGATATATTTCCTGCCTGTGTATTTTAACTTTTCCTCTGCTCTTGTATAACTTCTTTAGCAATGGGTTATTTTTAAACATTAGCTAGACTGTCTTAAACTTGCATGATAACTCATATTGCATATATTTCAAAGCTGCTACATAGCCTTTATTGAAGTTGTCACAAATATTGCGTATATGTATTTTTTCTTGATTTCTATGTCTTTCCTTATACAACCACATTACTATTCCTTGTACAACATCCTGTTTTCCAATGTGTGTATTTGTTTTACATGCTCAGGCCCTTGTGGTTTTATGTCCCATTTTTCTATGACATTGACTAATGAGCAAAGGACTCAAGAAACACAGGTGGCCATTTTATCCTTGTCTAAGTATATTCCTTTGTTTTTGGCCATGTGCTCTTTCGCACTTCCTGCTGATGGCTGGATTAACAAGAGTGTTATAATAGGCTGAACATCTCCCCATCCTGGAGCCCTGTGGCACAGGGAATGATAACATGGAGTGAGCCTGGCTTGATAAAAGAATAAGAGACTGCATGGAGCCAGATATCTGAATATAACTAAGCAGTTTCTCAGCAAAAGCACTTTACAGGACTCGTGCTGTGCCAAGAGCCTCACTGTCAAAAAAATGTTCTAGTCATCATGGAGTGTCTTTTATATGTAATACCCTTTTTATCTTACATGTTACTATTCTCCATTTTCTAAATAACTGTAGAAATCTTATCATGAAATATTAAAATATTGAATAGTCATTGCTGTATTCACTGAGTAGACTAGTCCTCCATAATGAATTATCATTTTGACTGCCCGCAGTATAGTATTAGTCTAAAAAAGACATACAGGAAGATGCAAACATTTTCCATACTCATAAACCCTAGTTTATCTAGAGCAGAGGTTTCTAACTGTGGGTATTCATATCCCTTGGGAATAAAGGAACCCAATGATGGAGGGTATGGTATTTGTAAGACACTTGAAACAAGATTTTCTGCATTATTGAACCTTAAATCTTTTGTTCCAAACTACCATATACAAAAAATAAGACCAATCTATTGATATATCTTATGAAACCACGCTGGTGCTTAATAGAACTAGGAATGATGATTTTTGATAATCTGTTGAAGGGGAACTGTTGAGCAATCCATTGGGGATCCATAATCATATAGGGGTACATACCTCTGATCTAGAGCAGCCTTTCTCAACCAGGGTGCACTGGCACTCTGGGGTGCCTTGAGGTTTCTTCAGGGGTGCCCTGGTAAAATGTTTAAACATTGCCCAAAACTTGTATACATGTCAGTGGGTGGGAGAATTTGCTTTTTAGTTACACAAAGCCACAGGTTTTCATTGTGCACTATTACAACCTACTAGCCGCCGGCATCCTGACAACCAATGACATCATCAGTTGATAAGGAGGATGTCAGCTGCCTACACAGCATCCTAGTTTGGGTTTGGAGTTTTTCACAGTATTTAGGGTCTAGAATTATGACCCATTTTTAGTTATTCAATTGCACTTTAAGGATTTTTGCACTTTAATTTAAGTTCCCTATTTTGGGATTCGTATGTTGGTATTTATCTGATTTATTTATTGTATTTAGTGCACTTTATATTTATATTTAAATTTAGTGCTGCACCATATGTACACTATTTATGTTTTATCCTTTTTAGAGGTATAAGGTTGGGGTGCTAGCAGCTTTGTCTAGGTTGCGTTCATTTAGCGCAGGAGGAATCACTACACTTTTATCCTAGTTTGACCCTCCCCTGTCCCTTTTCATCAATGCTGGGGTCACATTAGCTCAGTGATGGAGAAAAACTGAAGGAAAAAAGAAACATTGGAATACTAGTTAGTACCAGTGTGCAAAAGTGTATTTTCTTTGGAAGAATAAATCCCCTCTAATGTTGGGTGCCCTACATGTGTGGATATTGCTGTGTTATATAAAAGTATTAGAATAGTTTCTCACATTTTAGAATGGGGTGCCCTTTTAAAATTATGGACAGTCTAGAGGCACACTATTTTAGAATGGGGTGCCTCAAGACTGTCCATAATTTTAAAGGGTGCCTTGACTGAAAAAAGGTTGAGAAACCCTGATCTAGAGGATAGCAGAAACTGTGGTTTAATTTATCAGGAAAAACATTTCTATTTGTGCCATCAACATGTTTAACTCTTTGTGGATCTTGGAGTATATCTGCTGTTTGTTCTGTTTTTTAAAAGGTGCACGGATACCCAGGAATTTGGGTATTTCATTTCTTTTTGCTAAACCTCACCTTACTTCTGATGCCTTTGTTTGGGGTGTCCTTGCAAAGTACCAGCATTAGCACTCTATTATATTGGACCTCACCTTCCTCTGACTTGTAACTCCTGCTAGGAATGCAATTACTTTGAGGTGATTTCTGTTCCACTGTACCTATGTCCTAAATAGAGAACAAATTGAATTGTCTAAAGCAGTGCTTTTCTATGGTCTTTTGTAATCGAGGCATCTTTTCTCCCTAAGACAGTTTTTACCATGAGTCACCCATTGTTCTTCATGCAAGCACATAGGAAGTGATGATTAAGCTAATTTTAGTACTATTAATTTAAATATCACAGGCTCATTTAATTTCTTCAGTCATAGATGCCAGCTGTTTTCACAAGAACTATGCAGACTAAGCAGTGAGGTTTCTAAATTATTTTCATCGGTCTCATGCACAAATAAAAGAACATTACCTTAAAACTGAGCTTTTTCAGTTTTAAATATACATTTTATTTTTTTATGCTAAAAAGCCTAACTGCTTATCAGCATTGTTCTCAACTATTTTGAAAATAAATAAAAAAAATTGCCTTTAAATAGCACTTTTTAAGATAAACCAGCACCTGTTGTATG
The DNA here is from genome assembly GCF_062004578.1 of Staurois parvus. NCBI lineage: Eukaryota > Metazoa > Chordata > Amphibia > Anura > Ranidae > Staurois > Staurois parvus. Next base: position 7,736,463 of record NW_028317877.1, read on the forward strand.
ACATGCATATATTTGAATTGTTTAGTAAGGCAAGACAGAAAAACAACAGCACTTTTCATCCAGTCTTAGGCTCCATGCACAATGGGCATTTTAATAACGCTGGTAGCGTTAGCTGTGTAAAGTCACATTAAAAATGTGGGTTTTTCACTATTTTTTTAGCATTTTTACATTAGTGTTTAGCTGCGTTTTTCTGCATTTGCGGTTTTTAACTTTTATTCGCAACAAAAAAATTTCCTAAAAAAAATCTAAACATGCCAGTCTACCACGGTTTACAGCGTTTTTCAGCATTAGAGCATTTTTACAGCTAAAAAACTCATCTAGAAACCCACTCATTCTGTTTTTTTTTCCAGCCAAAAAACGCTGATTACAGCCTATCTGTGCATGGACACATAGGATAAGATGGTGGGGAGTTTACTGGCTGTTGAAAAAAAATGCCAAAAGACAAAAACTGCAGCTTTAAAAACGTCCAGTGTGCATGAAGACTAAACGTACAGTGATTGCTGCTACTCCAAGTGTGTGATAATCGTATTGAATGGTGAAGTTGTGCTTCACTATGTTACTATGACCACAGACAGCAGCATCTGGAATTTTTTTTTTTTATATATAGCTTTGTTCACTTGTATTTTTTTCACCCACTGAGGATGTTTGAGTGGACACATACATTAAACACAAGTCAACTGAATACACGTCTGTATTTACCCTCAATGTGTACTTAATTTAACCCTTAAAAACATTGTAAAATAAAGTACATTTATTTAGTGAACTGATAAAGCATCCTAGGGCACATTACAGATATGCTAAAGTAAAACTAGTATTTTTTAAAATCTGTGCCACCAGGCTGCTAATGAACAAATATGCAGCTGCTATCCTAAAAGTGTTAAATAGTACACCTTAAAGGACAAGTTCACCTTTAAAAAGAATAATAAAAATGTGCTTTTATTTATTTATTTGTTTTACTTAGTGGCTAGAAAGCATTGGGCTGCACTGGAAAAGTGACTGCAGAGCTTAATCTCCATCTTCATGGGACTGAGATTGAGCTCTGCAGTCACTTTTGCAGCAGTTGTTTTCTTATTCTGGGTCACAATCCTGTGCAATGTCTTTTTTTTCTTTTGGTCGGTTGCAATGTCTTTTTTCTCTTTTGACCATGTTGACCGCGCTTATGCTTATCAGATGACATTTTTCTGGAAATTCTATATGCCGTCATAACCTTTTGATACTGTACCTCGCGACATGGTAACTAATTTAGCAACTTCAGTTACAGAGGTGCCAGCTAACTGGGCACCAACAATTTGCCTTCTTTGAAGCTCAGTAAACTCTGACATGACTCTGTAATACTAGCAGCGCACACAGTGAATGACGAAAGTGAGGCTTCCCACTTGTTAGCTAGGTGTCTTATCACACAGCAGAAACAAGAGTGTTCCTTCACTTGCGCTTTCAATGCAAAACATATCGTCACTTTCACACCTGCAAATTATGTAGTGTTTCCATTTTTTGGTCTAACCAATATGTCTGTCATGCTTTTATTGCTTATTTACCCTTTTGATGAAAATTCCTCCCTGTTCTTGTAAGGGTGACTGGTGCCACTAAGACAAAAAGTGGGGAACAATCTACTCAAAGAGGACACAGTATTACAAAAAATGGCAGAGGTTTTATTTTTCTCCACTCAGTCAAGAAATGAAAAAAATGTTTTGACATGAATATTGTATAAGCATATGATGTTTTCTTTTCAAATAATGAATTACTTTTGTATTCTTGAAACAGGTTTTGTGCCATATCCAACAAAAGGAAGTTTCCTCAGCAATGTCTCAAGATATTTCAGAAAATCCTCACATGCTAAAATTCTAAAAATAAAGTGGGTGTCAGAAAATGAATAACCATGTAAATAAAACATAAATACTTTCTTGTTGGACAAGAGTAGCAAAGGCAAATACAGCAAAGATCACAGGATTTTTTAACATCATGCAGTCAGATGACTTTTTTACAAGAACATTTAAGACTGTAAATAGCAGTATGGGTCCTTCTTCAACAGTAAATGCCTTGGGGAAAGTTGATGCTAATGGACAGAACAATGGAACACCAGCAATGCCCAAAATGGGTGTAAGAGCAAGAGTTTCTGAATGGCTGCCAAAAAAAGATTCCATAGAAGAAAGGTGCAGCAAAATGTCTTTAAAACACAGAACTCGATTAAGTTATGAGAGTATTTCTCAAAGTTCAGATGGGAAAAATGACCAGACTGATATGGATGAAAAGCCTTTTGATCCAGAACTATTGCAGATGAAGTATTTAAATGGAGATTTCCTTTGCCATTCACCTCACAGGGGACTACTACATCCTATAAGACAAAGAAGTAACAGTGATGTTACCATCAGCGATACTGATACAGATGATATTCTTGACCAAAATGCTGTTAATCCAAACACTGGAGCATCTTTACATCGAGAATATGGGAGTACATCATCAATAGACAGGCAGGGTTTGTATGGAGACAGCTTGTTTGCAATGATTAAAGGTTATAGAATGGAAAATGTGGAGCAAGCAAATCTGACACAATTTACATTTTCTGAGGTTTTCCACTACGATCCTGCTGTTTCTCAAAGTATGCGGACTGCTGGACACATTTCTAGGGGTCCCTTTGTTAGCATTTCTGAATTGGATTATTTGGACAGCTCCTTGTTGGCTGGGAAAAAAAGAGACAAGCTATTTAAAAAATATTTGAGAACACAGTCTTTTGAGCCTGCTCTGTTTCAGCAACAGAGAAGTGTAGCAAGTGAGCCTGATGTTTTAAAGTGCTCCTTTGACGTTGATGATGGTAGTTTTGAAAAGAGTATACATCCGTGGACATGTGAAAAAAGTTTTGCCCACTATGATGTACAAAGCATTTTGTTTGATGTCAATGAAGCCATGGAAACTCAGGCTAACATTGCAAAAAGAAAAAATATAACCACCGGAGCTTCAGCAGCATCACAGTTATCAATAGTTGGAAGCCAGTCCCCAGGCTGCGACTCTGTCGTAGACAGTAAAGAGGACCCTGACCCTAAAACCACTCTGGAAACTGATGAAGGTGATGGTAAAAGCAATGACATTATTTTGAGCTGTCCATACTTCAGAAATGAGATCGGAGGGGAAAATGACAGACAGATTGCTCTTTCAAGGGCAAATTCTCTGGCCTTGACTACTGGTGAAACATGTTCCTTTGAATCATCACTCAGTTCTCACTGTACTAATGCAGGTGTCTCTGTTCTTGAAGTGCCAAGGGAAAACCAACCTATTCACAGAGAAAAAGTGAAGCGATACATAATAGAGTACATTGATCTTGGAGCATACTACTATAGAAGGTTCTTTTATGGAAAAGGTTTGTTTATAATTTCACATTTCAATTCATGTCTATCAATTCATGTCTTTGATCTATGCTTGGCATGCTAAAGAATTATATCATAAAATATCTTTATTTTAACAAAAAATTGGAGAGAACATAAAGCATTAAGCAGAGATTATTAAAGGGGAATCAAAGAATCTTGTTTAATTATGGAAAATGTGTTTTCTGGTGCTCAAGAATTGTTTTAAAAGCCAAATGGACTTTTTATATGATAATCAAGAATATCCTTTTAAAGGTTGCTATCAAAGCTTGTATTTAGCAGCGCTTGTGATGTAGGTACATTAGATAAGTTTATGAAGAAACCATATTTGAGCTGTTTTCTTACTGTAAAACTGCAAAAGAACAAATTTTCCAGGTCTATCAGCTTGGCAGTGAAGATGGTTAGAGGTAGAGTTTATTAAGGGGTTAAAGGAGATAGTTAATAAGCCAAGAAAAAAAGGATTGGAAAGGGGTTTACCTTCCTTGTTTCCCCCTATTTCTGGTTTTCATGTGGAGGAGAACATAGTGGATCAGACATTATGGTGGTTGGGGTAATTTTGGTTCATGAAGATGAAACTAGGACCTAGATTTATATAGATTTAATATTTTATTCAACTTTAAAATTCATTAAACATTTTTAGTCCAGAAATGTAGTAACAAAATGTCTGCCTTAGATGTTCTGTATTCCTCTGTGTTTATAATTGACTTTGAGAGCAGTAAACATATTTAGACCTTATCAAATTTCATTGCAAATTCAAAAGAGAGATAAATATAATGTTTCTATAGTGCCTTCTAACAAATTGAATCCTGCCAAAGGCAGCAGAGTTTCATCTCTATTTCATTACGTGATTACATTGGTTAAAACGCAGTAGTGTGTAGCGCTACCCCCTGCAGGAGCCGCTTGACAATTTTGGGTTCCTTCTTCTGCGAACAGCCTCAGTCCTTCTGGCACACATGGTTAGATAAAATCACTGCAAACACAATTGCAAAGGACACCAAAAAGAAATGATAGGGATTACAAGACAGTACTTTACTAGAGATTTTTAGGTCAGCAGAGATGACAAATTGTAAACTGTGCATATTTTCCCAAGTTGCGAGGCTTTGCATTAAACAGAAGTATAGCAATATGCAATGAAACAGCAATACCAGTGAACCTGATTGTAGAGCTAACAAACCTCAAATGAGTCTATGATCCCAGGAGCAACAAGGGAAGAGGAGACTATTGGTCAGTCAGTTCCCTCTAGGCCCTGATGCTACATCCAAAAATAACAACACAATATGTTAAATCTGGGGTTGAGTTCCCCCCTTAAAATAACTGAGTGACAATAATAAACAGTCAGTGACCACTCTGTAGATGGAATCCTTTAAATAGAGAAATCCTAAAGGCCAGTGTATCCTTGGTCTTCAGCTAGCTTATGGTGGGGCCCAGAGATGTCACGGTGCAATGAAGGGAAATAATGGATGGTACTCCCCAACAGAAGACTTCAATTAGGTAAAGAGGGGGGATAATGGTATCTGCATGCAGTATCTATACTGTATCAGATATGATTGTACCCGCTCACCAAACCCCTGGGAGATGTCACAACCGAATCCGCTGTTGAAGATCAGGCTCCTGGCAGAGCAGAATGGTACCAGTTTGTCTCCAGACAACTGATCAAACTGTGAGTAATGATGCCTGCAAGAATGCCCAGCGGTGGCCAACCAGATTTACAAACGATACCACGGTCTCTGGAATGCTGAGGGTCATCCCATGGTGCTGGGTGATGCTAGATTGCCGAGCAGGATGCACTTTTTGAATGGTTGGGCTGTGGCCTGGTCCTCCAGGGGAAAAAGCTAGCATGGCTTCTGCAAGGGAATATACAGTATTCCCCAGAATCCCCTTTGGTTTCCTTACTTCTGGTATTTGTAGTCCAGATAATGCTGAGGAATACAATGTAACTAGGCTGTATGACTACAAATCCCATGATCCTCTGCTTTCCAGACACAATTCCCACTCTGCTAGAAGGAAATGATGTGTTAACTCTGCACTGAATACTAAATAGGAGGAAATGGAATCTCAGTCTGTGCAGCAAATGTCCCTGAATTGCAGAATGATCCAGCCTGAACCCAGCTACAAGTAGAAAACAAATATGTTTTTCCTCAATTTACAATCACTAGAAAAATTTGAGGTGATTTACTAAAGAGGTTTAGAATCTTCACACACTAAAGTGTGTAAATTTACATTTTGGTTATCCAATCATATGCTGACGAAATAAGAAAACAGGAATTTGCATATCACACAAATGGATAATTTTAGTAAATGCTCACAATTTAATTAAAAAATGTCTAAAAATGTTTCTAAAAAGGTATATTAGAGAAAAAATAGTGAAATTCTAGAACTTCTGTAAGCTTTACTAACCTAGTCTAGTCTAACCTTTCCGCATTGAATTCAAAATGAAAAAAAAAATACTATTTAAAACCAAACCTTTTTTTAAATTTAGGATAGAGTAGGGAATGATTAATGATGTAAATTTAGCATCTATCACATCATCCAGTGATAAAACCCTGTCAATCATCATGACCTGCCACCACGATGGCCTGCTATCTGATGATTGTTCAGCCACCACAACAACCCCCTACACGAGGATGCTTCCATGCTGCTACTCCTGTCGCAAATGACAGTTACTCGGCCAGCTGATGTTTGTAAACAAACCATCCATGGATGCTGGGTGACGTCATTGACCAGATATGGCTGATTTGTTTACAAATCCCAGCTGGCTGGGAATCTGTAATTTTGTAGTGGCAGTAACAGTTGAAAGGTTCTCTCCCTGTTGAAGACCTGTGGTCTGGCATGGTTCAGGAAGGTGGGGGTGGGGGGCACACACTTGCTGCCCTCCCATTTTTTTTAAAATGTCACTTTTAAAGAACTACATTATGCTGTTCTGTAACTTTGACTCCCATAGATTTCAGAGAGTTTAGAGCTATAGTCAGGGTTCACTCATCTCCTACGAACTGAACTTTGCTTGGTTCACACATCCCTAGTTACAGCACTTTAGAGTATCCGAGAGAGTGTCTTGTAATGGTATGTTATGTTTCTAAATTTACTGAAGATGATCATTAAGGTTGAGGTAAAGCCATGCAGATTAGCTTTCATTGCTTTCCTTGGGCTTGAAATAGAACCGACATACCATTCATGTGTGTCTAGGATCTTTCTAGGTCTGTCTAGTAAATGGATTCTCTTTCACATAACTTTGAGTCAGATGGAATACCTTTGTAAAATGAACTTCTAATCTTTAGTCAATATAGGGTTTATGTTGTGCAAGGAAAAGTACAGAAAAAGTAAAGTATTCCCATTACCGTGTCCATCTGTAAGCATTTTACACATTTGCATTAGAGACATATCAATGTTTATTTTTCCACTATTCTGATTCCTATGAGACAAAGTACATGTAGTACTTTGAACCATGTTGCTAGGTGCTTCATAAATGTAGCTCTGAGTTTGGATTGGTCACTCCCTCCCTTTTAGCCTTTTAGCCAGAGATCCCACTTACAACATGAACCATTTCTTGTAGCATCAGCATCAGCAGGCAGCTAAAGGAAGAACACGAGGAAGCTGGGGCACTGGCAGGTTTGGAAGAGGAAGTTCCATTCTCCTCCTACTCTGAATGCTGGGGTCTGGGGGTAGGACATTTGATTGATTGATCCTAGCAACCAACCACTAGAGCTGACAGGGTAGGTGATGGATGGATGCTGTCAGCCAGCATATTTTTTACTGACAACAGCTCTGTTGCTGAGGCTGAGCAGTGTGGCAGCAGGGAGAATGAATGGGCATTTGTTAATTTGCACCCCTTGTCTACATCCTTGATAGCAGAGGACACTATGACAGCGGTGATTTGGTGGAACAGTGCATGGTGCAGCTTTCAATCTGGCTCCCCCTCCAGCCTCAAAAAGACTATGCCAAGGGCAGGTGCCCCTCCTGACCCTGCCTTGTCCTGGCCCTGCATAGGTGATATACCGGTACCTATATAATGAGTGTTAAAACATGTGCCTATATAAATAAATACATTAATATCAAATACCAGTCAATATTATAAATAAAATTCAAATCTTCTTAAAGAAAATTTACTAATTGATATTTTAAATAAACTACAAATCTTAAAGAAAATTTATGGTCACAGTAAGCAGTTTCATTTTATAATATCAGCATTGTAATAACAATACAAACATTAGATATTTTTGATAATTTCCTTTCATGTTGTGAGTGCTGCCTGTCTGCGGGCTATCTCTTTCTACAACTTCCTAGATTCCCTGCTTGCTTTGCAGCTTCTGCTCTGCTGTTTACATTTGATTTCCTAAAACTATATATCTCATGGTACCTTGCTGCTGGAAAACAGTGATTTCTGTACTGGCTCTGCCTCCTGAAACTCCTCTAAGCTTCTCTGTATTTCAGAAGGCAGGCTCTGTGAAATGTGTGACATAGCGGTGCCTATTTATAGGGCATAGTGAATACACGTCTCAGAATTCAAGGAAGAAAATGTGTGGGGATCTTCACAATGTAAATTTACAGATGTCAAAATAATTCAAAGTAATAGTAGTAGTAGTCTAGTAATAACTGAAATACGCTGAGGAATTGATTATATGATTTTATATTTTGACCATAGGTGCACTATAGGTAAATTATCATATGTAACAATAATATTCTAATAGATAGATAAAAAGTGCAATTTATCTTAGTCCATTCATCAAAATTGATAAAGTGTCTTCTCCATAATTAAGTGTAAATACCAAAACATGCTATAGAGTTGCTCCAAATGGCATTTCCATTTGAGTTTAATCTACCACTCCAAAGTTATCTCCAGTTGCCAAACACATTTCCAGATATAAATGACCTCTTAATAAAAAGAATGTCTATAATCGCTGACCAGATATGTACAGTAATGGGCCAACATAGGGAGTGCAGAGAAGAGGACAGACTCATCCCACAAAACGTTTTCTTTAATTAAATGTTAAAAACAAACTAGAAACTCACTCACAGGTTTAGTGCTTCATCCAGCATTTGTAATAACATATCCGGTTTGGTAGATAAACTGCATTTTTTTATCTATTTATTTTTTTATTTATTTGTTAGAATATTATTGTTGCACGTGAGAATTTACAATTTAATGTTGATTGGCATTTAGATTTATCTCTGCATTTTAGTCACATCTTTTTTATATATATCCTTGTGATAGAGATGCAACAAACTTTTCAATTCATTCGTAATTATTTATATTTTTTTAGAGCACAGAAACTACTTGTTTTTGTGTATTTAGAGGCAGATATTTCTCAATTGTCTATAAGATAATAAAGAAAGGTATGCCATGTCAAGATCAGGCAATGGCCGCAAAATGAGACCCAATCACAATTAACCAATAAGAGAAAACCAATTGAAACATATACTACACAATTAGGCTAACATATAGATAATATGCGGCTAACACAGTACTTTCAGGCTGATTGTGTTATAAGGCCACATGGCACTATAAATATATGGTGAAAGAGGGTAATAAGAGGAGATAATAAAGAAAAGAGTGACTATCTATTGGTCAGAAAAAGAGAAAAGAAAAAGGCAGGGAAATTAGGTTGTGGGCAATTCCGAGGACCAAAAAAAAAATAAAATAAAAAGGTCACTACGAAGGAGATGGTATCTAAGTGTAGCACCCTCTATGTATATAGGGGTTTTTTTGGTTAGACAGTGGTTTGCCAGAAGCCTGGGATGAGTCAGCCTGGGAGTGAGGTAGTGAATTTATCTCAGGGCAAACTAGGAGGCTCTACAGCTACAGGCTTCTGGAACCATCCTACCCTTCTAGAAACTGCTGGACCTTTCTAGAAGAGGGGAGGAGGGCTGGATTTGCATGTTTGAGGTAACCTGCTCAATCCCCAAGCAGAAGGCCTGGCATGGTAGTTTGGAAAGCCCTTAAATGTGGAAGAGCCTGATCAGCAGGGGAGTTGTTGAAGATGGATTGAAGGAAGGTGCTGGTGTGGAGCCTGGGAGGGGACTCCAGCGGAGGGGGATGCTACCAACAGATGGAGTTGGATAGAAGGATCTACACCGCCCTACAGTCTGCTTGGAAGAGACAGCCTGTCAGCAGGGAAGGAGCCAGCCCAGCATAAGTCCTGAAAGCAGAGTCAACCCATTAAGCTACAGGACAGGTCAGTGTGAGTACTTCTACACCCCCTGGGGCCACAGAAGGGAGAGGGCGGTCAGGTGAAATACCAAACTAGTTCTTATCTGGGACTACTCCAGTGTTGATTTTGGAATCCCTTGCCAGGGTGGATGAGGAGAGCTTCATCTGGGGTCTGAGGAGGTTCATCAAAGGGGACTTAGTGCTCCTTACTAAGACTGTTGCTGATATTTGTCCACATTTTTGTACATTTTGTTGCTAAGAAGTTGTCCTCAAAGTTCTACTATTCCTTGGGCATTCCATATAACCCTAGACCCCATCCAAGCTGTTAATCCCCTAATAAAAACAACAAAAACAAGCTCAGGGACTCTTTTACTGACTCAGAGAAAGTGTGCAAAATTATTATTATTATTGTTATACAGGATTTATATAGCGCCAACAGTTTGCTCAGTGCTTTACAATATAACGGGAGACAATTCAGCAACAATACAGTTTAATACAAGAGGGTTAGGAGGGCCCTACTCATTGGAGCTTACAATCTAAGAGGGAGGGAAATGTGTGTTGCCTGGCTGTGCAGAGCTTAGGAGGATGCTGCAACATTGAGCAGCTTTCAAGGGGGTAGCATTACATAAGTCATCTGTCAGGGTAATCAGATTTGATCATCTGGGATATCTCTGCTCTGTCTTTTAAGAGAGTTGAGACGGTGTGGCCTCCAATTCATTGTCTAGGGATAAGAGCTTCTTGAGGTCATTAGAGGTGGAGAAATGGATCCAAATATATCATAGGGTAGTGAATTTTCATTGCCCTACACCAGCATTTCCTCCCATGTGCATAAAATCATTCAATGTGGAAACCCATAAGGATAATGGGTTGTACTGGTTGTCTTCTGAAACAATGGTATAAGCTGGCGTGTTTTTGTGTATTTAATTCTATGATTTTTAATGTACATTGGGCAACTAGGATATTATGATTTAGCTTAAATTAAATGTAGCTTAGTTAAAGTTTTTATAAATATGTTATCTTTATTGTGTACAGGGCTACAAAACACAATTGTGTTAAATTTTTTTTTATTTTAAATCAGGTAAAAAAAAGAATATTACATGAAAAAATTTTTGTTCACCTTTTGCAGTTAGCAGAAGAAGTTCTGAGCACTTTTTATTATAGTCACCAGGCTAATCTTATTTATTGAGAAAAGGTCTGTGATGTTTACAGAGCTAATTATTTAAACATATCACACACAGAGACGCACATATTAATAAATTAGAAGAAGGAGCCCTCCCAAATCCCTTCCTGTTTTGACCATATGGGGCCATAATGATTTTCAGTTAGAAAGAGACAGACAGAAAGGAGTTGCTTTACTAAAGACAAATAAACTGTTTACTTTGCAAGGGAATTTGCTCCAGAGCTTAGTAAATGTGGTAGCATTTCATTTTAGAAAGAATACCCATTCAGATGCAAGGAAAAAGGAAAAAAAAAGAATTTTTTATTTACACATGATTGGATGATCGCAGTCAGTAGATCTTTACCTTATTCACTAAGTTCTGGGAAATATTCCCTTGCAATTGAACAGCCTATTTGCCTTTCGTAAATCAACTGCTCTATTTATACACACTATATTGCCAAACGTATTGCTACACCCCTCCAAACCATTGCTTTTGGGTGTTCCAATAACCTCCATGGCCACAAATGTATAAAATCAAGCATCTAGGCAATGCAGACTGCTTCTACAAACATTTGTGAAAGAATGGGTCGCTCTCTGCACCTCAGCCACCAAGTGGTAGGCCATGTAAAATGACAGAACGGGCACAGTTTGCAGAAATCGCCAACTGTCTGCAGAGTCAATAGCTAAATACCTCCAAACTTTGTGTGGCCTTCAAATTAGCTCAACAGTTAGAAAAAAAGAACGATGTGAACAGAGTGTTCACAAAGAGGCAGTTATGTAAAGGACAAGGCAATACACAAACACATAGTAATGTAATGCTTTTATTAGCAAAATTGCACTATCAAATAGTTTAATGAAGACTGCACAATAGCCATCACCTCACCTGTAGACAATATACACAGTACAACCTAAAAACAAAAATAAAAAAGAGACATCGTGGCTAGGCCAAAATGCATGATATGCTGAATGGGCAACGATATAAATCCAAATCAATCACAATATATGAATTATCACAAGCCTAGATATGGGATAAGTCACTTAGTGAAGCAGTTCCTGGTAAAAAATCAAGGCAAGCAGAGTCAATGTGTGTAGAAGTGGTGACAAACTAAAGGCACTGACGACAACCTGGATGAAACATCACCTGCTCAGCAGGTCGCTGAAATAAGTTTGAATGACTTTGATGCAAGTCATGCAGTGATGATAGTAAAGGAATCCTCATGGGATCAGTAGGTAATTGATATAACGTTGTTGTATCCTTAGTGTGAAGTTCTGTGTCGTCCAGGTATGAGTGGAGTGTAACAACTCACCACCTGCTTAGCCAGGTGAAAATGAGGTTACCCTTCCAGGGATGGACAGTTCCTTGAGGGGAGTCCGTATGGCAGCCACCGTATTGGGGCTGTCCATCAGTGGTCTGCACTGAAAAGTTGCCGTGACTCCTCGTGTCACCGCCCTGAACAAGGTGCATAGACTCGGTCAAGACTGCCAGCCGTGATGTCACTCACATCAACGCGTTTCACCAATGGGTGTATCTTACTCAACTTCGTCAGGACCAATGGGAGACAAGTTAGCACGATCATTTATAGCAGGCAACCCCGTCAATCATATGCTGCTAACATACCCATTGGTATTTTATTAAAAACGGTCAGTACAATCATTCCACACACTGCTAGGTGAATCAGAGGGTAAATAAAATAATAATCTTTGGGTGAACAAAGGAAAAGGAAATATGCAATACTAGCATACAAGGTATTGGACTACTGAAGGAAATTTCCTGGGGCCGGTTAAAATCCATAAGATCCCAATTTTATTAGTTTTGCAGAAAAACTTGGAGATCTAATTCCACATTTAACTTATTAGGATACAGAGTATTCAGTTTATAAATCAAATGTTTTTAACATTTTAACAATTACCTCTCAAAATTTCCTCTTAATGGGAAATTAAGGGCATTGCATTCCACTCATACCTGTACGACACAGCACTTCACACTAAGGATACAACAACGCTATATCAATTACCTACTGATCCCATGAGGATTCCTTTACTATCATCACTGCATGACTTGCATCAAAGTCATTCATACTTATTTCAGCGACCTGCTGAGCAGGTGATGTTTCATCCAAGTTTATGTCAGTGTCTTTAGTTTGTCACCACTTCTATACACATTGACTCTGCTTGCCTTGATTTATTAACAGGAACTGCTTTACCAAGTGACTTATCCCATATCTGGGCAGAAGAAACTCTGCAATAGAGACAATGGGCCATCAGGGCCAGCAAGACCTTCTCTGCTGGCCTAAATATTGTCTAAACTATCAGAATCATTGACTTCAGTTTTATTATATTTTTTCCATGAATGTGGTATTCCCAATGGTCTATTCTCTTCAGTTCTTACCTTCTCTCTTGGTTTCGCTGCTTCCAATAGTGTATGTTTATCCAATCATATTTCAGCCATGACAGCCATAGTGTGTTGCCAGGGTCTAAACGAGCTATAACCGGTTCCCGACCACCCTATAGCAGAAATACTGTTACAGAGCAGCACGGGTGCGCAAAATCACACATATATATTTCCGGGCAGGGGGCGCACACGAGCCACGCGCAGCCTCGGCTTTCAATTACCGGACCACGGCCAGTAATTACCGAGCATCTCCAATGGGGAGACTGTGTTGTTTACAAACAGTCTTTCTTCCTGTCAGGTCAGGCACACTGCTCCGGACGGCTGTGAAGCCCACCCCCCACCTTGCCCCCTAGTAAAACACTCCCTACATATACAGTGGGGCAAAAAAGTATTTAGTCAACCACCAATTGTGCAAGTTCTCCCACTTAAAAAGATGAGAGAGGCCTGTAATTGGCATAATAGGTAGACCTCAACTATGAGAGACAAAATGAGAAAAAAAATCCAGACAATCACATTGGCTGATTTGGAAAGAATTTATTTGCAAATTATGGTGGAAAATAAGTATTTGTTCACCTACAAACAAGCAAGATTTCTGGCTCTCACAGACTTGTACCTTCTTCTTTAAGAGGCTCCTCTGTCCTGCACTCATTACCTGTATCAATGGCACCTGTTTGAACTTCTTATCAGTATAAAAGACACCTGTCCACAACCTCAAACAGTCACACTCCAAACTCCACTATGGTGAAGACCAAAGAGCTGTCGAAGGACACCAGAAACAAAATTGTAGACCTGCACCAGGCTGGGAAGACTGAATCTGCAATAGGCAAGCAGCTTGGTGTGAACAAATCAACTGTGGGAGCAATAATTAGAAAATGGAAGACAAACACCCCCCACCAAGCCAATACACAAACACATACATCCCATAATAGTTTGCTCCAAAGCACGACACACAATCGAACAATGGGATGCAACCACATGGTATTAAACAATCAACAACCCCCCACCCCAATATTAGGACAAATTACCCTGTACCCCTAGCAGGCACAAGGTGACTTACACATAAGAGGGATATGGGGAGCTGAGACAGGGGTCTCCCCACCTCTCCAAAGTGATCTGGGTTCCATGGGCCCCCCACCCAAAGTGACTCCCGTCACAGTATAGTCCTGAGATAATTTCTATCTTTGTTTACTTTACTTTAATAAATCTAACCTCTTGCCACTCACATAATGTATATGTGCAGCAGCAAAGATGGTGAGCTTTAAAACCCACACGCCACACATATGTGTCCATGGGTGGCAGAGCTTTTTGTGCTGAAAGCATGCTCCTAGCAGAGTGACCAAATGTCTATACAGGCTGCTAATCATCTGACCACTGTGACAGCCAATTACAGTAATCACGTGATTATCCAGTCCTTCCCAACCTTCCTGGGTGTGAACACCCTATTAAAGGACCGCTGGGACTGAGTGGGAAGGGGTTAACTTATTTTTTTAGTTTTGGATATAATGGGAAAGGTTACAATCCTTATCAGGTTTTACTGCCATGCAGGGCTCCATTAGAGAGATTTTGCCTCACTTTCTGTTCTGAGGACAACATTTTGCAGATCAAGAAGTAGAAAGCCTCTGCAACAGGAAAGCAAACAACAGTGAAAAGCTGACATAGGTCATCTAGTATTGTCCTGCTTAACATATAAAAAGCATTTTTACGCATGCGCATGTTGCTGTTAGAGAGATATTTTCCCTCGTTTCCTATTCTGGGCACAACCTTTTTACTGAGCTTCTAAACGGAGTGAAGCCTGGCAGAATGCAAGAATTTCGTGTCCCTCTACATTTTGTTTTTTGATGTTTTGTTTAGTGGAAAGTGATCCACAAAAGGTTTTACCTACTATAATTTCAAAAGCTTGTATGCATTGCTATTGCAGTCTGTATAAACTATGCAAAAAAATAAATCCCAATGGCAATCCATAATGTGTCAGGAAACAAAACGTACTGAAGTTTTCAACTTCTGTTGCTTGTATTAAACTAAAAATATACTAAGTGGGCATATCCTGTTTGTACATTTGTTTTGTCTTGTTTGTAAGTTAAAGGGAACCTTGCAGGATAGAAATATGTGAGAATGAACTATCATAAGGAAAAAACTGGCAAATTCAAGTAATTCTTAATACAAACACAACTTTTTGCTACTTCATCTGACATAGGGTAAAATGTTGGGTGATCAGGACACAAATAAAATTATATTCAGTAATCTCTGGAATGCATTCACATTCACCCTTGTTTTCTGTACATTCACCCTTGTTTGCTGCACATACAGGAAAATACCCCTTGATCTTTCAGAAATCCAGTGTGCTCTAAAAAAGGAACTAAACTGTATCTGAGCACCACACACCTAAAAAACACTATTTTATTAATTTCTAATATTCAAAGCAAACTCACCCATCCACCCATGTCTCCATGGCAGATAACTCACTTTGAAAAATATCCCCCTAGCATTTCTAGCAGTGGCCATTTTGTATAAGGGCAGATGATTCATATAACATTTACTTACTGGAATCCATCTCCATCTGAAGAAATGTAAAAAAAAAAAGTCAAACCAAGTAAATATAATATAACTTACTATCTATTTACCAATGCTAGCAGCATAAGGATTACAAATATTTAATGTTGATTGAGAGAGTTTATTTCAACTTAAACTTATTGTTTGGGCTGAAACACTGTGCCTTTGTTGCATTTAAATCCCAACCAGCATAGTCAGCCCTGCCAGGTGGACTATAGAACTCTACCTCTCTCTGACCCGCGTGCATAGCTATTCTATTGCCTTGACGTGATACATTTCTAGGTTCATGATGAAAAGGGAAAAAAAATAAAAAATTAATACTGGCACATGAGGCATTGCAAGATTGACAGTTACAAACATGACTCGGAAAGGCAAAGACATGAAGGGACTTTTGGTTTCGCAACAGCTGGATGGCCGCCAGTTTCATACCCCTGCCTTAGGGGTTAGAGGGAGGTTTGGGGGTAATTTTAGGGATATATATATTTTATTTCCCCAGAGTAGTCTGAGTAACCAGTCGTTCTCGGCAATGGAAACCCATGCCGAAAAACACCAGCAATGGATTCCTGGCTCAATAAAATGCATCATCCATTGCATGCATGTATTTTAACAGACAAAATGTGCTCTTGTTTTCACCGTAGTGGATACGTTGGTGTGTGACTAACACACAAGCAGAAACAGAAACAAAACCTCCTGCCAAGATCAAAATTCAGCGGGTTGAACCATAACTGAAAGTTCATCCAATAGCTGATCAAAGGTTGTGCAGTTCTAACACAAGGCTGGGGAGCCCAATATCAGCTGTAACAAAAAACAAAAGAGCTCTGAGGAAGAAGGGATCCCCCTTCGAAACACGTCAACTTTATCCTGAGAGTCTCCCCTCTTAATGGGACCCGCATGTGTCTGCTATTCCAGTGCGCTGATGTTGGATTTACAGTTGTGTCCAAAATTATTCAACCCCCACTGAAATTGAGTGTTTTGGCCAGTTTGACATTGCTTTTGATCATTCAGTCATCTTGCTTACATTTACATTAAAGAGGCACTTGTAGGTCAGACAAATATAACATAACAGTTATAATGAAATAACCACAAATGTCTTTTCTGTGCTCACAGCATTATCAGTTTTATTCAACCCCCAAGTGACATTCAATCTTAGTACTTAGTACAGCATCCTTTTACAGTTATAACAGCTTTTAAACGTGAAGCATAGCTTGACACAAGTGTCTTGCAGCGATCTACGGGTATCTTCGCCCATTCTTCATGGGCAAAGGCCTCCAGTTCAGTCACATTCTTAGGCTTGCGCACTGCAACTGCTTTCTTTAAGTCCCACCAGAGGTTCTCAATCGGATTTAAGTCTGGTGACTGCGATGGCCACTCCAAAATGTTCCAGCCTTTCCTCTGCAACCATGCTCTAGTGGACTTGGAGGTATGCTTGGGATCATTGTCCTGTTGAAAGGTCCAACGTCTCCCAAGCCTCAGGTGTGTGACGGACTGCATCACGTTTCCATCCAATATCTCCTGGTACTGAAGAGAATTCATGGTACCTTGCACACGCTGAAGCTTCCCTGTACCTGCAGAAGCAAAACAGCCCCAAAGCATGATTGACCCTCCACCATGCTTCACAGTAGGCAAGGTGTTCTTTTCATCATAGGCCTTGTTCTTCCTCCTCCAAACATAGCGTTGATCCATGGGCCCAAACAGTTCTAATTTTGTTTCATCAGTCCACAGAACACTATCCCACAACTTTTGTGGTTTGTCCACATGGCTTTTGGCATACTGCAGTCGACTCTTCTTATTCTTTGGAGACAGCAAGGGGGTACGCCTGGGAGTTCTGGCACGGAGGCCTTCATTACGCAGTGTGCGTCTTATTGTCTGGGCTGAAACTTCTGTACCCACATCTGACAAATCTTTTCTCAGTTCCTCAGCAGTCACACGGGGACTTCTCTCCACTCTACGCTTCAGGTAGCGCACAGCAGTCGAAGTCAGCATCTTCTTTCTGCCACGACCAGGTAGCGTTTCAACAGTGCCCTTTGCCTTGAATTTGCGAATGATGCTTCCTAAGGTGTCTCTTGGTATGTTTAACATCTTTGCAATCTTCTTATAGCCATTGCCCTTCCTGTGAAGAGAAATCACCTCTTCTCTTGTCTTCCTGGACCATTCTCTTGCCTTCACCATGTTTGTAACCACACCAGTAAATGTCTAGAAGGAGCTGAGTATCACAGTCATTTTAAAGCTGCCTAATTGGTGCTTATTATGCTTGATTGCTGCTCGGTGACATCCACAGGTGTTTTCAATACCTGATGGAAAGCACCTGTATGAACCTCTGTTCTTCAGAGTGGTAGTCTTTAAGGGGTTGAATAATTGTGGCAATGAAGAAACCACATAAGAACCATTTACTACTGTATTACATAAACAATTGATGTCATTTTAGTTGCATTTGGGTAGTTACAACGTCCTTGTAGGATTTGATTCTGAATACAATTCCAAATGTACACTATAGTCCCTAAACCCCTTTACAGCATTGGGGGTTGAATAATTTTGGACACAACTGTATATGTTTTTATAATTTGCTACTTTTGTGAGTACTTTTGTGAGTACTTTTGTGAGTATATATCTCAATTCAATAAATTCACCCTTTACTCAGTGAGGTAATGCGCAACATTGGTGCGCTCTTGTTTTTGTTTTTTGTTACAGCTAATAACACACAAGCATTGGCATGCTTTTTGAAATTGCCCTGCAATGTATTTTTACACATGCTGCAATATGTTTATTTTTTAACTTTTGTTTTTTTGAAACATTGCAAGTGTCCCACAAATATACAACACGTCATTTTTTTCAGCATACACCAATGCTCTGCAAACTGAAACAGTAAGAAATAAGACCATTAGCCTTGGTCTTATATTGGGACAGCATTCCTTGACACAGCCCAGCGTTGCTGGTCTGAATGAACCCTAATGTGAATTTGATATAAGCTATCAGTAGAGTGGCGTTTTTCAGCATTCAAATACCACAGCGGACACAGATACACTCTAATTCCAGTTACTGTATAAAGATGTACTGTAGAACTTGTGTAGCACAAAGCTGCTTACTAACATGTCAAATGAGAACAATTTAGTAATGCTGTTTGCTTTACTGATTATGATGCATAACATGTATTCTACATTCATCATATCGAAACAGGAATGTATAAACACTTAGAGTATGCTAAATGAAATGACAAAAGTTATCTCATGTCTTCATTCTCAGATTAATGGAGTTTAAGTGTTTGGCTGGCAAAATATAAACGCAGGCAGTACAAGTCTGCAATACCTGCACATTTTCCGATGTTTTTTTCTTCAAAAGTGCAGAAAAATACCAGTTAATCCTGCTGGAAATCCAGTGAGCTCCCAGCTTCCTGTTTGACCTGACAGCACAGTACTGTTGCTGCCGTGAAGTTCCCAAGCAGTGTTGTTCGTCCCACAAAGTTCTCTTTAGCTGAACTACAAAACACCTCCTCTGCTTATCTTCATAACATAAGGGAGGGAGATCACCCAGCCCAGCAAAGGTGAACTGGGTAGGACTCATGACACTACTTGGGATTTTAAGGCAACACAAACCGAAGGATCAAGAATTTAGGAGCCTATTGGAATCTAACAAATTTAGCAGATATTTGTTTGGTCTTGTAGTGTTTTCAAAGAGATTAAAAAATATGGGGAAATGTGCATGTATTGCTATGATATACTGAATATATTTTTTGTTAATTTTGCGTAGACATAAAGAAGAGAAATAGAAAGATACTGTACTTTCTAGTGTACGTTCTATTATTGACAAGGAATGATGGAGACAGTCTAGTAGGATATTTATATCAGGACCATGAGAATGAGAAACAAATAGAAAAGTAAATGAAAATAGGGCAAAGAAAAGGGGAAAAAAGAAGAAATGAATAGGAGCAAAGTTGAATAAGGGGGGAAGAGAAGAGGTAGGAGAGGGGGAGTGGTCAGGAATAAAGGGGAGGGGAGGGAATTGTTTGCATCCTTCATTCCAGCCATGATTAGACAGCAATGTCAGCCACAATACCCATCTAGTAAATCGCAAAACTCTTGAGAAAACAGTTTTTATAAAACTGAAAACTACAAATAAAAATCAGTTAATTCCACTCAGCCCTCAGCTATACAGTGGATATAAAAAGTCTTCACACCCCTGTTAAAATGTCAGGTTTCTGTGATGTAAAAAAATGAGACAAAGATAAATCATTTTAGAACTTTTTCCACCTTTAGGCTAGGTTCACACTCGTGCAGTACATTGCGTGTGATTCGCACAGGAACTGCACCGCAGTCCTGTGCAAATCACATGCGAATTGTGTACAGTGCGATTTAAGCCATACATTATGTATGGCTCAAATCGTACCAAAAAGGTGCAGGGCTCTTTTTTGGGTCTGCACTAGAATCGGATCGCATGGGTATTCACACCTATGTGATTTGATTCTGCACATCGCACTGCATTTTGCGGACCGATTTCAGGGTGCTGTTAACTTAACATACACGCCCGCATTGGTACGCATGAATGGGGTGCGATTCTGATGCGGTGCGGAATTCACACAGAAAATGCTGCGAATTCTGCACCACATCAGTGTGAACCCAGGGTTAATGTAACCTATAAACTTTACAACTTGAACAATATACTGAAATCTTTTAGGTGGGAGGAAGCAAAAATGAAAACTAAAATAAGTTGCATGAGTGTACACTCCCTTAAGCTAATACTTTGTTACACCTTTTGATTTTATTCTAGCACTCAGTCTTTTTGGGTATGAGTCTATCAGCATGGCACATTTTGACTTGCCAATATTTGCCAACTCTTCCTTACAAAAACTCTCCAAACTCTCCCCTGCACAGCCCTCTTCTGATCACCCCACGGATTTTGGATTGGATTCAGGTCTGAGCTCTGGCTGGGCCATTAAAAAACTTTAATCTCCTTTTGGTGAAGCCATTCCTTTGCTGATCTGGATGTATTCTTTGGGTTGTTGTCATGCTGAAAGATGAAGTTCATCTTCATGTTCAGCTTTCTAGCAGAAGCCTGAAGGTTTTGTGCCAATATTGACTGGTATTTGGAACTGTTCATAATTCCCTCTACCTTGACTAAGGCCCCAGTTCTAGCTGAAGAAAAACAGCCCCATAATGCTGCCACCACCATGCTTCACTGTGGGTATGGTGTTCTTTTGGTGATGTGCAGTGTTGTTTTTGCGGCAAACATATCTTTTGGAATTATGGAAAAAAGTTCAACCTTGGTCTCATCAGACCATAACACATTTACCCACATGCTTTTTGGGAGACTTCAGATGTGTTTTTGCAAAATTTATCCGGGCTTGGATGTTTTTCTTCGTAGGAAAGGCTTCTGTCTTGCCACTCTACCCTATAGCCCAGACATATGAAGAATACGTTCTTATTATCACATGTATCACACCGCCAGTACTTGCCAAATATTCCTGCAGCTCCTTTAATGTTGCTGTAGGCCTCTTGGCAGCCTCCCAGACCACTTTTCTTCTTATCTTTTTTTCAGTTTGAGAGGCGTCCAGTTCTTGGTAATGTCACTGTTGTGCCATATTTTCTCCACTTGATGATGACTGTCTTTACTGTGTTCCATGGTATATCTAATGCCTCGGAAATTCTTTTGTACCCTTCTCCTGACTGATGCCGTTTAACAATGAGATCCCTCTGATGCTTTGGAAGCTCTCTGCAGACCATGGCTTTTGCTGTAGGATATAACTAAGAAAATGTAAGGAAAGGCCTACTAGAACAGCTGAACTTTATTTGGGGTTAATCAGAGGCACTGGAAATGATAAGTATGTCATCCTATTTAACATGATTTTGAATTTGATTGCTTAATTCTGAACACAGCTACATCCCCAGTTATAAGAGGGTGTGCACACTTATGCAACCATATTATTTTAGTTTTTTTATGTTTACTCTCCCCCCTAAAAGATTTCAGTTTGCTTTTCAATTGAGTTGTACAGTTTATAGGTCATATTAAAGGTGGAAAAAGTTCTGTGATTATTTATCTTTGCCTCATTTTGTTAACATCACAGAAACCTGACATTTTAACAAGGGTGTGTAGACATTTTATATACATTGTATTTACATTTTCAGACATCAATTGTTAATAACATCAAACTTCAAAAGATAAAAATCACAAACGAAAGTTTAAAAAAACATTAAGCTTATAAGGGAGAAAGAACAACTCTGATACACTATTATTTCCTTTATTCCATTACTTGGGAATAAAGTATTATTATTTACTAATGGTGGAAGCTCTTCCTTAGAAATCAGGAGGCAAGATCTTCAATGGTGGGAAATATTTTCAGTCTGTAATTAGGATTTAAGTGCCCCCAAGGGAAACTGCAATGCTTTAGTTCTTTTTTTTTTTTATTGCATTTCTTTATAGATGTTTGCAAATTCGATGTGTTATATTATTTTTGTAATTCTTCGTATAATGACTTTATTTTTCAAAAAAAAACTTTCTTATAGAATATATTCACAACACTTGGTTTGCAAAGCAAACTGGGTGCTGTGATAAGAAATCCCAACTGTATTTGCAAGTTTTTTGCCTTCCTGGGGGAATTTACATCACTGCTAGGAAAACCTGTGGAGTTGACTGATATTCAGGTCTAGTTTTTAGCAATAGAGTTGCACAGGGAGCCTTTATGAACCTCCTGCATTGTGCTCATCTTGTTGGCTGCAATTGGTAAATTAAAAATATATTCATATGCAATATCTAATATTTACCCGATAAAGCAACATTTTTATTTTTTGGTATTGAACATTATCTCTATCCTCTGCTGAATGGGTGTCTTGTATTACACTACATAGCCTTTCACCTACCTGGTATGTATTAAAACAGTGTGATACAGTGTTGCATCAATTTAAAACTTTCAGGTTCTTTTTATTTCCAAGCAGATTGCATATAAAACCAGACTATGTATTTGTTTCTAGAGCATCAAAATTACTTTGGAATAGATGAGCATTTGGGACCTGTAGCAGTCAGTATTCGCAGGGAGAAGGTTGAAGGTAATAGAGAAAAAGAAGTGTCTCCATTCTGCTACCGGATTGCTTTCCGAACCAGCGAGGTAATCTTTTTATTAAAACGTGTTTCTCTGCTTTCTTGGATAAATGTTTGCAGTGTTTGACCTTTGACTGGGTAAATGAATGGTGGGATCCATGAGTTTAAATTGCAGTTGGTCATGTGCATATATGAAAACCTTAAGTGGGAACAAATCATGGTGGGATTTATGCAAGAATATTAATATTTACTCTTAAGTTATTAGAACTGTTTACATTTACAGTGTCATTTTCTACATTTACCCCATTGTTTACCTTATTTAATTGTATTGTATGAACCTGACATGTTAGGTTGATAGTGAGGGTATCCCAACACCTGAAAATTCATCAAAATGTCAGATAAGGGAGCAATGTTGTTAAAGCAGTATTAAACCCACAGGCAAAAATGTAATATATTATGGTGAACCAATCCTTAAGTGCGGTGAAAGCATTCCTTTTTTTTTTTTTTTTTTAACATTTTTTTCCTTTTATTTTCATCTGGTGATCCAGCCAGTAACACTCTACATGTTTTAGGATGTCTCCACTCTGGATGGAGGAGCAACAGAGACACCATTGGATAGCAGGATTGCATTGTCAGTCTGGAAAGAGTGGTAAATGCACTAGAAGATTTAGATAGACTTGACCAATAAATTAAAGCAGAACTTTAGTTAACAATTTTTAAGCAGATACTGCAACATTTTGGCAGGATAACCAGAGAAAATAATTTAAAATAAAGCCTAAAAGAAGAAAAGGTACGCAGCCAGCACCTCTAGGAATTGGTAAGCTGCAATGTAATACATTATTCTTTTCAGTTTTAATACCACTTTAACCAGTTGCCGACCGCAGATAGCCGAATGACGGCTACACTGCGGCCGGCCAGTTCTGGGAGGGCGTCATATGACGTCCTCCCAGAACGCTGTCTCCTGCGCGCCCCCTGGGATCTCTGTGCGGACACAGCTGATCACGTGATGTGGTAAAAGGCCAATCACAGCAGCTTTTACCACGTGATCAGCCGTGACACGCTGATCACATGGAAATGCAATTGCAGCTTCTCGGCTGCACTTTCCTCACGCTGTCAGAACGTGGGGAAAGTACTGCCGAGAACCAGCAGTTGTCAGAGCAGGGATCGGCACCGATCATCAGGGCACTGATGATCAGTGCCCTGATGATCGGTGCCCAGCAGTGCCACCCACCAGTTCCTCCCACCTGTGCCCAGCAGTGGCGCCCACAAGTGCCCAGCGGTGCCACCCACCAGTGCCAAGCAGTGCCACCTACATGTGCCCATCAGTGCCACCCACCTGTGTCACCCAACTCTGCCCATCAGTGCCACCCCCTTGTGCCCATCAGTGCCACCCACCTCTGCCCATCAGTGCCACCCACCTGTGCCACCCACCTGTGCCCATCAGTGCCACCCATCAGTGCAGTGCTGCCAGTCAGTGCCCAGCAGTTGCGCCAGTCAGTGCCCAACAGTGGCGCCAGTCAGTGCCAAGCAGTGCCGCCAGTCAGTGCCGCCTATCACTGCTGACTATAAGTACCCATCATCAGTGCCGCCTATCAGTTCCACCTATCAGTGCCGCCTATCCGTGCCACCTCATTAGTACTGCCTATCAGTGCCCTTCAGTGCTGCCTATCAGTGCCCATCAGTGCTGCCTATCAGGGCCCATCAGTGCTGCCTATCAGTGCAGCCTCATCAACGCACATCAGTAAAGGAGAAAAATTACCTGTTTGCAAAATTTTATAATAGAAACAAAGAAATCTTTTTTTTTTTTTTTCAAATTTTTTGCTCTTTTTTTGTTTATAGCGCAAAAAAAAAACCCCCAGCGGCAAGTAAATACCACCAAAAGAAAGCTCTATTTGTGAGAAAAAAATTATAAAAATTTCATATGGGTACAATGTTGCAAGACCACGCAATTGTCATTCAAAGTGTGACAGCGCTGAAAGCTGAAAATTGGCCTGGGCAGGAAGGGGGTAGAAGTGCCCAGTAGGCAAGTGGTTAAAGATGAACTAAACTCTGCAAGCTGTGCCCAAAGTAGGCAGACAAGAGGCTAAGAAATAGTCACCAGCATTGCCTATGGTCTCGCTTTTGGAGGTGGCCGTCTTAGTAGAGGGTGGACTTTTGCTACCTCATTTACGAGCCTCCAGCAAGGAGAATATCGAGCAGCACAATAGTGAGATCAATAACATTTACTCTGTGATCAAGCCTGTACTGAATAAAATGTTAGGGAGGGTGGTTTTGGGCATGGCAGAAGTGTGCTATTTCCAGTTTTAATAAAGTTGGATGTAAACTGATGTCATCAGTGTATGACTTCCTGCTTTTCTATTATAGTAAATCTTAATTTTTGAGTTCAGTTCAAGTTTAAGAGGTACATACAACATCATGGCTCTGTTATGTGGCACTGTTATGCACTCTTAGAAGCTAAGAGCCAAGAGAAAATGAGTAGGAAATTGACGTGGTTACAAATAGCATCCAGTCAAAATTCTTATTATCTTCTTATTTAGTTTTACATATAATAAAAAGACAAGCCTTCCTAAATTAGAGGTTATAGTTGGATTGATCTTTCTTTCCCATCATCACAATTCAGTATCTTCATGGTCACTGCTGGCATTTCTGTCAGACATAGAGTGGATTCATTGTTATCCCCAATAGGCAGCTTAGAGAACATCTCTATCCTCCTCTCCAACATCCACAAAATGACCTTGTCTTCTTCCATTCTGCTTATTAAGGCCCCAACAGCAGCACTGAGATTTGTGTTCTTCCTCAGCTTTATGCAGTAATGGCAGTGCTTGACAAATACATATTGAGATACACATATACAGCAATACCAGATAACAGCTAGGCTACATAGCATCTGTAAGGAGAGGAAGGAGGACAAGCCTGGCAAGGAGTGCAGCATATGATGCTCTGTGTCACACTTTGGGAATCTGTGAAATTTAGCTCTTCCAGGTCTGCCTCCGCCTGGTCCCTTATGAAGAAAAGCTGCACTTTATGTAGAACGCAGGGCATATTAGGATCAGTAGCAATCTTATTTCCCTCCCTTTCATATACACTAGTTTACAGATCTCTTCTCTTACCCTTCGTTTTGGTATTTAATGTACTTACTGGAAGTGTAAACATAAATCCACTTTATATTTTTTATGTATTTGTAGAAGTCACATTTTTGTGAATTTCAGTTGTATTCTTTTAATTTATATATATTTTTTATGTTATGTACTCAGCTTGGGTGTTTATTCATAATATTATTCTGAAAACTGAGAACCAAGTCTTTTTTCCTAAGGAATTTGAGACTTTAGGTCACTTTTTGAAGATAGTGTCTAGATTTCCCCCATGCTCCTTGTGTTCCAGTATCCAAGATGCAGGAGACTTTCTTTGTAAACTAGAATTTAAGAGACACCTAAGTGCCAAAGCAGCTCCAAAAATAGCACAGTGTGTGTTGGTGTGTCGCAAAACCCCTAGGAGTGTTGCCAACCTACCAGATTGAACTTCACTGACACAACACCCAAATTTTACTGGCACAGCCAAGTATTTTAAAAGCAGGCATTTCCAAAAGTAAAAAAAAATTGTTTTAAGTACAAATTTCGGTATTTAGTCTACAAACAAATACAATATGCAATTAGTAATGTGATTGCAAAAAACATATTTCTTATTTTATTTTCGATACTAAGTAAGTAACTCAGGGAGAGGACTCAGGAGGGCAATAAATTAGAATGGGCAGTCACACACACATGAAATTGACTCACAGTGATACTGACAGCAGTGTACAGCAGCACAGATGATGATGACACCTCACCAACATGCCGTGTCCCCTCCAGAGTCACAGTGGTAGTCTCTTTCCACACCAGGTGGCCCCTTCAGTCCACTCCAGTCCAAACAGCACCATTCCCGGTTTGTTTTGCTCCCATCCCGCAGACCCACACACGAGGCTTCAGCTGTTTTGCTTGGTTCCCTTGCACCATGACATAAAATGGCATGCTCAGGCACCACCTCTGCCAGACCTGCCCCCCACCAGTGCCACCCAAACACACTGTAACAGGCACTCGGATGGTCTGGTCCGAACCGAACGTCATATTTTTAACTGGCAACTGTTTCCTGTCACTAGCAGGAGAAAAGTGACCATATTTTACTGGCTGCCAGTAAAAATACGGTTGGCAACACTGACCCCGAGGCATTCTTTGGAAGTTCCTAGTAGGCTTATGGTACCCTTTAGAGCAGGGGTAGGCAACCTTTAAGAGGTGGATAATTGACTGAACAACATAGAAGTCATCAAAGATTACCAAGGTAAAAGGCCATTTTTTTTAATAAAAAGAAATGAACTAGCAAGGCCCCCATAAAAGTAAGGACGGCATGAATAAAACATAGAAAACTATAATACAACAAATGTTACTGTAAAAAATATAAACTTGGCCTACCGTAAAAGTCAACTTTAGTAAGGAATCTTGCATTCACATTTTTTTTCATGTATGGAGAGTCATTGGTCACACCACAAGTTTGTTGCAGGACTTCTGGTAGTGCAGGCTGACATGCTTCATTAATTTCAGACCTGGCTGGTCTCAATTCTGGCTTGGCTGTCTAGTTTGAGTTCTGGCCCAACTGGCTAGGTTGAGTTCTGGTCAATGTAAGTAGTATGTAAAGCAGTGTAGAGAGGCCAGTAGAATGTATTGCAGTGTACAGGGATCATTAGTATTTAAGGCAGTATACAGGAGTTAACAGTTTCTAGAGCTCAGTACAGGGGTCATGAGTATGTAGGGCAACGCACAAAGGCCAGTAGTTTGTAGGGTAGAGTACATGGGGTCTGTAGCTTGTAGGGCAGTGTACAGAAGTCAGTAGTTTGTAAGACAGAGTACAGAGGTCAGCAGTTTATGGCGAGATTATAGGGGATATCAAGGCAGAGTACAGGGGTCTGAATAAATAATAGGCAACACACCACACAGCTAACTTTTCAAGTTTCATGTAAAGACATAACAGTAAGTTGTAGTACATGCACAGGATCTCTCCACAGTTCCTCTGTATAGACAAAGGCAAATTCTCTGCTATAAGCATCATATACTGTAAATACATTTTCATTAGAACAGGGAGGAAATCCAAGCTAAAAGTGCAACAACATCAATACACGTGGATAGATAGCAGAAATTCTCTTCAGCTGGCATGCAGGAACTCGTGATCAGGTGGAGGTAGGAATCACAACATTTTTGTGTACAAAACCCCTATGTCAAGTGAAATCCACCTTATACGTCACTGTACAGAGGTCATTAGTTTGCAGGGCAGAGTAAAGAGATCAGTAGTTTGTAAGGGAGATTAAAGGTGTCAGCAGGGTAGAGAGGCATCAGCAGGGGAGAGGACAAGCGTCAACAGGGCAGCTAACAAGGAGCTAATCCCCGCCGACCCTCCTCTCTTGTACATCCCATGCGATGTCACATACAAGCATCTGCAAGGCACAGGAGAGGAGGGCTGACAGGGATTAGCACAACACACTTAGGCAGGTTGCTTCCCTGTGCCGCTCTGCAGGTTGGGGTAGGTGGGGGAGGAGCACTTCAGATGGAGTGTCAGCAAGGCAGGGGCACAGTTTGCCCACCACTAGATGGATCATGATCAACAGTTCGCTGACCCCTGCTTAAAAGTATATAGGACTTATCATGTGGGATGAGTTTCCACTGGGCATCACACAATTCTGTATTGTAGCTTGCAATGTTGCTGGACATTGCTCTATAGGTTCTCACTCTGGAGGAACTTACCTTTGTGGATTTAATTTCTACTGAATGTTTCTCCATAGGTTTTATTATTCTTAGATATAACTTCTTCATAGGTTCAGCTTCTGTTGGGTATCATCTTACTGGTTATAATTTTACTAGGCATTTCTCTGTAGGGTTTGAACCTGTGGGCATATTTCTGGTATCATAACTGTTAATATTGTTTTTTATGAAACAAGTCTCATTATTATTTTGAACACCCACATTTTCTAATAAAACTGGAAGGTTTTATTAGAAATACATAGGTATGGTGATTGCATTAGTTTTCACTTTTTATATACTTGTTAATCTTGCCAGAAGTGCAGTGTCCTTGATGCTTCTTATGTGTTTAATAGAAAGCACAAAGAAGCTTATCTTTATTGTGTGAACTACTAGTTCCATCAACCCACCATTTAAATAAAGAAGACCAAAGGCAGAAGTGTCTGGAGTCCAGCCTATGTGACAGCCAAGGCTGTCCTTAGACATAGTGGAGAAAAATGTGCAGATCTGAAGGGACAAGAAGTGTGTTCTTCACAGGAGTATTAGGTGAAATAAAGGAAGAAAAGCCTGTATAACAAAAGCTAATGTAGCCATTAAACAAATGCCAGTGAAATCAATTTTGTATTGTTTCAAAAACATGAGTTGTATTTTTAAATGCAGCTAGTATAAACCAAATACCAAAATTTGACTTTAACTGTGTCTCCTGTAATTTCCTGTACAAGAGCATTTAGACAGGGAAAGGGAGGGGCAGCACTTGGGTCAGTCAGGTGTCTTATTTGCACATGTGCTAACAAGGAGAATACTGACATGAGTAGAGTTCAGATAAGTGGCCTATTTATTCTCTTGCTGCCTTTTACTGTCCAGTCACAATCTGGGGACAGCTGGATGACATAGCTGTGTTGCTAAGCTGCAGTAGAGAGCATTCAGGTCATCAGGCAGGCAGATCAGACGTATACAGTGGGGGAAAATAATTATTTGAACTCCTTAAGATTTTGTAAGTTTGCACACTTACAAAGAAATTAAGGGTCTATAATTTTTTTTATCATAGGTGTATTTTAAATGATAGAGACAGAATATCAACCAAAATCCAGAAAAACACATGACACAAATGTTATAAATTGAGGTGCAGTTCAGTGAGTAAAATAATTATTTGATAGAAAAAACCTCCTGCGCTAAAATGGGGCCCTATCACTATAGCTGCTGACACTAACCTCTTACCAATGTGAGTCAATAAATAATATATATAAACAGTACAGCGCAAAAAATAATATAAATGCATAAACAGAATAAATAAATAATATAAATTAGTGCAAACAACCCCCCAATGTGCAAAGGGGTAAAACTTCTATAAATTGCAACACGTGTATTCCCTGCGGGAATAATAAAAGTGCCAAAGTGGTATGCCAAAACTCAATAAATCTAAAGTCGCTCAAATGTGATATATGCAAACGCACAATATAAAATGTCCATATACCGTGATCCAAACACAATATTCATGCAGGTGATGCTAGGTGTTCACACTGTGCAAATCCTTAGGTGGCTAAAGTGGCCCCTCACCTCCTTAAATCGACCCTACAGGGTCAGCTCGCTTAGGATGTAAACCCCTCTGATAGGTAACAGGATCCTCTCCAGAGTCCTCCAGTCCTTGCATGTACCACTCTGTCAGCAACCTCCTCTCCGGATCATATACAAATAAAGAGCCTCCATAGTGTAAAACTGCAATTTATTTGAATAAAACCAATATAAAATGTGCCCACTCACATGTATATTCTCCTTTCACATGGCTCTATACCTCATGCTATAAATGCATTGCATGGGTATTAATACAGGGATTTCAAATATGGCCCCCACGCCGGAAGTGACATCACCGCGCACCCAGAAATCCTCCTCGCGTACCCTGAGGAAGTCGCGTGTCCAGTGTGACGCAACGCGTCGGTATGCAAGGAGGATTTCCAGGTGCGCGGTGACATCACTTCCGGCGTGGGGGCCATATTTGAAATCCCTGTATTAATACCCATGCACTGTATATTTAGCTGTTTGCCTGGAGTTCAATTTCATCTTGTGATATGTATCTTTCTGGGTATGGTTTCACCAATGCACTATTTCTCTTTAAACTTTTCCATTACCTGCTATCCTGCATTTCACATCGTGTTGCAACTTTCTCTTCCATTAGACTTCTGTTCCGTTGTGTGGATTGTCTTCATCACAGCTTTTTTATCTGTACCTGTGTGTGTTCTGCAAACTTGTTTGATATGTAGCACCCTCCTAGTCAGGTGCTAGGATGTGTATAGTTAGGTTAAGCATAGCTGTGTTTCTCTACTTACCAGAGAGGCTGTCCGATAAATTCAGTGTGGCATTCTGTTTAACAGAGTGCTATGACTGATTAGTTAGGTCTGCTCATTCTGCTCTGGTTCTATTGGAGTTTTTCTTAGTTCTGCCCTCCTTTAGGAAGCTATGAGAGCCTTCCAGAACATGGGCAGGGGCTAGGCAAAGGAACAGCATAAATATGGATGCAGCCTTGGCCAATTGCAGGAGAAGGCAGTCCCATTGCATTCTGGGGTAATGGTATTTGTATTCTGAGAGCACATGGGTTCAGTGTTGGGAGTGGATTGCACCAATCCAGGTTGGAGGCAGCATGCCTCGCCTAGTGCATGCTGCCTCATGGTGGCCTCAGGTGGGTCGACCTGAGGGCCTGAAGCTGGAGAGAGTGACCCTGGTTTTGCAGAAAGCTGACTGAAGGTAGTTCTCTGCCAAAGTTCTGTCATGTATCATTGGAGGGTTTCGCTGGAAATATTGGAAGAAGGCAACCATTCTATCCTTGGGCCTTGTGAGTACTGACATTGAGGAACTTGGGGACGCTGTGTGCTTACTACCTTCCCTGGGATTTGATAGTCAGCATGGGTCTGAAAAAAAGGGAACACTGGCTAGTGTTCTGAAGAGCTTGTCCAAGTTCTGCTACTGCAAAGGACTTTTCTTAGCTGCGTAACCTTTGGGCTGTTGTAACTGGCTTATACTTGTGGAGCTCAGCCCTGTAACTACTACTACTGCTAAAGGGACGTTGCTCACTCCTAAACTACTTCTGTTTATCTTTCTCCTGCCTCAGCTGTCTGCCTGTTATGACTTTTGCCACCTACATTACCTGGGTCTGCAGCCATTTGAATACTGCCTTACTTGTAATTTGTGGATTTACTTAGGTGTCCTGTCTTTTTTTTCAGCTGCCACATGTAGGTCATACCTGAGGGCTGAGTGTTGTTGAAGCCCACATCTACTTAAAGCAGTCCCTGGAAAGCCCAATCACTATATAGAAGTTGTACCCTGGGGATCAAAAGCCTACTAGAGATGTCATAGTGCATCCATTACATTTTTGACATTTTGGTGAGGCCCCAGGAGTCTTTAACTCCCTTTTTGCTCCCTTTAAAAATTTCATTAGATGAGAAAAAGGTACAATTCTTTGACAGAAAAGGTCTTTGTGTCATGGCCACCAGCAGCAGAAGATGACAATGATGTGCAATAGTTTGACATTTTGAATAAGAAATGGATGACTAAGGAGGATAACTGATTCCTTTTTATTGGCAACAAGGCTAATATCAATATAATATCCAATTTTGCTCCCTATCTGGGCCTTTCAGACTCCAAATGTGTCTTTCCTTAGTGCCTTACTTACAACATGCCTTTGTTGTAACTATGTACTTATCTTTCATAATTTACCGTTTGAGACTGATCAGCAGTAAACATGTAAAACACTTTTTTTGATAAACGGTAAATCTGAGTCTAAGCAAAAACAGCTTTACCGATACTAAACCTTCAGGCTGATGTATGATGATACTTGAGACTAACCAATGACAATGTACTGTATGAGTAAGAAGATGTCTGATGCATGTTATGGAACATAAACGTATGCAATTAGAAGTTACAGGACAGTAAAATGACATAAAGTAGAAACAGTCCTAAACAGTATAGGTTATATGAAATTATATATCTTTAATAACAATTCTAGAAATACGCTGGTGGCTTCTGTAGCCCATACATTTAAAGCCTAACTAACTAAAAATCCTCCCACTGCAAGGGTCAAATGCTCGTTTACCTCTAGGGGATCAGGAAAAGCAGTTTTACTTACCTTATCCTCCATGCTGCAAGACTGGTCCCCGCAGCCTCGTCTCTCACTAAGGTCTGGTGTTCAGATGCCCTCTGCATTTCCCTGAATTGGATGTTAGGACGACAAGGTCCACTTCCAGAGCATCGGGGAGTACCATCTGCCAAGGGAACAGAGGATCAGATAAGTAAAATTGTTCTTCCCATCCTCTAGACATAAACAAACATTTAACCCTTGCAGTGTGGGGCATCTCACTACAATGAAAGAGCTGTACTTTTTCCAGGAGTTGGGTTGTAAGTTATATATTCAAATTCGTGCAGCACTAAAAGAAAACGTACTCTTCACAAAACAGGGAGCAATTTGGAAATGTGTTACAGAAAAATATGTCCACTTAGGGCAGTGTTTCTCAACTCCAGTCCTCATGGACCCCCAACAGGTCATGTTTTCAGGATTTCCCTCAGATGAAACAGCTCTGGTAATTACTAAGGCAGTGAAACTGATCAAATCACCTGTGCAAAATAATGGAAATCCTGAAAACATGACCTGTTGGGGGTCCATGAGGACTGGAGTTGAGAAACACTGACTTAGGGAAAGGTGCAGGGAACAAATTGGCAACCAGGAGGGTTGGACCAATTTTATTCCTTATA
Source organism: Staurois parvus (assembly GCF_062004578.1). Lineage (NCBI taxonomy): Eukaryota > Metazoa > Chordata > Amphibia > Anura > Ranidae > Staurois > Staurois parvus. The sequence continues at coordinate 7,769,593 of NW_028317877.1, forward strand.
AAATCACACTACCGTACTCAATGTCTCTAAACCTATTTCGTATGAACTACTTCACAACTTTTTAAATTTAATTTAAAAGAATGTATCCCTTGACAAATAATACAAAGATAACAATGGTAAATGAGAAGCTTCCTCTGCCTTTGTGAGTTTCTTTCAACTATCCAGATATGGGCAAATTACTTGTATAATAAAAAGATAGTGAGCACTCCTAAAACAGCTGCTAAAACACCAAAAGGTAACAAAAAAAAACCCTTCAATATAAATAACAAGATAAAGGTGTAGCGCTAAAGGATAAATATTGGTAAAAAATATATATATAGAATTTATAATAAATAGTAATCAATAATAGGCTGTCCAAAATATATAATAAAATGAATGTCCACATGTAAAGTTCACATGTAAATAAATAAATAAATATAAATCCCAGGATATAATCGGCAGCAGATTGACTTGTGACTCCAACCAATAGTTAAAGTGCGCACTCACCGGAAGCGCATGGATAATGCGCATATAATATAAACCCTCAAGGTAAGCAGGATATTCAGGTGAACTTTTCCTCTATGGTGCAGTCATCAAGTCGTTGGGAATAGTAAAGAAATCTGCTGAATCCAGAGGTCCCCTTAAAGATGGATTAGGTGCTCAGCCTGAGTACAGGGCTCCTTTTCCTCTGGTCACACTTGTAGCTCTGGGGTAACCTGTAGGCTTAATAGCGCCATGAAGGAGCCACAAAACAGGTGCCCATAGTGTAGTAGGTTCAGTGAACTTTTATTGAAAGACAGTAAATTGAGCAGGGTATAATAACATCCATATAAAATTACCCTCAGTTAAAATGGCCACCGGGTTTCCTCCTAGCTCCGGCGGCCGTGATGTCACATGCTGTCTGGTTCCTCCTGAGGCCTTTCGTGCAATGGCACTTCATCAGAGGGATGAATGTATTGACTAACCATATAAGAACATGGTAAATGCTAGGGGGTAGGTTCTGGTTAGACACCACCTTGGCCCATGGCAAGCCCTAGGGATTTGTGAAGTTCATGAATCTTGAACTTTTGGTGAAAAACATTTTAGTTCATCACCAGAATTATGGTACAAACTATAATGCAGCAAATAGCCTTTGTCATTGTTCAGCCGAGTCAAAGAAGCTAATTATTTGAAAGAACAGATAATTCTGTCCCCTTTCTATAAAAGAGTGGGCTCACAGCAGTCATATTGGCAGTGTATGTTGGAGTTGTTAATGAGAGCTGGCAATTCTATGTAGGGGGAGGGTTTTTTTTTAATTTTTTAATTTTGGCATGGGTACATGTTCCTTTTTGGCAGTGCCCGACTTCCAGTGCCTTTTGTTTCACAATGCCATGCTTAATAGTCATAAAAATTGCAAAATTAAATAATAAACGTTCAAACTTTTAAGTAAGATTCATGCAATTCTTTGCAAATTGAACCCAGATACATTTGCTCATACTTCGTAAATACACTAGTACAATCCAACTGGTTTCACTTGAGGGACCTCTTATAACTGCTCCAAAGTACATAACTGTTTCATCCACCTTATATACTTAGACTAAAATCAGAGAACAAAATAACGATCTTTAAAACAAGCAGTTTAATTACTTGCAAATTAGCACAGTATAGCTTTTCTAATCAAGGACAAAGACCTTTCTAAGCCTCCTGGAAACTTGCCTCTTGTTTTCACAACATTTCTTCTCATATATTACACTCCTGTGTAATTAAAAGGGAAACTGATTATCCACACATAAGTTGTTGGAAGGCTGGACTGATCTCTGGAAAACTGTAACTAAATGCTCAATAAATACACTTATTTAATCAACGTGCAAGGTTTTTTAATGATATGGTTGCGTGTACATTCAGGTATATCCCATGTAAATGTAAAATACCATAACCAGTAATAACAATATTCACAATTCAGTGGAGCTTACATACAACTAAAATCTACATATGTTATAAATATGTACCAAAAGTAAAATTTAGTTGTAGTTCCAAAACAAACCCTGTTACCCCATCTTCCTAAAACTATACAGTTTTTACAAATGATATGAAAATTGATTGTGTCTGAATACATTTAAGCATGAGAAGACAACTGTCCCGTCTAAGGAGGAGTGGTTTAAAGCTTGATCACTTATGAGGATACAGTAATCTCCACTACAACCAAAAAGTAATTAACCTGATTTAACCTGCAGATCAGTTAGACTGCATATGGTCAGTTTATTATGGTTCCAGGTTGTGTTCGGAGTTTGTTGTTTCCAACTTGTTTCTAAATGTATGTGTGTTCCCACAGTGTCTTTTCCAGTATGCACACACACAAACACTATATAAATATATATATTCATATTGTGTCTAAAGGCTTCAGCTTATAAATGTTTGTTCATGGTCTGTATCTGAAGTCATTTTTTTTAGTTATGGATGGAGCATGGAAGAGTTTGAACTTTCTGTTTATGCCCGCATTGGGGCAATTCACCTTCTCTAATTGTACTGATGACTATTGTTTTTGAGGCAAAAATAAATTAGAAATGCACATTTTTTTGGTTGTCATCTGAAAAGAGGTAAGGTTAATCTCCCTGTGGAGATACCTGTGAAAACTGTTGAAGTGGGGATTTTTGCTCTGATTTCCTTTAGCTACCTGTTGTGCCTATGGCACACGAAGTGAGGGAAGTTCTCACCAATGGAGCACAGAATAAATAAATTGATTAAAAAAGACAGGGTGTGTAATCAAAACGTGTGGCATTGATAACTAGATGGACTTTTGTCTTTTTTCAGCCAGACTAACTATGTAACTATGATAAATACAAGCAAATGAGTAATTGCACTGTATGTTCTTATGATGTTTTCTGCTGATGAGGAACTAGAAGTGTATAAACCGTTGCTTTTGAGATGAAGCTAGGGGTGGCTCATGTTATTAGGTAGAGTGTTACATGGCCTATATTATGTCTATTACTTAGTACATTTGTATGCTGTATATTTCTAAATGCATTGCTAAAATTCTTAAACTGTATCACGGATTGCCTTGAGTCATGTAATATTCATGAATGAATACATACCATCTTTTAGTCAACTGGCTTAGGCCAAGCTTCCCAACCAGTACAGTCTATAAACTAACATATTCATAAAAAATGTTCAGTGATTTACCGATACTAACATTTCTGCTATACACATCCCATCATCTTCACAGCTTACAACTCTCCGGGGGGCAGTTTTAGAAGATGCAGTACCATCAACAGCGAGGCATGGTTCAGCACGTGGCCTTCCTCACAAAGAAGTCCTTGAATATGTCATACCAGAGCTTAATGTGCAGTGCCTTCGACAAGCTCTGAACTCCCCAAAGGTCCCAGAGCAGCTGCTCAAACTTGATGAACAAGGGGTATGTCATGGCTAGATTTACTTACTTGTTTTGGTGTAAGAGTCCAAATGTAATTATCAGCTGGATCTTAGTATTTTGTGACCTTTTTTCTCTTACATGCATTGTTGAATACAAAAAAAAAGAAAATATAGCTAGTTTTACTCATCACGTTATCAAATCTCCATGATGCTGTCACAAGATGACATCCTTAAAGCAGTTCTAAAGGTTCATTTTTTTTTTTGGTGGAAAATAACAAACATGCTATACTTTCCTACTGTGCGCAGTGGTTTTGCACAGAGCAGCCTGGATCCTCCTCATCTCGGGCCCCTCGCAGGCTCTTCTGGCTTCTCACTCCTGTCAGGTGCCCCCATAGCAAGCTGCTTGCAATGGAGCCGCGGCTTGGCCCCGCCCCACCCCCTTTCTCTTCTCATTGGCTGACTGGCTAATATAATAGCATGGTGCAATAGTACTGTGGGAGCAATTTCTCCCATTCACTTCGAGTGTGTGGATGAGGGAATCGGATCTTTTTTTTGTTCAATCCATGTTCAAAGTTGCTTAACCTCCCTGGCGGTATGATTATTTCCGATTTTTGGTGCTGAAAGCGGTACCATTTTTTTGCATGGAAATATGTAGTTTTTTTATTGTAGACTGTAATTTTTAGGAATAACTCACTGAAATCTGTCCGAACAAGAGTCTAGTAAACATTCTGGATATGATAAAACTTGAAACACGAAATCATAAATTATAATTTAATTAATAATCATAAAAAATAATAATAAATTTAATTAAATAATATAATCAAACCAAAAACGCTGAAATTTGAAATACAGAGGCAAATTCGCACATCGTTTTCAGTGTATGATGACGAATTTCCCCACAAATCATTATCACTCAATTCTGCAAGTGGTTCTAATTTACTATCGCTGTTCTCTAGCTGGTCTAAAACCGCTTTTGACATAAAGGGATGCTTTTTGGACACCATGGACTTTTCTAAGTTTCCAGGCAGAAAGAACAGACAAAATGCAGGCAGGGCACAGGCCAAAGCAGTAGGGACAAAATATATGTGAAATGCATTGAAACAGCAATGTTTTACTATATAATAATCATTTTTAAAAAAATGACATTTTTTAAAAATTTCAAATTTGCCACCGGTTCCGGCGCCCGTACGTCCCAACGTCACAGGGACAGGAACACGGAAGCCGGATGCCGGCATCGGCTGGAGGAGATGGCTGAGGATGCTGCAGGGGACACATCGCGGGAGCGAAGGACAAGGTAAGCGCTGCAGGGACTCCCTGAGCAATGCTGCATGGTAAGCTCGAGTGTAGCTCGGGGTTACCACTCTTGGTACTGAAATTTTACCCCGAGCTACACTCGGGAATACCGCCAGGGAGGTTAAATCCCTTTCCTATTCTGATTTGTCATGTGATTGGATGATTAGCAATTTGTGTTACTAAGCAACTGATCAGGTGTATCTAATAAAGTGGCCAGTATCTCACAGAAGTGAGTACACCCCTCACATTTTTGTAAATATTTCATTATATCTTTTCATGTGACAACACTGAAGAAATTACACTTTGCTACAATGTAAATTAGTGAGTGTACAGCTTGTATAACAGTGTACATTTTCTGTCCTCTCAAAATAACTCAACCCACAGCCATTAATGTCTAAACCACTGGCAACACAAGTGAGTACACCCCTAAGTGAAAATGTCCAAATTGGGCCCAAAGTGTCAATATTTTGTGTGGCCACCATTGTTTTGCACTCCTTCATGACAACATCACAGAGCTGGTGGATGTTTGAGATCTTGCGCTTCTCTACCTTCCATTTGAGGATGTCCCACAGATGCTCAATAGGGTTTAGGTTTGGAGACATGCTTTGCCAGTCCATCACCTTTACCCTCAGCTTTTTTAGCAAGGCAGTGGTCATCATGGAGGTGTGTTTGGGGTCGTCATGTTGGAATACTGCCCTGCAGCCCATTCTCCGAAGGGAGGGGATCATGCTCTGCTTCAGTATATCACAGTACCTGTTGGCATTCTTGGTTCCCTCAATGAACTGTAGATCCCCAGTGATGGCAGCACTCATGCAGCCCCAGACCATGACACTCCCACCCAGTGGTGTATTTTGGTTTTGTGCTGCCCTAGGCAAGACTAAAATTGGGCACTCCCGCATCTAAATTTGTCCCAAACCTTCCTCCACCCCTTCATCTGTAAACGTCCTCTTTAGACTCCACCTCTTCCTATTATTGCTCCGCCCACTGACACCAATGTTGGGGCACTATTCCTCCCACTGACACCAATGATGGTGCCCCATCATTAGTGTAAGTGTGGGAGAAGTAGTGCCCCATCATTGGTGTCAGTTGGAGGAATAGTGCCCCATCATTGGTGTTAGTGGGAGGAATAGTGCCCCATCATTGGTGTCAGTGGGAGGAATAGTGCCCCATCATTGGTGTCAGTGGGAGGAAAAGTGCCCCATCATTGGTGTCAGTGGGAGGAATAGTGCCCCATCATTGGTGTCAGTGGGAGGAATAGTGCCCCATCATTGGTGTAAGTGGGAGGAATAGTTCTCCCTGTATTAGTGTCAGTGGAAGGAATAGTGCCCCATCATTGTTGTCAGTGGGAGTAGAAAATGTCTCATCATTGGTGTCAGTGGGAGGAAAAGTGTCCCCTCATTGGTGTCAGTGGGAGGAAAAGTGCCCCCTCATTGGTGTCAGTGGGAGGAAAAGTGCCCCCTCATTGGTGTCAGTGGGAGGAATAGTGCCCCCTCATTGGTGTCAGTGGGAGGAATAGTGCCCCCTCATTGGTGTCAGTGGGAGGAATAGTGCCCCCTCATTGGTGTCAGTGGGAGGAATAGTGCCCCATCATTGGTGTCAGTGGGAGGAATAGTGCCCCATCATTGGTGTCAGTGGGAGGAATAGTGCCCCATCATTGGTGTCAGTGGGAGGAATAGTGCCCCATCATTGGTGTCAGTGGGAGGAATAGTGCCCCCTCATTGGTGTCAGTGGGAGGAATAGTGCCCCCTCATTGGTGTCAGTGGGAGGAATAGTGCCCCCTCATTGGTGTCAGTGGGAGGAATAGTGCCCCCTCATTGGTGTCAGTGGGAGGAATAGTGCCCCATTATTGGTGTCAGTGGGAGGAATAGTGCCCCATCATTGGTCAGTGACACCAATGATGGGGCACTATTCCTCCCACGGACGTAAATGATGCTTGCATTGCTGTGCTGACCTCTGCTCCAGCCAGGGCTCCCTCACTCTCCCATCCACAGCCAGCATACCTGACTGCAGAAGCACCATCTGCTCTGCCCAGATCCCAGCTGCACAGACATTTACCTTACCGATTAGCTGTCTTCCTTCTCTGACCGCTCTCCTCCTCTTCACTGGCTCTGGCTGGTCCCTCACTTGATCGTCTTCGATCTTCGTGCTGCCTCGTCACTGGTGATCGGCCGCCTGTGTGCCTTTCCTGGGCTACATATCCGGCGGCCAATCACCAGCGAGGAGGTGGAGCTTGCAAAGGGAGGGACAGACTGCCCAGTGATCCCGGCAGCGTGGCCAGATGAGAGGGGCGGCATGTCATCCCACCCACATCACGATCATGATTCAGGGAGATGAAGACACTGGACGGACACCCTCTCCACCCCTCCTCCAGCAGCGCCCCGTGGACCAGAGTCGCGGACACAAGTAAGGTACAGCAGCCCCTGTCCCTTTCCCATGGAAGTGTCCCTTCTATGGGAAAGGGGGGGGTGGCATCACCGCCGCCCCCCTGACAAGTGCCGCCCTAGGCAAACTCCTTGTTAGCCTCATGGCAAATACGCCCCTGCTCCCACCACCATGCTTGACTGTAGGCACAACACACTTGTCTTTGTACTCTTCACTTGGTTGCTGCCACGCACGCTTGACACCGTCTGAACCAAATAAGTTTATCTTGGTCTTATCAGACCACAGGACATGGTTCCAGTATCCCATGTCCTTAGTCTGCTTGTCTTCAGCAAACTGCTTGCGGGCTTTCTTGTGCATCATCTGTAGAAGAGGCTTCCTTCTGGGATGACAGCCATGCAGACCAATTTGATGCAGTGTGCGGCGTATGTTCTGAGCACTGACAGGCTGACCCCCCACCTCTTCAACCTCTGCAGCAATGCTGGCAGCACTCATACGTCTATTTCCCAAAGACAACCTCTGGATATGACGCTGAGCATGTGCACTCAACTTCTTTGATCGACCATGGTGAGGCCTGTTCTGAGTGGAACCTGTCCTGTTAAACCACTGTATGGTCTTGGCCACTGTGCTGCAGCTCAGTTTCAGGGTCTTGGCAATCTTCTTATAGCCTAGGCCGTCTTTATGTAGAGCAACAATTCTTTTTTTCAGACACCTGAGACCTTGTAACTCTAAGGAGTCACATGACACCGAGAGGGGAAATGGCTAATTGGGCCCAATTTAGACATATTCACTTAGGGGTGTACTCACGATTGTTGCCAGCGGTTTAGATATTAATGGCTGTGTGTTGACTTATTTTGAGGGGACAGCAAATTTACACTGTTATACAAGCTGTACACTCACTACTTTACATTGTAGCAAAGTGTCATTTCTTCAGTGTTGTCACATGAAAAGATATAATAAAATATTTACAAAAATGTGAGGGGTGTACTCACTTTTGTGAGATACTGTGTGTGTGTGTATGTGTATGTATGTGTATATATATATATATATATATATATATATATATATATATATATATATATATATATATATATATATATAATATATAGATATTGTATATACAGTATGTTGACTGCTGTGGTATCTGAGACCAAGCCATCAGTAACCGATCCTTTAAGTCCTGTAGGTTGCAAAATGGGGCCTCCATGGATTGAACTTGTTTTTCCAACACATGCCACAGGTGCTTGATTAGATTGAGTTCTAGAGAATCTGTAAAGCCAACACTTCAAACTCGTTCCTGTATTCCTCAAACCATTCTTGAATTCCTCAGACCAGGCCATCTTCTTCCATTGCTCCATGGTCCAGTTCTGATATTCACTTGCCCATTATAGGTATTTTTGGCTGTGGACATGGGTCATCATGGGCACCCTGACCAGTCTGGGTCTACACAGCCTCTTACAAAACAGTGGTTTAGACATTAATGGCTGTGTGTTTAGTTAATTTGAGGGGACAGCAAATGTACACTGTTATACAAGCTGTACACTCACTACTTTACATCGTAGCAAAGTGTCATTTTTTCAGTGTTGTCACATGAAAAGATATAATAAAATATTTCCAAAAATGTGAGGGGTGTACTCACTTCTGTGAGATACTGTATATATACATACATATATACACTATATTGCCAAAAGTATTGCCTTTACATGCACATGAACATTGATGGCATCCCAGTCTTAGTCCGTAGGGTTCAATATTAAGTTGGCCCGCCCTTTGCAGCTATAACAGCTTCAACTCTTCTGGGAAGGCTGTCCACAAGGTTTAGGAATTTGTCTATGGGAATGTTTGACCATTCGTCCAGAAGTGCATATGTGAGGTCAGGCACTGATGTCGGACGAGAAGGCCTGGCTTGCAGTCTCTGCTCTATTTCATCCCGAAGGTGTTCTTTGGGGTTGAAGCCAGGCCAGCCAAGTTCTTCCACCCCAAACTCGCTCATCCATGTCTTTATGGACCTTGCTTTGTACTGGTGCGCAGTCATGTTAGAACAGGAAGGGGCCATCCCCAAACTGTTCCCACAAATTTGGGAGCATGAAATTGCCCAAAATGTCTTGGTATGCTGACGCCTTAAGAGTTCCCTTCACTGGAACTAAGGGGCCAAGCCCAACCCCTGAAAAGCAACCCCACACGATAATCCCCACTTCACCAAATTTTACACTTGGCACAATGCAGTCAGGGAAGTACCATTCTCCTGGCAACTCCATCAATCCAGAGAACACGTCTCCACTACTCTAGAGTCCAGTGGTGGCGTGCTTTACCCCACTGCATCAAACACTTTACATTGAACTTGGTGATGTAAGGATTTGATGCAGCTGCTCGCCCATGGAAACCCATTCCATGAAGCTCTCTACGCACTGTTGTACAAATTTGAAGGTTGTACAAAGTTTGGAGGTCTTTAGCTATTGACTCTGCAAATAGTTGGTGACTTCTGCGCACTGTACGCTTCAGCATGCACTGACCCCGCTCTGTCATTTTAGTGGCCTACCACTTTGTGGCTGAGTTGCTCTTGTTCCCAGTTGCTTCCACTTTGTTATAATACCACTAACAGTTGACCGTGGAATATTTAGTAGCAAGGAAATTTCATGGATGGACTTATTGCACAGCTGCAACCTATCACAGTACCACGCTTGAACTCACTGAGCTCCTGAGAATGACCCATTCTTTCACAAATGTTTGTAGAAGCAGTCTGCATGCCTAGATGCTTGATTTTATACACCTGTGGCCATGAAGGTGATTGGAACACTAGAATCCAATGATTTGAAGGGGTGTCCCAATACTTTTGGAAATATAGTGTGTGTGTATATAAATAATATATTCTATTATGAATGGAGGACAAGCAGATGAAAGAAAAGTTTGCCTCCTCCATTCGCTTTTCATCACAGGAACCACTAGTACAGCTTCTATGAATGGAACAGGAGTGTGAAAGGGTAGGCATAATCAGCACTTTTGAAGGATGCCTATGACAAGTGGAGCTGTTTGTAGTAACCCCCCACAGCATCGGAAGATCACGGTAGTATGGGTATGAGGACAGAGGAATGAGGATTTGAAAGAACATAACAGCCACCAGCACACAAGACTCTTGTCATTCACGGAATTACCATACCTGTCTGTTAACCCTTAGCACACTGCTATTAAATTCTTCAAACATGGGGATGCTTAGCTAGCATTTGTTGCAATACATGCTTTTCTCAGTTTCTTCAATTACTTGATTGAATGCTTTGCTTTGTATCTGCCAGTTAAATTAAATGAACTTCATGAACACATTGTTTTGTTGCCTACCATTGTTTTGTTGACTGCCAAAAAAGATGAAATGCCCATCAGTTTCCTATTGCCCTTTATGAAGCATTTGTCCACTGTTCTTCAATAATGGTTTTAAAATCAATAATGTCTAATGGTTTTCTAAAATAAAGTGCCTGATGTTTTCCGTAATCATTTCTCACTATCTTTCCCAAGCAGCAATATCATAACACATAAATACTGAAATACTTGTTGGCAGCAATATATTGATTTTATGGGAAAACTATTATTATCTTGCTGTTTGCAGCATAACCAATTCTCATGAAATGAGAGTTGTTGAGGTTATTGTACTAAAGGCAAATAGACTTTTCCAGGGAAGTTGTACTTTGAAAAGGCATTTTCTCCAGAGCTTAGTGAATGAGGTTAAGCTCTACTGACTCCCCTCAGCACGAGCAAACAAAATTGCTGTTTTTTTTAAATTTTATTTGCATGTGTTTGGGTATTCTTTGCAAAGTGAAATTTCACCACACGCACCTTGCAAATTGAAACAGCATGTTTGACTTTAGTTAATCAACCCTATTGCATTGGGTAAATGCATTCTGTCTTGTAAAAATCAGGTAATCCCAAAGTATGTTTTCTTCATAAATGATATGAACATGGTCTATATTTAACATGATTTTCACCAAAATGTAATTCAACTTTAAGATATCAGTTCAAAAAGGTGTTCTATCTTCTTGTCAGACCTGGTTATGATATAGTTAAATGTACATCTATATGCAACAGGAATAATCCCTAAGATATTTTGAACAGCATGCCTTTCATCTTATTAAAGCGTAGGCAACTCTCATTTACTCTTGCAACTTCTTAACAACATCATCAAACACTCTTTCATATATTATTTAGTGTGAAACTGCTAAATTTCTGGCCCTAGGCAGAGATTATTTAGTACTGAGTTCAGCCTAATTGGCCAGCAATTTGATTATACCAGCAGTGGTTATCTGAAGTACATTAGTTTCTAATATCGCTTAGCACCAGTTGGATAATAGAATATATGGAAGATAGTGATATTACATTGTCAGTGGGAAATAATAATGCAAAATTACACTGTGTTCACATGTTGTAGTTTCCTGTAAGATATTAACTGTGAATATGTCAGAATTAGTGCCTATTTCCTAATGATTTAAATGACAGAGTGCTAAAAGTGTGAGAGCTCCAAAGGGTTTATTTTACATGAATCCAGCAAATGGTTAAAGTAAACTGATGCCCTAGTTTAAAAAAGCCAATAGATAACAAGCATAGTAAGGCAACCTTTCTGAACCTTGCTACCCCAGATGAACCCTTGAAATATTTTCAGGTCTCTGGGAGCCTCTGATAAAATCAATTAATTGGAGGTCAGTGGGGAACATGTCCCTAACATTTGTGGCCATTAGGAGAAACTCTCCTAACAATGGTGGTCAGATTTCCACTTTTAAAGGCAGCTTTCATGCAGCTGGCTCTTCTATATGGAATTGGCTCCATAACTGTGCAGGCGACATTAAATGGGGTGGGGCGGGGCGGGGAGATCAATTAGCCACAGCTGAAGGAACCCCAAGCAAACTCTAAAGGAACCCTCGGGTTCCATGGAACCATGTTTGAGAATTGCTGCTGTAATGTGTTAGAGCAGACCCTAACAGACTATACTGTTACAGTGCATCACTAAAACTGTCCAAAGATTTTGTGCAGATACTGAATTTCACAGTCTGTATTTAACCTCCCTGGCGGTATTCCCAAGTGTAGCTCGGGGTAAAGTTTCAGTACCACAAGCGGTAACCCCGAGCTACACTCGGGCTTACCATGCGGTGCTGCTCCGGGATCTGTTCTTCTCTTACCTTGTCCTGCGCTCCCGTGATGTCCCTCCTGCAGTGTCCCCTGTAATGTCCTCCGGCCGATGCCGGCATCTGTTTTCTGGGTTCCGTCCCCTGCGACGTCGGGACGTACGGGGGACAGAACCGGCGGAAAATTTGAAAATGACAAAAAGTGACATTCACTAAATTCACTAAAATCACATAGTAAAACATTACTGTATCAAGCCATTTCACATACATTTTGTCCCGAGTGCTTTGTCCTGTGCCCTGCCTGCATTTTTACTGTTCTTTCTGCCTGGAAACTGAGAAATGTCCATGGCGTCCAAAAAGCATCCCTTTAGGTCAAAAGCGGTTTTAGATCAGCTAGAGAACAGCGATAGTAAATCAGAACCACTTGCAGAATTGAGTGATAATGATTTGTGGGGAGATTCATCATCAGACACTGAAAACTATTTTGCGACTTTGCTCAGCGATGTGCGAACTTGGCGCTATATTTCAAATTTCAATGTTTTTGGTTTGATTATATTATTAAATTAAATTTATTATTATGTTATTATTTTTTATGATTATTTATTAAATTATAATTTATTATTTAGTTTTTAAAATTTTATCATACCCGGGATGTTTACTAGACTTTGTTCGGACAGATTTCAGTGAATTATTCCTAAAAATTACAATCCTACAATAAAAAAAATACATATTTCCATGCAAAAAAATTTACCACTTTGAGCACAGAAATATGGACATAATCAGACCGCTAGGGAGGTTAATAAGGCATATGTATACTCCCCATTGCTTATGTGTCAAAGCTTGAGCTCAGTAATAGGTTGCTCAGTCAAAATGCACAGTATTGCTCTAATTGGAAGTAATATGCTTACACTCTCCCCACCAGGAATTCATGATTTTGAGTGGGCCCTAATGGTGCTTGAAGAATATCTGATAGCAGCGTTCATTTTTTTTGGCAAAAGCACAAGTTTACTTTAAATTTGGTTTGGCTCCCACAGAGTCCAGATCTCAACATCATTGAGTGTGTCTTGGATTACATGATGAAACAGAAAGATTTGAGGCAGCCTACATCTTCAGAAAATTTGTGGTTAGTTCTCCAAGATGTTTGGAACAGCCTAACTGCTGAGTTCCTTCAAAAACTGTTTGCACAAACACTGTGTGTACCTAGAAGAATTGATACTGGTTTGAAACCAAAAGGTAGTCACACCAAATATTGATTTGATTTAGATTTTTCTCCTGTTCGCTCACTTTGCATTTTGTAAATTGATAGAAATAAAAAATGTAAAAATATATTTTTTGACAGCATTCTTACTTTACAGCATTTCGTCACACCTGCCTAAATATTTTTTCACAGTATTACATGTGTGTGTGTGTGTGTGTGTGTGTGTGTGTGTGTGTGTGTATATATATATATATATATATATATATATATATATATATATATATATATATATATATATATATATATATACACACACAGGGGTTAGAAAAGAAAATGGAAACACCTGGAATAAGAAACCAACTGCTGCAAAAGTGACTGCAGAGCTGAATCTCAGTCCCATGAAGACACTTTTCCAGCAATTGTTTTCCTACTCCGAGTCACAATCCTGTCTTTTTGTCTCTTTCGGTCAGTTGACAATGTCGACCATGCTTATGCTTATCAGACAATGTTTTCCTGGAAACTGTATATGCCGTCATAACCTTTGATACTGTACCAAGCGACCAAGGCAAATAAATTAGCAACTTCAGTCACAGAGACACCAGCTAAGCGGGCACCAACAATTTGCCCTCTTTGAAACTCAGTAAGCTCTGACATGACTCTGTATTACTGGCAGCATGCACTGTAAATGACGAAAATTAGGCTTCCCACCTATTATCTAGGTGTCACTTCACTATAAATCATGTAGTGTTTCCATTTTTTTGTCTAATACATACATATATTGCCAAAAGTATTGGGATGCCTGCCTTTATATGTATTTGAACTTCAGTGGCATCCCAGTCTAAGTCCATATGGTTCAATTTTGAGCTGGCACACCCTTTGCAGCTATAACAGCTTCAACTCTTCTGGGAAGGCTGTCCACGAGGTTCAGGAGTGTGTCTATGGGAATGTTTGATCATTCTTCCAGAACCACATTTGTGAGGTCAGGCACTTGTGTTGATCGAGAAGGCCTGATTCGCAGTCTCCTCTCTTATTCATCCTGAAAGTTTTCTATTGGTTGGTTGAGGTCAGGACTCTGTACAGGCCAGTCAAGTCCCTCCACCCCAAATTCGCTCATCCATGTCTTTATGGACCTTGCTTTGTGCACTGGTGCGCAGTCATGTTGGAACAGGAAGGGGCCATCCCCAAACTGTTCCCACAAAGTTAGGAGCATGAAATTGTCCAAAAAGTCTTGGTATGCTAATGCCTTAACAGTTCCCTTGCCTTCACTGGAACTAAAAGATCAAACCCAACCTTTGAAAAACCCCACACCAAAATCCCCTCTTCACCAAACTTTACACTTGGCACAATGCAGTCAGGCAAGTACCGTTCTCCTGACAACCACCAAACCAAGACATGTCCAGCAGATTGTCAGATAGAGGTGTGATTTATCACTCCAGAAAACACATCTCCACTGCTCTAGAGTCCAGTGACGGCATGCTTTACACCACTGCATCCAGCACTTTGCATTGCACTTGGTGATGTAAGGTTTGGATGCAGCTGCTCGGCCATGGAAACCCATTCCATGAAGCTCTCCATGTACTGTTGTTGTGCTAATGTGAAGACCACATGAAGTTTGGAGGTCTTTAGCTATTGACTCTGCAGGCAGTTGGCGACTTCTGTGCACTGTGTGCTTCAGCATGCACTGCTCTCGCTCTGTCATTTTAGTGGCCTACCACTTCATGGCTGAGTTGCTGTTGTTCCCAGTTGCTTCCACTTTGTTATAGTACCACTAACAGTTGACCGTGGAATATTTAGTAGCAAAGAAATTTCACAGATGGACTTATTGCACAGGTGGTAACCTATCACAGTACCATGCTTAAATTCACTGAGCTCCTGAGAGCAACCCATTCTTTCACAAATGTTTGTAGAAGCAGGCTGCATGCCTAGGTGCTTGGTTTTATACACCTGTGGCCATGAAGGTGATTGGAACACCTGAATCCAATTATTTGGAGGGGTGTCCAGTGCACAAAAGCAAGGTCCATGAAGACATGGATGGTTTGGAGTGGAGGAACTTGACTGGTCTGCACACAATCCTGACCTCAACCTGACAGGGATGAATTAAAGCGGAGACTTCGAGCCAGGCATTCTCGTCCAACATCAGTGCCTGACCTCACAAATGCGCTTCTGGAAGAATGGTCATACATTCCCATATACAAACTCCTAGACCTTGTGTACAGCCTTGCCAGAAGAGTTGAAGGAGGTGTTATAGCTGCAAAGGGTGGGCCAACTCAACCCTACAGACAGACTAAGACTGGGATGCCATTAAAGTTCATATGCGTGTAAAGGCAGGTGTCCCAATACTTTGGCAATATAGTGTGTGTGTGTGTGTGTATATGTATATATATATAAATACACACACACACTATATATAGCTTTTATTTCCTTTTCTTTATATTTTTTATATATATAGCTTTTATTTCCATACACCCAAATGCATTGGGAACACTACACATTCTATTCCAAATCAAAACATGAAGAAAAGTGAATATTAGACTGTTCAAAAAAATAGCAGTGATTGTATTCTTCTTTACAAACTCAAACATTCACTATATAAACTGAAAAATGTTTGAAGATTTTGATTTCCTTTGAATCACTTAATTAATATTTAGTTGTATAAGCACTGTTTCTGAGAACTGCTGTACATCTGTGTTGCATGGAGTCAACCAACTTTTGGCACCTGTGAACAGGTATTCCAGCCCAGGACAATTGGACTACATTCCACAATTCTTCTCTATTTCTTGGTTTTGCCTGAGAAACTGCATTTTTAATGTCGCCCCACAAGTTTTCTATTGGATTAAGATCCGGGGATTGGGCTGGCCTCTCCATAACCTCAATCTTGTTGGTCTGGAACCAAGATATTGCACGTTTACTGGTGTGTTTGGGGTCGTTGTCTTGTTGGAACACCCATTTCAAGGGCATTTCCTCTTCAGCATAAGGCAGCATGACCTCTTTAAGTATTCTGATGTATTCAAACTGATCCATGATCCCTGGTATGCGATAAATAGGCCCAACACCGTAGTAGGAGAAACATCCCCATATCATGATGCTTGTGCAACCATGCTTCACTGTCTTCACAGTGTACTGTGGCTTGAATTCAGTGTTTGGGGGTCGTCTGACAAACTGTCTCCGGCCACTAGACCCAAAAAGAACAATCTTACTTTCATCAGTCCACAAAATTCTGCGCCATTTCTCTTTAGGCCAGTCAATGTGCTCTTTGGCAAATTGTAACCTCTTCAGCACATGTCTTTTTTTCAACAGTGGGACTTTGCGGGGGCTTCTTGCAGATAGCTTGGCTTCACATAGGCGTCTTCTAATTGTAACAGTACTCACAGGGAGCTTTACACCTTCTTTAATCTTCCTGGAGCTGATTGTTGGCTGAGTCCTTGCCATTTTGGCTATTCTTCTATCCATTCGAATGGAAGTTTTTCGCTTTCTTCCACGTCTTTCAGGTTTTGGTTGCCATTTTAAAGCATTTGCGATCATTTTAGCTGAGCAGCCTATCATTTTCTGCACTTCTTTACATGTTTTCCCCTCCCCAATCAACGTTTTATTCAAGGTACGCTGTTCTTCTAAACAATGTCTGGAACGACCCATTTTCCCTTAGAATTTCAGAGAGAAATGCACTGTAACCAGCACAAAATTTGCTGCCTTCCTTCCTTAAATAAGGGCAATAATTGCCACCTGTTTTTCAAAGAATGAATGACCTCACTAATAGAACTCCACACTACTATTATTTTGAACATGCCCCTTTCAGTTAGTGATTCAATTACACAGAATCAGTAGCATGCATGTCATGACTGTTGGGTCTGTTGGATTTCTATCACACCTGCTAGTAAATTATTTGCCATGTAGAAATATAATTGTGATGTCTGACTGCTATTATTTTGAACACAACTGTATATATATAATACACTACATATATATATATATATATATATATATATATATATATATATATATATATATATATATATATATGAAATGCAGCACAGCCATAGACGCTGACTCCTTACCAGGACATTGTATTCTTACAGTGTAACTGGCCACTATCAGAGTACGCTGATGTGACTTCAACTGATTGGCTGCAATTGCTGATAAAAGTTTTCCAGCAATGATCAACATTTATTGGACAGGGATGGCCACACATGGAAATTCAGCCAGGCTTGGCTGAACTGGGCAAATTTCATTCCATCTATGGCCAACTTTAGTCATCCATGCACTCTCAAAGCTCATTCAGTAACTGTACGAATCTTATTATATAGGTCAAGGTTTATGCAGATCTAGTTATTACGTGTTCCATAACATTGTCCATTGTTTACACAGGCTATGGTCTGATATAGCCAGTAGTAGGACGGTACCAAGTCTGCAAACACAGTGCCATTAATTCATTTATATGAACAAGCCTTGCACATACCATGTCCAACATCATGTACTTGGAGTATAGCAGTCAAACCTCAGAAAAGTGGAGAAAATCCCATTTGCAGATATAAAATATCTATGATGTTTAAGTATGTGTGGGTTAAATCCCGTCAGGTTTGTATTGGATCTGACTTTGGGGAGATTTCTTGCACTTCCAGTTTTACAGACAAAACAGTACATGAGAAAAAGTCTCTCCAAATTGAGGGGATGTCCCTTTTAAGTTTTCACCAGAAGAATTCTTCTTGTCTCCTGTTGTCATGATTACATTTTGGAATTCCCATCACTTTTCGTCTTAGTGACAATAGGAAAATGGTGAATCTAGGAAAATGGTGAGTTTCTCCAGCAAAGCCACATACAGCAATAAAAACCCAACATAGATTCAAACCATTGCCTACTATATCCAAAACTAAAGTTTTGAATTAGACTTTAAATTGTACCTGTTAGACTGGAGAGGGCCAGCTTTCTATCAAGGCTACTGTGTGTATAGTGCTAGCTTAAAACAGAAGGTATTTCTATGAACAAATCCTTCCACTTGCCTGAGTAGTCACAGCTTGGCCACAGATACAGCCTAAATTTCTTATAACGGCTAACAAGAGGTAAAATTGCTCTCAGAGAATCAGCCCCAGGATCTCTATAATTCACCTCACTTCAGCTTACTGTGCTACACATTTTAGTAAATGAGGCTTGTTGCAAGGATATATACTTTAGAATAGTAGTTTTTTTTTTTTTTGGATTATTTATAAATGTTAATTAGTAGAATTTTGTTTTGAGTGTAAAATACTTGCCTTAACCTCAACATTCATTCTCTTATTTTTAGCTGAGCTTTCAACACAAAGTTGGTATCCTGTATTGCAAAGCAGGGCAGAGCACAGAAGAGGAGATGTACAATAATGAAACTGCAGGGCCAGCTTTTGAGGAGTTTTTCGATCTCTTGGGACAACGTGTGCGTTTAAAAGGATTTACTAAATACAGAGCACAATTAGATAATAAAAGTGAGTATTGTGAAACATTTCTACACTTTTCTTTCCTAATGGACTGTTGCCTTAGCTGAACCTTCCTAAACCACTTTAAATTACTAAATAGTAATTTAGACAAAGATTAAAATCAATATCTCAAATGTAATACCTGTATGTTGTGTATAAAAAGTGAGTGATTGGTACTCGAAATACAAATTTAGTTATTAATATACCTTAGAGAGTCAGTTTGCTCAAAAGGGATATTTTCGTTATAGATGGAGCTGAGTGGCCTGAATTAGCCAACAGCTTCTTAAATAACTTGAATACTCTAAGAAGATCTCCCTTTCATAATTACTGCCTCTATTCCTGTGCACCTCAGACTGTTCCCTTCCACATTAGCATGCACAAGCAAATCCTAAAACAATGAAAATGGTATCGCTCAGATGCCCCCTAAACCTGTGGCAGTCGGATCAGCATGTGAATAGACTGGTGCAAGACAGACAGGGGAAGATTTACTAAAACTGGTGCACTTAGAATTTGGTGCAACTGTGCATGGTAGCCAATCAGCTTCTAACTTCAGCTTGTACAATTAAGCTTTGACAATAAAACCTGGAACCTGATTAGTTTCTATGTAGAGCTGCACCAGATTTTGCACTCTCCAGTTTTAGTAAATAAACCCCACAGGATCGGCTTGTCAGGGTCTAGTAGACTTCTAGAGCCTAGAAGTTACCTAGAATATTTGGCTCTACGATTAAGCCCCAAAAACGCATCTGAGGAGTTCTCTACAGGTAGAGAACAGGAGCTGAAGCTATCTTTTACCCATCTCATTCATATTTATGCAACAGAGAGTTGGTGTCTGTATGCAGATGGCCACCATTTTGTTGAACTAATGCAGATCCTGTTGCAAACCACAAAGATCAAACCAGTAGAGTTTCATAAAGACATTATAAAATTGTCAGGTGGTTTAGCTCTCCATCATCTTCCAAAAAGGTAACAGTTTTTACATGGTTCAGCTCCAGCGACATCCTGAACGTCCCTGGAGTTTGAGCCGTTATACCAGGATGATCCCTGCAGCTGCAGGGATCATCCCGGTACCGTTTTTGTTTTTATTTAGAGTCGACGATTGGCTGTCCTGTAATAGCAATCGGAGTGGCTAACTAGAGCTCAGTTGATATTACAAGCAGTGGGAGGGGACACCCCTCCCCTCCAGCTGCCTTCCATGGCTTTAACGGGATCTCCTGTCCTACCAGGAATCCCATCCTGCGGGGATCGTGGGCTTTCTTTACAACTTACCTTTTTGTGGAGCGGGTCCGGTGTCACCCCGTATAGGTTGCATGCCGACGATCCCCGAAGGATGGATGGGATCTGCGAAATGGGGAGCATAATGGATCGGACTCCGATCTATTATGCTCAATCTGCAGATCCGAACCATCCTGCGGGGATCGTCGAGGTATGCTCAATACGCAGATCCAATCCGTTCTGCGGGGATCGTTGGAGGGGGTGTCACCAAATGTTACCGCTCCGGGTGACACCAACCCTAGGGACGCCCCTGCTTACATCACTTCTGGTTTACTCAGAAATACATGGCTCCATTTTTAAAAAAGAAAAGCATTTAATCACACCATTCTCAGTGTTTTTAAATGCTTTTAAGGGCAGGGGAGGGATTTGTGGCCTTAATGACCCCACATCCCTCCATAAAGTGTACCTGTCACATGCCTATTGCTGTCACAAGAGATGTTTACATTCCTTCCGACAGGAATAAATGTGATAGAAAAAAATGTTAAAGCAACAGTGTAAAAATAATTTTAAAAAATGTAAATGCCCCAGATCCCTGTGCTTACGCGCAAAGACGAACACACGCAAACAGCGATTGCCCCACACATATGAGGTATCACCGTGAACTTCAGATCATGAACAGTTATTCTATCACCAGACCTCCTCTGCAAATCTAAAGTGGTAACTTGTAAAGGCTATTGAATCATTGCCTGTGGATAGACATTGTGTGACGTCGCTGCATGGGTATGCGCAATTTTAAAGTGTGACATGTTTGGTATCTATCAACGTCATCTTTTATATTTAACAAAAAATTGGGTTATATATTGTGTTTTTTTGCATTAATATTCAAAAAGTGTATTTTTACCCCAAAATTGCGTTTGAGAAACTGCTACGCAAATACACTGGGGTTTATTTACTAAAGCTGGTTCACTCAGAATCTCGTGCACTTTTGCATAGAAACCAATCAGCTTTCAGGTTTTATTGCAAAACCTTAATTGAACAAGCTGAGATTAGAAGCTGATTGGCTACCATGCATCAGTGCACGAGATTTTGAGTGAAAATAAACCCCAGTGTGACATACAGAATTGCAAAAATGTATTCTCTAGGGCCTTTGCTTTAAAAAAAATTGTTTAAGGGTTCTAAGACATTTTCTAGCAAAAAATACAGATTGCTACGTATAAACAAAAAGTGCCGGAAAAGTCTTGATCTTCAAGTGGTTATAGCAGACAGTCAAAAATGTACATTGCTGCACCCCAACACCTGCTTTATGGAAGCCAGAAAGCCTATATTTTTCACTGATTATGGCTCAGAAGTCTGAGCAAGCTGTGTGCAGGTTTGTTAAATTGCTTTTTTTCATTTGTATCGTACATACAGTTGTGTCCAAAATTATTCAACCCCCAATGCTGTAAAGGGGTTTAGGGACTATAGTGTACATTTGGAATTGTATTCAGAATCAAATCCTACAAGGACGTTGTAACTACCCAAATGCAACTAAAATGACATCAATTGTTTATGTAATACAGTAGTAAATGGTTCTTATGTGGTTTCTTCATTGCCACAATTATTCAACCCCTTAAAGACTACCACTCTGAAGAACAGAGGTTCATACAGGTGCTTTCCATCAGGTATTGAAAACACCTGTGGATGTCACCGAGCAGCAATCAAGCATAATAAGCACCAATTAGGCAGCTTTAAAATGACTGTGATACTCAGCTCCTTCTAGACATTTACTGGTGTGGTTACAAACATGGTGAAGGCAAGAGAATGGTCCAGGAAGACAAGAGAAGAGGTGATTTCTCTTCACAGGAAGGGCAATGGCTATAAGAAGATTGCAAAGATGTTAAACATACCAAGAGACACCTTAGGAAGCATCATTCGCAAATTCAAGGCAAAGGGCACTGTTGAAACGCTACCTGGTCGTGGCAGAAAGAAGATGCTGACTTCGACTGCTGTGCGCTACCTGAAGCGTAGAGTGGAGAGAAGTCCCCGTGTGACTGCTGAGGAACTGAGAAAAGATTTGTCAGATGTGGGTACAGAAGTTTCAGCCCAGACAATAAGACGCACACTGCGTAATGAAGGCCTCCGTGCCAGAACTCCCAGGCGTACCCCCTTGCTGTCTCCAAAGAATAAGAAGAGTCGACTGCAGTATGCCAAAAGCCATGTGGACAAACCACAAAAGTTGTGGGATAGTGTTCTGTGGACTGATGAAACAAAATTAGAACTGTTTGGGCCCATGGATCAACGCTATGTTTGGAGGAGGAAGAACAAGGCCTATGATGAAAAGAACACCTTGCCTACTGTGAAGCATGGTGGAGGGTCAATCATGCTTTGGGGCTGTTTTGCTTCTGCAGGTACAGGGAAGCTTCAGCGTGTGCAAGGTACCATGAATTCTCTTCAGTACCAGGAGATATTGGATGGAAACGTGATGCAGTCCGTCACACACCTGAGGCTTGGGAGACGTTGGACCTTTCAACAGGACAATGATCCCAAGCATACCTCCAAGTCCACTAGAGCATGGTTGCAGAGGAAAGGCTGGAACATTTTGGAGTGGCCATCGCAGTCACCAGACTTAAATCCGATTGAGAACCTCTGGTGGGACTTAAAGAAAGCAGTTGCAGTGCGCAAGCCTAAGAATGTGACTGAACTGGAGGCCTTTGCCCATGAAGAATGGGCGAAGATACCCGTAGATCGCTGCAAGACACTTGTGTCAAGCTATGCTTCACGTTTAAAAGCTGTTATAACTGTAAAAGGATGCTGTACTAAGTACTAAGATTGAATGTCACTTGGGGGTTGAATAAAACTGATAATGCTGTGAGCACAGAAAAGACATTTGTGGTTATTTCATTATAACTGTTATGTTATATTTGTCTGACCTACAAGTGCCTCTTTAATGTAAATGTAAGCAAGATGACTGAATGATCAAAAGCAA
Source organism: Staurois parvus (assembly GCF_062004578.1). Lineage (NCBI taxonomy): Eukaryota > Metazoa > Chordata > Amphibia > Anura > Ranidae > Staurois > Staurois parvus. The sequence continues at coordinate 7,792,513 of NW_028317877.1, forward strand.
TGTCAAACTGGCCAAAACACTCAATTTCAGTGGGGGTTGAATAATTTTGGACACAACTGTATGAGTACTTATGCCCTTCGTTTTGTGTAAAATACCTTCTACAAAGAAAGAATAAATTATTAAAATCTAAAAAAAATAAAATGTGTTATTATACGGTATATTTTACATATTATGTAGCATACTGTTTTTATATTGATATTTTGAAAACAGATATACAACTAATGGTCTCTCCTGAACAGAACTAATTTTGTTAGTAATGTGTGTCAAGCAACTATATTTTAACGTATGAAACTGTAATTATAATTTTTTTTTTGTTATTTATTGTTTTTATTAAAGCTGAGCTCCAGGCAGATCCAAACAGCTGTTAATGCAGTTGTGTATTCATTTAAAAATTATTAAATGCAATTTGTCTAGGAACCTGAATTTGACTTAATATCCGCCTCTTGTAATCATGTATCCAGACTGGAAAAAAATTAAATTTGGTTGCGCACCAGAGGCTTGATGAAAAATATGAAAATTGTTTATTGGTCCATAAATCTAGAACATACAGCACCAGGACTATGCTGGCTGTTAACGTGTTTTACATGATCACGTTCTTAATCATAACAAAGAGAGGATCAGGAGTGCTGTCTTTTATAGGCATCAGGCTGTTAAACAACACCTGCATCAATCAGCACTCCTGAACCTCAGGGACAAATGTACCACTAACAATGATACAAAATATAAAAGCATATTACATATCAGAAAGGACTAGAAAAGAAACAAAAAGTGTATAAAGAAAATAAATTGAATACATAAATTTCCATATCTCAAAACAATATATAAGCGCAATCCCAAAAATCAAGTATGACCATAAACATAAATACACATCCATCTGAATAAAATCATAAGTTCCATACACATTCAGACAGATTTGTGCCAAAGTTTTTCCATTCAAAATTGAATGTCCAATACGGAAAAGAATGTCCTACAAGTGAACAAAAGTGTGTAATGAGGAGAAGACAGGATAATGGAGACAGCATCCTATACAGGAAAAGGCATGTGTGTGTATATATATGTATGTGTGTGTGTGTATGTGTGTATATATATATGTGTGTGTGTATATATATATATATATATATATATATATATATATATATATATATATATATACACAGTTGTGCTCAAACGTTTGCATACCCTGGCAGAAATTGTGAAATTTTGGCATTGATATTGAAAATATGACTGATCGTGCCAAAAAATGCTTTTTTATTGAAGGTTAATGTTCATATGAAGCCATTTATTATCAAATAGTTGTTTGGCTCCTTTGTAAATCATAATGATAACAGAAATCATCCAAATGGCCGTGATTAAAAGTTTACATACCCTGGAATGTTTGGCCTTGGTACAGATGCACAAGGTGACACACACGGGTTAAAATGCCAATTAGAGGTTAATGTCCCACATCTGTGGCTTTTTAAATTGCAATTAGTGTCAGTGTATAAATAGTCAATGAGTTTGTTAGCTCTTACATAGAAGCACTGACTAGGCTAGATACTGAGCCATGGGGATCAGTAAAGAACTGTCAAAAGTCCTGCGTAACAAAGTAATGGAACTTTATAAAGATGGAAAAGGACATAAAAAGATGTCCAAAGCATTGAATGTGCCAGTCATCACTTCCACTAAGAAGTAGAAAATTCAGGGATCTCTTGATACCAAGCCAAGAACAGGTATACATATTTGGTCCTCACATAAATTAGGAAGATAACGGTTAACAATATGTTTAATCTCATTAAATGCAACTGAATGAAGTGGAAAGGATACGTTTCCTTCTGTTGGAATGTTCTATGTTTTTGCTTTTGTTTTTATTTTTATTATTTCCACTCTTTCCACATGAACTATTTCTAATTAAGTCCTCCCTCCGCTTGGAACTAGCAATCAAATGTGCTCTGTCCAGCATCCATCTGAGATGTCCCCTCTGTAAAAACGTTAATATAATGCAGAAGCCTCATTGTCAAAATCTTGCTGGCTACTGCAAATCCAACAAATATGTAAAAATTGTCCAGCGGGAATACTCCTAATTGTATATTTCATATTTCCCGATTGGGTCAATAGAAGGTTTTCCCAGAGAGAGGCTTCCTGTACAGGCTGCTGATAATTCACTGTTTTCACCGGTCAAGTGGACATCCAGGAAGCAAATCTTTCTCTCATCTGGCCGGTGAACACCAAATTCCTGTCATTGTCATTCATGTAAGACAAAAAAGACTGTAAATCTCCAAGTTTTTTATCCACAACAAATATAAGATCATCTATGTAGTGAAAAAACACTTTGATGTAACACCTAAAGGGTTTTTTACACCATAGATGTGGGACCGCTCCCACCAACCCTTATAGAGGTTGGCGAGTGATGGTGAAAACTTAGCCCCCATCACAGCCCCACACTTCTAGAGGAAGAACTCCCCATTAAAAGTAAAGACATTATGGAGTTTATTTACTAAAGCTGGAGAGTCCAAAATCAGACTCCCTTCTGCATAGAAACCAATCAGCTTCTAACCTCAGCTTGTTTAATGAGCTTTGGCAATGAAACCTGGAAGCTGATTGGTTTCTATGCAGAAGTGAGTCTGATTTTGGACTCTCCAGCTTTAGTAAATAAACCCCTATGGGTCAACAGGTACTCCACTACATCCAAGATAAATAACCGATGTTCAATATTCAACCTAGTGTTGTGTTCTAAATAGAAAAATACCACTTTAATGGCAGGATGATGAGGTATGGAAGAATATAAACTAGCAACACCGCAGGTAACTCACATGAGATTGTCATCCCAACAGAGACCATCTGCGATGTTGAGAAGATGTTTAATATCTTTTAGGTAAATGGGGAGTTGCGAAATGAGATATTGGAGTTGTACATCAAGCCAATGGCCCAACGCTTGTTTAAAGACCCAATACCCAAAATTATAGGCCTCCCTTTTAAAGGTTCCAATCCTTTTGGAATTTAGGTAGGTGGTAAAATGTAGACAGTACAGGAAATTCAGTGACCAGAGTGTGAGCCTCCTTCTGGGTAAATATACCAATATGGGCTCTCCTATCAATAAGATTTTTTAAAATTACTTTATATTTTTTCATAGGGTCACCCTTTAATCTAGTATAAGTATGAATATCCAGAAGTTGCCTTTCCGCCTCCCTCTGGTACATGTCAACATTCATAACCACCACCAACCCACCGCATTGCGGATATTAATAGACTTATCACTTTCTAATTCTTTCAAAGATTTTTTTTCTCCATGGGTCAAAATATTGTGCCACAGGCTTGAGACAGTGGACACTTGCAATGCTATGGTAGTGAGATCCTGTATGCAGACTATCAGCAGACTGTGAGAGGCATAGTTAGCAATAGGAACCAGTTTTTGTGTCCTGCAAGCACTGATGCTGCCACGGAACCTGGTAATAGGAGAGAGTTGAGTAAACAGGGCTTAGGTTTTCTATCTGCTGATGTTTCTTCATTATCTAATCACAGCTGGTGGTCAAAAGCTGAACTAGCTGAATTGCTTAACCCTAATAGAGCAAAGTATGTTCATCAACCTGGATGTGCTTCAGGTAGGACTTTTCAGTACTGGATAAACAGGATACAAAACCTTCAGTATGAAAAACAGCTCTCATACAGTATATGTATTTGAATATATTCTATTTGCCTAGAGTTCAGTTTACAATTGGTTTACATAGCTTAAATATATTGTAGTTGATTTTACTTCCATAAAAGAACACACATATTTTAAAAATTGTAAAAAATAGATTAATAACATTTCATTATCTAATAAATTGCAGAAATTAAAAGTAAACCACTCCAAAAAGTGCAGCTATATTGGGATAAAATCATGCCATTTACTTGCTAAATCCAGCTAGTCAATTCCTATAGAGATCCAAAGAGATATGCTGGGTTAATTTAGTTCCGAATCGAAATTCAGAGAACATTTTCATTATCTGGTGATTCGGATGTATCAGGATTTCCGAATTACAATAGTAACAAATTTAAATGAATCCGAACGTCTGAAATAATTAATTATCCAAATTTGAGACTAATTTGAAAATGAGATCGAATCTGAAAACAAATTTGAAATGTAATTTATGTTGCTGACTATTGCTGATTTCCTTCAAAGACTGTGTGTATTAGAATATAGCTGACTTCAGAAATTCAAATTTCAAAAAGAATTGAATAGAACAGAATAAAAAATAAAAAGAATAGAATAAAAATTAAAAGACTAGAATAGATTTTAAAATAAATGAATAGAAGAGAAAAGAATAGAATAGGAAAGAAAAGAATAGAAATGAAAAGATTAGAATAAAAAAATAGAATAGAATATAGTTCACTGTCAAAATTTCAATTTTTAAATAGAAAAGAATAGAAAATAAAATAAAAGGATATAATAGAAAATAAAAGAATAAAAAAGGTAAGAATACAAAGGAATAGAATAGAAAATAAAAAAATTGAATAGACTTAAATAGAATATAGAACTTCCACAACTCAAATTTCAAAAAGAATAGAATAGCAAATTCAAAAATAGAATAGAATACAAAAAAAAGGAATAAAATAGTTTAGAATAGAACCAAAAAGAAGACTATAAAAGAATAGAATAGAAAAATAAAGAATATAATAAAATATAGAGGAATTGAATATAATATAATAGAAAATAATAGAGTAGAAAATAAAAAAATAGACTAGAGTAGAATAGAAAGAATATAGCTGTCTCCCGACATTTGAATTTTGAAATTTGCATTTCAAATAGAATAGGATAAAATAGAATATAGCGGTCTTTTTCTATTCAAATTTTGAATAGAAAAAAATAGAATGAAAATAGCGGTCTTTCGAAATTCAAAAAGAATAGAACAAAACAAAATAGAGTAAAACATATTAGGATAGACTAGAATGGAACAGAAAATAAAGGAAAATAATAGAATAGAGAGGAATAGAATAGAAAAAATAGAAATGATTAAAATAGAATAAATAAAAATAGAATATAGTCATCTTCCTAAATTCAAACAGAATAGAACCAGCTATTCTTCACAATGAATTTGGATCAATTTGATATTTTCAATTCAAATTAGTTTTGAATACTTCGAATTAATTGGACAAATTTGAATCTGGTAGAAAACTAATAAACTAAACTAAAAGAATTTCATTACAAATGCAACAAAACAAGCTTAGTAACCTAATGAATCGATCTCATAACAAAACACATTTTTTCATTCTGCACATGCCTAGATTAAATATTGGGACTGTTGTTCCAGAACTGCGACTGTTGGGGGGTATGCATGAAGTTTTTATGTATCTTTCTTCATCTATTGCATTCAGTTATCAGATAGCATAAACAAGTAAATTGTTTAGTTTATTTTTAACCTGGTAAAGTCTATAAAATGTACCGCTTGCAGAAATAGTTGGCAAAACTGAAGCAAACAATTTTTCTAAAAACTGAATTACTGCCAAAGGGACTTGAGTAGCTGGAGATCAAAATATACTGTATGCACATAACTAAAAAAGTCAGATGAAGAACACACTATTCACTCCTGGAAGAGATACAGACAGTTCTGTAATAAAATAAAGATTTCACAAAATTAAAATGTAAAAAAAAAATGTCCCATTCCATAAGTTGTTAAAAAAAATAGAAATACCAACACCATTATAGTTTCCAATTAAACCTGAACTGACAGGAGAAGGTAGTATTTCTTAGATAGGTGGGTTACATTGCCACCTTCAGGAAGTTTGGACATTGACAAACAAGAAAGATTAAGCCTGCCCCCATATAACCTCACCTCTAACGGACATGCTTCACTTTTTTGCTAGTGTCCTATGTGGTTGGATACCTTTTCTTTGCCTCTGCTGGGAAAAACATTAAGAAACCCTGCTTGAACTAGTTTCTACACAGCAGCTGTCTGGATCAGCATATGCTCAGCAATGGCTTTTAAGGTTGTGCCTGGATCCTACTAAATGGGCTCTGTGTTGTGGCGCTTTTCAGACTCTGCCACATATGCAAATCTTACAGAGGTGACAGTTATGATAGAGAGAACTGACTTCATCTGCTAGGCGGTGTTTTTTGCATGCACCACGTCCTTTCTCTTGAGATTCAGCCTAGAGGAAGTATCTTCACACTGCTTCCTCTGCTCTTGAATTGCTTTGCGGACAATCCAGTCTCTGTTTCTATTCCACTGCCCATCTACAGGGGTTTATTTACTAAAGCTGGTTCACTCAGAATCTTGTGCACTTCTGCATAGAAAACAATCTTCTTAAAGGTTTTCTTACTAAAGAGTAATTGAACAAGCTGAGGCTAGAAGCTGATTGGCTACCATGCACAGCTGCACGAGCTTCTGAGTGAACCAGCTTTAGTAAATAAACAGCACAGTGTTTTTGTCATCTTTGGACGCGTGAGACCCTCATCAGCACCAGCTGCCTTGGTTTGTGAGTACACAAGGCTTTGCCTCATTTTGGGCCTAGTTGTTTTTTGCTAAGCTTTCCAACATGTCTTTTTAAGGACGCACAAAGGATGGTCTGGCTGCAATGGGGGACCTAGCCTATTCTTCTCAATTGTTGACAAGAGTTACTTCTCTGTATATCCAGAAAGGTCTCTTATCTGTAACATAGACCCTGGGCCTCCAGTACATCCACAGGATCTCCAGTGACATCTACAACAGAATCCAGTTCAGTTTTGATTCTAATGAACTTCTACTTCTAAGTATGTCTAAGCTCCTATTTCCATCTCTTATTCACAGCTTTTCATTGCAGAGGCAGTATTTCACCAGGTTCCATATGACTCTATGTTACAAGGTGTTCTTGATCATTTGATTGAGGCAGTGTGTTCTACCCTTAAATTGGAGGATATTCCTGCTGTTTCAGTCATGGGGACTTTTAGAGGTCTTGCTATAAAGACTTTTCCAATACATTTGCTATGTAAATCTTTCCTCTGTTAGGACTGGAAACAACCTGTAGAATCATGGCTTCCTTCTTACAATGTAGAGGAGCTCTTTCCCTTTGAAAGGGAATTTACTGATAAGTGGTACCTGTCCACTGTGGATATTCTAGTTATACAACTTCTCAGTTTGAGTAATCTGGTGAAACTGTCCATTCATTATTGGTGGTACCTCAGATGTCAGTGTGGATCAACTCTATTAAATATGGCCCCTCCATTTTGTTGATACCCCTGATGTCCTGGAGCTCTTTGAACAAATGGCTGGTGCACTGCAGTACAGCTGTGATGCTCTCTTCCAAGCATCTAAGCTAGTGTCTTGTACAGGCGTAATGTCTTGTGCTTGGTATGCTGAGGATGCTCTTAATAACATTTGAATCCCCCTCTCCCCAAGAAAGGTGTCTTTTTCTTTAGCACTATTTTCTGCGATGTCTCTAGTGCTAGGGATAGGCATCTGCCTCAGCAGAGGTGATCCTGGGAGTGGACAGTGAAGCCCCTGTTCTTCTACAGCTACAGTAGTACCTCATACTTGTTCTCAGTTTATTTCCCTCTCAGGTTAGAGATCTCAAGGCCAGATTTCCTATGTCTTATCTGCTCCACCTTCCACATAAACATAATCATCCAGTCTTGCAAGTGGACATTTTTTAATCGCAAGTTCCCTTACTGGGTTATTTCCTAGTGTTTAAATTCTCAAGCTTCCCCTTGTGGCTCCACCTTAATTCATTGAATCTTTATTTGGACCCCATTGTGCGGTTTTTCTGGAATTTGTGAGTTCACTGCAACTTGCTATCTCTGAACCCTGTCTTAGAAGAAATCTAGCATTGAGAGTGTTATCCCGTTGTTCATACACTCTTTTCTGTACTGGGGTCCCTTTTCATTAAGTTGGCTTGCACTCTTTGCAATATTTGGCTCTGTCCAAGCTTTACCTCTCTCTGGAGCGATTTCATATCTTGCTAGATATACAGTACTCAAACATTTCTACTCCCTTACCTGTGAAAACATGAGTCTTTACTGTTTTCTGGTTGGTAATATGCTCTACCCATGCCAATATATAATGTTTAACTTAAGTGCCCATTTGTTTCCCTCAGGTGGAATGTCCAGACGACCTTCACTGACAAGTCAGTTTCCTAATTTTGTGAAAGTTCCTGCTAAGTGATTTAATCATATCATCTGTACTCTTTGAGTATAGCAATTTCTTTCCCATTTATCATTGTATGTATTTGTAAGATTGTGGGGACATTCCTTTTCACATAGCTCCCCTTTCTGTGTCTCTCAGCGCTTTTCAATTTGTGTCAAAGTTGTGGAATTAGAAATTTGGGCACAGCACAAATTTGGTCATTCAGACCATCAAATTCCACTACCTATTTGCCGAACTCTAGTAAAGGGGGGAATTATTCTCTTTCCATTTCTCCAATTCTGGGTGGATTCTCCTTTAAGGTAGTATTCTTTCCCTACTCCTTGCGTCTTGTTCATCAAATCAATCAGTTTCCTAAGTTCTAAGCATCTATCCATTGGTTAATTTTTAAATATGACCTCCGCTAGACTTTTTTCAGGCTGCAAGAACCTCTCTTTCAAAGACATTTTAGAATTCCTCTTATAAATGACTGAATGGCTGTCTGTATTGTAATCAGCATTGGATGCGTCTATATGTGCATACTATTTTCCTTTGTAGACTTAGTTATTGCTTCCAGATCTCCATGTCTGATGTTCCCCATTGTAATCACTGGGGGCCATGTACGTAAGTGTATCTCCTTCTTCCTTTAGAGAATTGTCCATGTTTTATAAGTCCTGTACTTCCCTGTAATGTCAGTAGACAGGATATTTTGTTACCTGGCTGTAGACTTCTCTTTGATAGGATAGAGTAAGTCTGAAGGCATATGTGAGATCTAATTATGGAAACATATTTCCCCTTTCTATTTTTTGCATTGATATCTACTTCTAGCTTTTATGAGGAGAATTTTGCTCCTTACAGAGTTATGTATTTAATACATGATTAGTCAGGCTGCAATGTAACAACCACAACCTTGGAGTTAGAAGGTCCCTTTCTTATCTTTTTGATCCCAAAAGCATTGTACGTTAAACTTTGATGCAATATATCCTCCACCTGCCTACCATTTTATATGGGACTTGCAGACCTCTTTAATCTTAATTTTTTTTTTGAAGGGATATAGGACTGTTACCCTTCTTTTTTATGGTTTAGAATGTATTCTTTCTCTCCATTTTCATGTGCTTTTGAGTGGGTTGACATATCCCAGTAAATTTCTTGAGAGACTTTTTTTTCCTCAGATACTTTCTCCACATTATGAACCACCCTCTCTCTAAACATGAGGATTAAGGGTTTTTCTCTTATGCCTCTGACAGTTAACCCATTAGGGTAATATCTTCTTTATCCAACCTTCCTTTCCTTGAAGTTAAGGGTTAGGAGTGTTCCACCTAAGCCAGTGGCTGATTTCAGTGAGTATATTTTGGGCATACTTAGGAGCGATTTACTAAAACTGGAGCACTTAGAATCTGATGCAGCTGTGCATGATAGCCAATCAGCGTCTAACTTTACCTTGTTCAATTAAGCTTTGACGGTAAAACCTGGAAGCTGATTGGTTACTGTGCAGAACTGCACCAGATTTTGCACACTCCAGTTTTAGTAAATTTCCCCTTTTTCCCTTTCTTTCCCTGCAGCCATGGTTTAGGAATACTAAGATTCAGCCTACCTCCTTATACTGTATATACTATTTTGTTGACCACCTTAGCTATTGGTCTATTTTTTGTTTCCACTGATCAGGCAGTTTATTGTTCCACTTATTTCTTTGTGGTTGATAATCGGTTGTCCACCACATTCTTAGTTGAGAGCCATCATTCTTTCAGGTAGTAGTTTCACTTTAGCAGTACTTAACTGCCTTGGTCTAGAACACCAGAGTTTTCTCAAGTGTGTCTTCTGGTTGTGGCAATATTCCAATTTTTCATTCACCCTTTTTTCTCTCAGCCTTTGTTTAGGCATCACTGACTAAAATGTCTAAAGATTACTACCTTCCTGTGTCCCTGCTGGAATACAATTTCTTGAATGGACTTCAAGAAAAAGATTTTGCAGTAAATAAAAAAAATTTACTTTTAATGCCAGCAATGTAAGTACATGACAGTGTCCTGCATTAGCCTTGCGTTTCACTGCACAGTAGAGCTCAGAGTGGAAGAGGGAGAAGCAGCAAGGAGTCATTCAGATGTGCTGCAGTGCTCATGGGCTAATTACCAACATGCTGAAGAAATGAGACAGCAGAGTAACAGAAAGATGAGGTCATCAGCGTGCTGCTTCTCTTTTCACTGTCTACTCACAGGCCTGAGCAAGGATAAGACCGGTTACCTAAAAGTAGAACTATGGCCTTCCCGTTAATAAACATGCCCTACAGCACTTAGAAATGCACTATATTGCCAAAAGTATTGGGACACCCCTCCAAATCATTGGATTCAGGTGTTCCGATCCATGGCCACAAGGTGTATAAAATCAATCACCTAGGTATGAAGACTGCTTCAACAAACATTTGTGAAAGAATGGGTCGCTCTCAGGAGCTCAGTGAATTCAAGCGTGGTACCGTAAAGTCCATCCGTGAAATTTCCTTGCTACTAAATATTCCACGGTAACTGTTAGTGGTATTATAATGGAAACAACTGGGAACAACAGCAACTTAGCTACCAAGTGGTAGGCCACGTAAGATGACAGAGTGGGGTCAATGCATGCTGAAGTGCACGGTGCGCAGAAGTCACCAACCATCTGCAGAGTCAATAGCTAAAGACCTCCAAACTTCATGTGGCCTTCAGATTAGCACAACAATAGTGCGTTGAGAGCTTCCTGCAATGGGTTTTCATTTTCCACTGCATGCAAACCTTACATCACCAAGTGTAGTACAGAGCATCGTATGTAGTGGTGTTTGGTGGGGGGGATTATGGTGTTGGATTGTTTTTCAGGGGTTGGACTTGGCCCCTTAGTTCCAGTGAAGGAAACTCTTAAGCATCAGCATACCAAGACATTTTGGACAGTTTCATGCTCTAAGCTTTGTGAGAACAGTTTGGGGATGGCCATTCCTGTTCCAACATGACTGCGCACCAATGAACAAAGCAAGGTCCATAAAGACATGGATGAGCGAGTTTGGGGTGGAGGAACTTTACTGACCTGCACACAGTCCTGGCCTCAACCCGTTAGAACACCTTTAGGATGAATTGGAGCAGAGATTGCTAGCCAGACCTTCTTATCTGACATCAGTGCCTGACCTCACAAATGCGCTTCTGGAAGAATGGTCAAACATTCCCATAGACACACTCCTAAACCTTGTGGACAGCTTTCCCAGAAGAGTTGAAGCTGTTATAGCTGCAAAGGGTGGTACAACTCAATATTGAACTCTATGGACTAAGACTGGGATGCCATTAACGTTCATGTGCGTGTAAAGGCAGGCATCCCAATACTTTTGGCAATATAGTGTTAAGTTTATAGTCCCCCTGCAAAGTCCCACAAATACCTATGGATCCTGCCAATGAAATCCACCCAATGCAGGTTCCTGTGATAGTGTGGCAATGATGCTACACTGAATTCTGAGCAGAGTTGTACCCTCATGTAAGCTGTGCCTGCTTGCACTGCAGTGGGGTGAGAAAATGTTGCAGGCGGATGTGGCTATCAGCATTGTCCTTGTAGCCTGACAATGTGCCTGTAGCTTGTCGATTATCATTTGGCCACAGCTAGCCTTGCCTACTGCTTTCTGTTTAGACAGCACTGCCTCTGTTTACTGAAACCCATAAAATATGAGCTCCAGTGTCCAGAAGATGGAATATGTAAGACACAAAGTAGGATTTAGCTCAGTCAGCAGAAGTGAAGTAAATTTTTTGTTTAAATTGGTTGTACATATACCCACTAAAGTGACTAGCTTCAGATGATACACAAAGATGAAACTAATCCCCCTACACAAGTTGTATCTGTTTATCAGAAGACCTCTCCTTTACAGCCATTCAAAGCATATAATTTAGACAACATTTCTCAGGTCTAGAAGGCAGGGGGCAGGGATGTGATGTCATACAGTGCACAACATAGAGCAGGGAGTTGAGTGTAATCTGAAACCTGAGCGGAGGGAAAGTACACTCCCCACACACACACACGGTTTTAAAAAGAAACATGCTAAGCTGAGGCTGTCAATCACCTGCTATATGCTGGAGGGGGGCTGGGGCCATCTCCAGGGATTGTCAGAAGTGACTCATGTAGATAGCAGAGGAATAAGAGAGCAGACAGAAATTACACTAGGTGCTTTAGAAAGAGGCAAGTACACACGATAGATAGATATGCTTTGTTTATTTTTAAATTCAGAGGTTTACAGCCACTTTAACTCATGAGGCTTGTGCATAACAAATTAACTGGATTAGGACTTTTTAGACTGCTACACAGAAGCCTTTATATTTACTTAAACTAAGGTCACCTACCTTCCCAGGCAAACCTGTACTGTGTGGCAAAGTTGTGTAAATCTCAGACGTGAATGGATTGCACTATATTTCCTTTGGCAGGTAAAATTCTTATATGCATTTCATATGTGTATTTAGCTGTTTGGAGCTCAGCTTTAAATTTGAGAAGAAAGAAAATAACACCCTGCTCTAGTACAGAAATGCATTGCAGGTTTTATATGACAAAAATTAAAACTCTGATGTAATGACTCTGTTTTCTTTAGCTGACTCTACAGGAACACATTCCCTGTACACCACGTATAAGGATTATGAACTCATGTTTCATGTCTCTACAATGCTACCATATATGCCAAAAAACAGACAACAGGTATGGTTTTTACCATCTTTGTAATTGTGATGTATTGATGTGACCTTCAAGCAATCTAAAAAAATGTTTGGCTTTGTTCAGTAAGAAAACATATATTAATACAGTTTACATGATATATATATATATATATATATATATATATATATATATATATGTTAATCGTGTTCACACTTAAATGGAGTTCCGCTCACTCTGTAAAAAAATAAGTCCGCAAAAAAAAACAAAAACTGTAGCTGCTGACTTTTAAAAAATAGCCACTCACCTGTCCCACAATCCCACGGTGCCCCTGCCGCAGCCCGTTTCACCGGCCGTCCTGTATTCCAGGCGCCGACATCTTCAGTGTGGGCAACAGGCTGTGACAGCTTGCGGCTTCACAGCCGGGTGCCCACTGTGCATGCTCGAGTAGCGCTGCATTTCCTGAATGGCCCTATCGTCTTCTGGGACCTGTCATGTGTCCCACAAGACTACGGGGAGGGAGGGTAGGAGGACAACTTCCACTTCCGAACACCTAGGCGATCGCAGTGGAAGTGGGAGCGGGTACCTGTCAATTTCGGGTACCTGCTCCCAAAGGTGCCAATCCTTAATGGGGAGTGGGAGACCAATCATTAAAGCGGAACTTCTCCTTTTGGGTGGAACTCCGCTTTAAGAACTAAAAAAAAAGCAATTGCAAATGATTCGAGGCAAATAGTGAATTATCAAGTTCATTCTATATTGAAAACTGCCATAAAACAATCACACTCTTCTTACTTTATATTTATTGATATCCACTGGTTTCACATTCCAGAACCTGGTACAAAAAATGTTGCCAGTGCTTAAAGGGTTAGTTAACCTTTACTAAAAAAAGATGAATAACACCCTTGCTGAGCTCAGAGCTACTACATTGGGGGGAAGAGAAAGTGCACTTGAAGGGGTTTAAATCCGAGAAAGACTCCTGTAATGGTGAAGGTGAGCAGTAACACTAGGTTTCTTTTAGAAATGTCCTTAGCAGTGTCCTAGAAGTTTTCCAGTTAGGCTTCATGAGGTATGTAAATGGCCTACATCTATTGCAAGGGTATTATTCAACTTTGGCCAAAGCTGCACAGCTTGTTTTATTTACAGATGCCTCTTATGTACATAAACTTTTTTTTAGTTAAGGTGAACTATGCCTTTAAGTTAATTAATAAAATAGTGAGCTATTGCTAATAATATAACGTTCTTTTTCAAACAATATGAATGTCATTATGTTCAAAACTATAAGTAATTAGCAGAGTTACAGGGATCCCATATCCATATTTGGTGGGCTTGTCTCAAGATTAGGCCATTTTGGGCCTATATCAGGAATTTAATATCTGAAATTACTATGGTCTTGATTCAGGATGATTCTGTACAGTGTCTTTTGCATGGCACCCTAAACTCCATCAGGGCATACAAGAGGAGTACAGTTCCCAATTTGTTAGATGCCGCTAAGGGGCTAATTCTGTTTTTTTGGAAAAAGTCACAGATGCCTACTCTAGAACACTGGGTGAAACAAGTTAATGAAATTATGGAAGCTGAGAAATGGGTGCATATCTAAATGCAGTAGACTAGAAGAGTCATGTGAAGTGGGAACCCTGGATCTATTATATAAATAGTACAGGGAATAAGAGCTAAATACTTACGTATCCTGTGATGGGTGGGGGGAGGGGGGTAGCTTCTGCTTATTGCAAATTTCACAAATTCTAATTCCAGCGTGCTAGAGATTTATGGACCATCCCACCTTTCCTCTTATATCTTTCCTTTTTTTTTTACCTTTTAGGATTTATTTGACCACTTGCCGACTGCAGATAGCCGAATGACGGCTACACTGCGGCCGGCCAGTTCTGGGAGGGCGTCATTTGACGTCCTCCCAGAACTCGCTCTCCTGCGCGCCCCCGGCGATCTCCGTGATCGCTGTGTCCTACGGGCACAGCTGATCACGTGATGTGGTAAAAGGCCAATCACAGTGGCCTTTTACCACGTGATCAGCTGTGTCCCCTGTGGTAGCAATAGGCAGTGACAGGAATTCTATTTTGAGAAATTTGGGGTCTATTAGACTCTGCATCTCTCTTCTGCCCTTAAAGCATCTTATCACACCAATATCGGTGTGATTTGATGCTTTCCCAATTTTAAAATGGTGCTGTTTATATCTGGCAAAACGGAAATGATGAAATGCTTGCTGCTCTAAGCTTTCGGTCTCTTAGACCATAGAGAGGATTGGAGGAATTCCAGTCTCTGATCAGCTCTATGATCAGCCAATGAAACTGCCATCTGCATTCTCGGGGTTCCACGGTGTGATGGGAGAGCCCAAGAAAACTGTGGAAGGCAGTGGGGGGGAGGATGTTCCGCCTAACAGTGCCAGTCAGCGCCAGTCAGTGCCGCCTATTAGTGCCACCTATCAGTGCCATATATGAGTGCTGCCTTTCAGTGTCCATCAGTGATGCCTGGCAATGCCCATCAGTGCCACCTACCAGTGCTGCCTATCAATGCCCATCAGTGCAGCCTATCAGTGCCCATCACTGCAGCCTCATTAGCGCACATCAGTGAAGGAGAAAAATCACTTATTTACAAAATTTTATAAACGAAACTAAGAAAAACGTTTTTTTTTTTTTAAATTTGCAGTGGTTTTTGGTTTAGCAAAAAAAAAACAAACAAACCCAGAGGTGATTAAATACTACCGAAAGAAAGCTCTATCTGTCTCAAAAAATGATAAAAATTTCATATGGGTACAGTGTTGCATGACCACGCAATTGTCATTCAAAGTGCGACAGTGCAAAAAGCTGTAAAATGGCCTGGGCAGGAAGGGGGTATAAGTGCCCTGTAGGCTAGTGGTTAAAGAGCTATGCTGGTGGTAAAACCTCTGCATCTAACATGCTCATGAATGTCTGACCCCTGGTCCCCTGCTGCACACTGTGGTGCCATCTGCTGGCCCTTATGTTGCTACTGTGTGCTGTAGAACCACAAGGCACAAAAGAGGACCAGGCATCCAACACCCCCCAGAAGCACCAGATGCTAAATAATAATTAGCTGCTGTAACTCTGCAACAGAGCAAAAATCAGCCGCCTGGGCAGCAGGACAAATATGCTTTAGCCATTTTCTTCACAGACATTGTATTGTTAAAAATGTTTTGTCTATTGACAGAGTCACTTTAAACCCTATTTACTGCTTGTTAAGAGTATGTAAATACTTGATTTTCCACAGCCTAGCTACAGGTTCCATTTGATGTGAGTGTGAAAAGACAGGTATATGGAAACTGTCATTTCTGATTTGTTTTTATAGTTACAAGCTCCAGGGCTTTCAGTCTCATCTGGCTTCACTAACTAGTGAGTCACCTAACTGAAAAAAAGCATGCATCCCTTCTGACTGCACATAAAGATGTTCACTACTGTAAAGCTCATCATAATTGTTACAATCTGAATGTACAATATTCTTTAAGTTTATTAAACTATGTAATATGAGGACCTACCTAAACTTTCCTTTCAATTTTGTAATTAACTGGGCAGTACTACATAGTTGGCAGATCTAAAGCAGATTTTTGAGCTAAAAAGTTGTCAACATTTGTAACAGCCTTTAATAACGGTTGGATCTAGCTGATAGATTATGTCTAACAACGATTGGAAGTATTCTAAATAAATCATAAAGGGTTACCTGCATGTTACACATGAATATATCAGAAATTTGGTCTGTGTGTCATTTTCAAATTGCTAATAAGGGGTCTGGATGGATTTTGTTTCCCCTGTTGATGCAAATTGGACTAAAATCTGTTTCATTTTTGCATCTTATAAATTGGTTAGTCTCTCTGAGGATACACAGTTTTCTGTTTTGGGATAGGGGCAGGGTGGCTGCTATGCATACTGTATATTTGGTAACCGTATACTACTTATAGGGCCACCTTCTCCTATATTTGTGTAATTGGGCTCCATTCACAAAGAGGTGTCGACCACTTTAAGAAATACTGAAACCATGCTGTATTTTATCTCATGTGATATCCAGTGGGATGGATACAGTGGAAAAGAATTAGAACCCCTGTCAATTTTTATTTGAATAGAGAGTTAAAATGGTTCAAATGTGCCAGCTCTTTATTTTTTTCATTTTGAATAGAGAAAGGTAGGGCTATAACCCCTGGCAGTTTTTAAAACATTTTTTTGCCATCTGTGTATGTTGTGGTTAGTATTTTGAATTGCAGTATTTGGATGCACTGGTGATTTAGGGGTTAGTGGATGGGAATCGTTGAATGCAGCAGGGAGAAGGAGATCAATGTTCCTAGCAGTGTCAGTTACTGTAGGAGATTTTAGTTGGAGATTTATCATTATAAGAGTGACATTCAGCTGTGCAGGTAGTGGATTAGCTAAGTCTTACCTTCTTCATAGAGACAATCCACTTCAATCCACATTTAATTTTTAGAGACAGAGTTGGTTTAAAACAAAATATGTTTATAAACTGCATTATTGAAATCCGTTTAAACATTTGTATTGTAATACATTTTATCATCTCTAGGCCATATTTCTGATATGCAAACATGTAGACTACATGCTCAATTTATGAATAATTTAAGACCCAAATATGCAGACATATAGACTACATGCTCAATTTATGAATAAATTAAGACATCAATAATGTAAAGGAATATTTTCCTGGTTTTACTTTCTCTGTCTTACTCTTGTTTCAAGATCACAGCTTTACAATTGACTGCTTTTTGTAAGTTTTCTCTGTCTACCTGGGCCTTACTGTATAGCTTTAACACAGCAGTTGTACGTTTTTCTGGGTCATCCCAGTAGCATTGTTTACTTTCCTGTTGATCTTGCCAATAGATACATGATTTTCAGCTATCCACATTTTTTGTGGATTTCATCTTTCCTGTTGATGGCCTGCTTTCTTCTTCTGCTTCTCAATTCCGTCTTCCAATAATTTCTTTTGGACTCTGCCAGTCCATTAATTCAACCAAAATCTTATTTTCTGTGTAGTGCTACACCCAAAGGAGCTGCTGAGAATTTAACGTGTTCTCCCTATGTAGTACAGTGACTGCCAGTCGAAATTAAACATTCTAGGCAATGTCTTTTTAAGATTTGTTGCTGAAGTAATTTAACAGTAGAGGGTGAGTGGATATGGGATACTACAAAATGCTTGAGAACAATTGGCAGGGGACACTCTTCTCTTGATAAAGATAGCACAGTCTAGCTCTCACAGCTGGGAACCATAGTTTACAGAACAGCCTATTTTCCCATAGCTGGGGACCATGAGGTAGCTCCAATTTAGTTAAAGCCTCATAGCTGGGGACCATAACGTAGCTCCAGAATAGTTACAGTTTCATAGCTAGGGACCATGAGATAGCTACAGAATAATTAAACTCTCATAGTTGGGGAGTCATGCAGGTTCTCTACTGACAAGTCCTAAAGCAGCCAGTAAATCAGACTCCATCCATTTATAGTGAGGTCCAGCATTCAGTCCAGAGGTGCTTCAGGGGCAAGCAGCTCCTTGAAGCTCACAGACCCATCCCTTACAGGGAAAATACAATCTCCTTAAGGCTTTAGACCATTTACCACTTCCTAGAGCACCTTCTGGGCACATCTCCCTAGGGATTGGTCAGGACATAGTAAATATTCAGGCCAGTCATTTGAATTTCGCACCTTAAGCCCTGGAAGTTTCTCCCAGAGGCAGGGGGATACAATCAAATTCCCAGTCTGTGATCAGACCAAGGCAAATGATCACTGCTCCTTTGATTGTAGAAAAAAAAAAAACTTTATTTACCTAGCTTTCTATAGTAGGAGGTTGCTACATCTCAAATATGTGCTCTTCCTTTAAAACACCTTTTCTTATTTTTTCTAACCCTAACCTTATTACCTAGCAAGTATTATGTAGTACCATATTTTTGCTTGCACTTCTTTATAAAATGTTCTGTGTACTACACTTACAAATTGAGTGACATGTATTGTTTCTCAGAATCTCTTTAATCTCTTTTCCCACAATAGCAAAGCTTTTGCAACATTAGAAACATGCTACTTGTAAATGTTTGAATCAATTATTGCTCCTAATTTTAAAAAGAACCTGTCTCTATTACACTTACTGCCTCTCTAACAGCTTATGCTAAACACCTATTTAAAGTTTTTACTTTTAGCCTGGGTTCACACTGATGCGGTACGGAATTCACAGCGGTACGGAATTCACAGCGTTTTCTGTGCGAATTCCAACCCCGTTCATGCAAACAGCTGCAGGCGTGTATGTTAACAACACCCCGAAATCAGTCCACAAAACGCAGTGCGATGTGCAGAATCAAATCGCATAGGTGTGAATACCCATGCAATCCGATTCTAGTTTGGACCCAAAAAAGGGTCCTGCACCCTTTTGGTGCGGATGTGGTGCGATTTGAGCCATACATACATAATGTATGGCTCAAATCGCACCGCACACAATTCGCATGTGATTTGCCCTGGAATACGGTGAGGTTCCTGTACGAATCACATGTGATGTACTGCACCGCATGAGTGTGAACCTAGCCTTGTGGCCTTCAGGTCTGTGGACCCTACTTTTGCTGCAAAACCCCTTGCTTGCTACTTTAAATAGAACTATGTCCTCCCATTAAAAAAATGTGCTGCAGCACTTAATTATGTGCATATCAGCACCTATGGTTTTCTCCATACGTCCCACAAATATCAGTTAAACCCTGGGTGTTTGGGTGACGTACCCACTCCAGTATTAGAATGCAAGTGTACAATCCTAACGCACACCTTCCTGCGTTAAAAATGGCTGTGTGTATAAGTGGGTGCTGCAACGACTGTCAGCTGGAACTGAACAGAATCAGGGAGAATGTCACCAGCACACCGAGGATCACCAATATGGGTCCAAATGTTTTAAAGAATGATCACATAGTTTCAACAAGGCAACATTTCGGAGTCTCGCAGGACCCCTTCATCAGGCATGTGACCAAATGCCTGATGAAGGGGTCCTGCGAGACTCCGAAATGTTGCCTTCCTGTAACTATGTGATCATTCCTTAAAACTTTTGGACTCATATTGGTGATCCTTGGTGTGCTGGCGACATTCTCCCTCACTCCAGTATTAGGGCACACTGGGAGTCCCTCCAACAGGCTGGTCCAATCCTGGACCTACAACATCAGACCATACTCAGCCTAGCAGTATTTTCTTTTTATTCTTGCATTTTTTTGACATACATATTTGAACCTTCTACAAACCTTTGTAGGATACATTTAATTGACCCAGGAGAAGCCTAGGGCATATTTATTCTCTTATAGTTGCTCAGATCATCAAATATTTTTTCAGTCTCTACAGATTTTTTTTTATAAGAGTATAGTTTACTACTCTATATACTCTGATTCACTTTTTTTACTGGAGAGAAATCCCAGACGTTATCAATATATAAATACTTAATTACATCTTATTTTCCTGTTTACACACTGACTGCCAGTTTGACTGTAAAAGTGGTTCCCAGATTTATTTGCTGCTTCTCAAGATTTTTTTGAAGCGGTTTTAGCTCTTTAGCTACAAAAGTTGCAGGAAATTTTCTTTTATGGGAAGCTTGGAAGATCAGGGCTTGGAAGATCTCTATATCTCTTTTTCATACTAAACACAACAAACAGTTACTTCTATGACACATTTTTTTTTTGTTATAACTGTAGATATTCAGGGATTGTGAACAATATATTATCTGTCACAAGAAAATATAGTCCCTTTAGTTGTCTATTTTTGTGAAACATGCATATTAATTTTCTTTTTTTAAAAACACTTCAAATACAAAAAAGCCAGTTGACCCTGACAGAAATCCGGTGTGC
The DNA here is from genome assembly GCF_062004578.1 of Staurois parvus. Classification (NCBI taxonomy): domain Eukaryota; kingdom Metazoa; phylum Chordata; class Amphibia; order Anura; family Ranidae; genus Staurois; species Staurois parvus. The sequence goes on from NW_028317877.1 coordinate 7,813,027, forward strand.
TTCTAACTTCCAGTAGTTTGTTGACAACATTGCCTCTGCTGCATTGAAATCCCTGGCTCTTATAAGCCCCTCCCAGTTCTCATATGTACGACCACAGAACAATTCTCTTATGTCCAATGGAAGAGAACTTGGTTGTGATAATAATACTACTAATTCAGTGTAGCTGAGGCACCAGGTCAGGTTAAGCAAGTTAGGAGCTCATTGCATTTTTGGCAGATTAAGAGGTATCTTTGTGTACATGCAGTATTTTTAAGGGATTAAACAAGAGAAATTGTACTTGTGATTTTTTATTTTTCCCAGACATACACTTAGTTTTTAAAACATTGTATAGAAAATGATCTTGTTTTGCTTTCAGTTTCTAGTATTCCAAGAAAGAAAATAAAGTATCATAAAGAGGAAAGCTGTCATAAGAAACCATAGGGACTGCCATTATTAACTTTTCCTTCTAAAAATACTAGTTGGTCAGTTATACGTTTTCAATACTGACCCAGAACATTTTTTATTACTTTTCGCCTACATTTCTGATCTGTATACTTCTAGATCAGTGATTTGGAAAGCAGGGAGTAAGCTTAACCTCTTCCTGTCCAGCCCATGTCGATAAACGGCTGGACAGGAGTGCTGCCGATGTGGGTGGACGTTTCTAAATGTCCCCCCGCATTCATTGCCTGTGCGCGCTCCCTGGGAGCGCGCGGCACCACGATCAGTGCCCGCTATGTCCGGAGGACACAGCGTAACACAGATCGCTGTATGGGACCTCTGTGTGAGGTCCCGATTCATGTGATCAGTGATTGGCCAATCAGTGATCACATGCAGAGTAGTAAGCAAGATGTCACTTCCTGACATCATTGTTTACTACATGTGAAATCTGTGAATGATCACAGAGGTCACATGGTACAAGGCTATTCACAACAGCCTTGTACCATGAGACAAGCTGTGACCAATCACAGCTCGCACAGTATTTCTCAATGGCTGCAGAAGGAGAAATGATTGCTTTTAGAGCCTTTATGGGTGTAAAAGCAATCAGTGTAAAAAAAGAAAAAAAATCTTCATCATCCCCCACAAGTAGTGCAGTGTCACTATGGTGACAGTGTGCTGCTAGGGTGACAATATGTAAAAAAAACAAAAAACATAATATAAAAAAAAAAAAAAAATGTAAAAAAATTTTTTTTCAATTATTTTTGGTTATAAACTAAACTATTTGGGTTTTTATTTACTAAAAAAATACATTTTGCCCAAGATTTATGAAGAAAGATTATTTGCAACATTTTATAAGAAAAATACTTTTTTGCAAACTTTTTGGACTTTTTCATTTATATAGCAAAAAAATAAAAATCCCAGTGGTGAATAAATACCACCAAAAGAAAGTTTTATGTGTCTCAAAAAAATGCTGAGAAACTCCTATGGGTACAGTGTTGCATGACCGCGCAATTGTCATTCAAATTGTGATAGCACGGAAAGCCAAAAATTGGCCTGCACTGGAAGGGGGTGAAAGTATCCGACTTGAAGTGGTTAACAGCCTTGCAACTAAAATTTTTAAATGGCATCCTCCGTATTTCCATCCCGACAGATCTATGTGTATATTAATGAGCTGTTACCTATGTGAACTGTCCATCGAGGAAGATTTAGGATAGGGCTACACTGCTGATCTCAGTTGCGCTACTAAATTCTCATGTGGCTGATCGCTTTGTCTGTTTAATGATACTAATCTGATGACAATTGCCCAAAATTCTCCTTGAGTAGCAAAAAAAGAGGGATTTTTGTACCAGAATGTTTTTTCCAGTCTGTGAGTGCATTTCACGTGAACAAAAGTATAAAATGTTTTGGAAACACTTAAAATTATATATTCAGATATTTGTAATTAAGTGCATATATCATCAGAAAGCTACATTATGTTAACTGTGTTTTTTTTTTTTCAGCTGCTTAGAAAAAGGCACATTGGTAATGACATTGTTACTGTCGTCTTCCAAGAGCCAGGGGCCCTGCCATTTACTCCAAAAACAATTCGATCCCATTTCCAGCATGTGTTTGTTATTGTAAAAGTTCATAATCCATGTACACAAAATGTGTGTTACAGGTAAGAAACCTACACATAGATGACTATAGTTTCTTGTGAAATATATAGAATTTTTGCTATAATCAACTGCACCGTATGCCTTTATAACTTAAGGTTTATGTAAGCCTTAACAATGAAATTTGCTTCCTACTGGTTTGTTAAAAATACTATTGAAAGTGTCTGTTTCATAAGTGGAAAAAGAACTTGTTGATCCTTCCAGAAATCCAATGTGCTTGTAACTTCCTGTGCATTCCGCCTCTGTTGCCTTGAAGTCTCAAGCAAAGTTGGCAGCCATGCCCAGTTCACCTCTATGGACTACAGACCCCCCCAAAGGTTATGAAGTTGAGGAGACGTTCATTAGTCCTAAAACATTCTTGTTCTAGGATGATAACTCTGCTTCTAGATCGAGTACAGTGAGTGAGCATTATCACTCTAGGAAAGGAAGTGCATAACTAGCAGGATCTCCAAGTGAACATAAAGAAAAAGAACTGAAAAAAATGAAAAATGAAAACTGATACAGCCACCACATTTATATAACTGGTAAGCTGCAATATGTTACATTACTGTTCTTGATTTTAGATACACTTTAAGCATATGTGAAGCACTTAGGGTGGACAGTGGCTAAGTGGTTAGCACTTCTGCCTGGCAGTTCAAATCCCAGCCACAGCACTACCTGCCTGGTGTTTGCATGCTCCCCTGTTAGGTTAATTGGCCCTTGTATGCATATGTATGGATGTGAGCTAGGAACCTTAAGTTGTAAGCTCCTTAAGGGCAGGGACTAATGTGAATATATAATATACATGTAAATGCTGCCTAAGCTGTCAGTGCTATATAAATACCTGTAATAAATAAAATGACAGTAAAACACAAAAATTCCAAAAGCAAACCTCATTTAGAAAGTTTTTGATCACCTACTTTCACTATCAATTGTTTACAGTCATGCCATTGTCCATTGTTGTTGGGACATTAAAATGTGGATATATATAATGTACAAATTCACTAAAAAATTAAAAAGTAACTGCAGTATGGCACATTGCTGTGCCATTCCTTTTTAAAAGGCAACTTGCAAGTGCATCTTAAAGTACTTACCATTTCTGAGGCTACAACACAGAGATGTGAATCATTATTGCATTGTAGTGTGGTGTGCTGGAATAAAGGGGTGCAGGTGATTTTTGTGCATATTTTAACGCAAAAATATGTTATAGTATGATCGTGTTAAAAGGTGGAAGTAGGTTTTTAGAGTAATTTGCTAGGGAAAAAGAACCCCAAACCACTACCAACCTCCTTTTCACTTAGGTAGATCCCCTCTGGAGCCTATATTTACATTAATCTCTACTTCCACCCACTACTCAGTTCCCTGCCACTGTCCCTGCAAAGTCATTAACTGTCAAACATCCCAAACAGTCCAAAACAGTCTAAAAGAATACAGCATGCAAGTGAGTGCAACATATCTAGCACCCTCCTAGGTAGCTAGGGGGAGCTAGACTTCAATGGTTAGATAGGGGTGAGCAGCAGCCCAAGTGTAAAAGCTAGAGTGGGGTCAAATTGTGATCAGGAGCTGAGAGGCTCTGCAGGCCAGCCCCTCTGAAATTTCCCCCTGCTCTAGGGCTTTGGAGGAAGGCTCTAGAGGAAGTTGGTGGATCTGAGGAATTGCTGGCTGCACTCTTGAGGGACTTCAGCCAATCCCCAACAGAAGGCTTGGCAAAGTGCTGGGACACCCTTAACCTCCCTGGCGGTATTCCTGAGTGTAGCTCTGGGTAAAGTTTCAGTACCACAAACGGTAACCCCGAGCTACACTCGGGAATACCATGCGGCGCAGCTCCGCGATCACTTACCTTGTCCTGCGCTCCCGCGATGTCCCTCCTGCAGTGTCCCCGGCAATGTAATCCGGCGGATGCCGGCATCTGTCATCTGGGTTCCGTCCCCTGCGAGCGTCGGGACGTACGGGGGACAGAACAGCGGAAAATTTGAAAATGACAAAAAGTGACATTCACTAAAATCACATAGTAAAACATTACTGTATCAAACCATTTCACATACATTTTGTCCCAAGTGCTTTGTCCTGTGCCCTGCCTGCATTTTTACTGTTCTTACTGCCTGGAAACTGAGAAACATCCATGGTGTCCAAAAAGCGTCCCTTTAGGTCAAAAGCGGTTTTAGACCAGCTAGAGAACAGCGATAGTAAATCAGAATCACTTGCAGAATTGAGTGATAATGATTCGTGGGGAAATTCATCATCAGACACTGAAAACAATTTTGCAACTTTGTTCAGTGATGTGGGAACTTGGCACTATATTTCAAAGTTTTTTTGGTTTGATTATATTATTGAATTAAATTTATTATTATATTATTATTTTTTATGATTATTTATTAAATTTTAATTTATGATTTTGTGTTTCAAGTTTTATCCTACCCAGGATGTTTACTAGACTCTTGTTCGGACAGATTTCAGTGAGTTATTCCTAAGAATTACAGGCCTACAATATAAAACGCCAAATTTCCATGCAAAATAATGGTACCGCTTTCAGCACCAAAAATCAGAAATAGTCATACCGCCTGGGAGGTTAAAAGTGTTGGAGTCTGTTAAGTTGCATGGAGAGTTCAGGTGGAAGAGAGGAAGATGTGAGTTTGAAGGAAGGAGGCTGCGAGGGGGCCCAATGGGAAGGGGCCTATGCTCACCATCCCCCTGAGAGAGGACCAGCTGTATGTGAGGGGAGGAGTGGCCCAGCTGATAGGCCTGGTAGCAGCCACCAACCCACAAGTGGTACTGGAAAAGATCTCAATGAGTTCACCTACACCCCCTGGTTGGATAGGGGAAGGAGCACTCTGGTGGAAAACCAGATTAGCCACCTGCCAGTGATTGTTCATCTCTTAAAGTGACAGGAACTGGATCCCCTGTTCAGGGATACCTCCAGAATGCTAAGTAAAGAGGAGAAGTTCATCTAGGGTCTGTGGTGGTACATTAAGGAGATGCTGGCTAGCTCTCCACCAGAGACTGTGCTGCAGAGAAGGCTTGTAAATAGTTCCATTATGTTGTCCTCAGTTCATCAGTACCTTTGGGCATCCTGTACACCCCTAACCCTATCCCAGTTCAAAATCTCCTAAATAAAACTACAAAACCAAAGCTTAAGGACTGATTTCTGACTCTGGATGCAAACTTCTGTGGAAATGCATGATACCTGGATGTGCAGGAATATAGGGGGACCCAAATCTTTTAGTGACTCCTAAGGGGGTAGTGCTACACATGCTTGAGTGAAGCGGGCTAAAGGTAGGAGCTCCATCAGAGCTGGTCATTCATAGTTGCTGGAAGTGAAGAAACCTTACTCCGGGATATTTCAGCTTGCACTCTCCATTCTTTTGTACTATATACATTGCATAGTTGCCAAAATTTCAAAACATTTTTTAGGGATACTTTTTTTTATTGTATGTCCAGAAAGCCAGTGTAGGTGGAGTGTTATGTAAATTAGGGGTGGGCTCATAAATTGTGGGTGTGGCTTGGGGATACAATATGTCCGCACAAAAAGTGGGTGTGGCTTAAAGTGCGCTAGATGTTGGGCGTGGCTTAAAGGGGGTGTGGTTAAACAGAGTCTGAGATTTTCTTGGGCTCCCCCATACAAATTTTCTCTTCACCCCAACAGCCCAAAAAGTAAATAAACACATAGACTTCTCTTACAAAAAAAAACTTTAATAATTTAAACATAAAGAAGTGGTCCACACTCAGTGATTGGTTGTTAGAGGTTACAGCACATTATCTCTCACTGATTGGTTGCCAGAGGTTACTACCGTTAATACAGGGGAGGGTCATAGATTACAGTAGTACAGGAGATGGTCAGACTGCAGACATTACACAAGGGATGGTCAGAGTACAGTATGCTCCACCATAAATATCACAGCATGCTCCACCATAAATATCACAGTATGCTCCACCATAAATATCATAGAATGCTCCACCATAAATATCACAGTATGTTCCACCATAAATATCACAGCATGCTCCACCATAAATATCACAGTATTCTCCACCATAAATATCACAGCATGCTCCACCATAAATATCACAGTATGTTCCACCATAAATATCACAGTATGTTCCACCATAAATATCACAGTATGTTCCACCATAAATATCACAGTATGTTCCACCATAAATATCACAGTATGCTCCACCATAAATATCACAGCATGCTCCACCATAAATATCACAGCATGCTCCACCATAAATATCACAGCATGCTCCACCATAAATATCACAATATGCTCCACCATAAATATCACAGTATGTTCAACCATAAATATCAAAATATGCTCCACCATACCGCACCCCCCCCACACACACTGCACCCCCCCGCACATATAATCTGCACTCCCCCACACATTTACACCCACACACACACTCTGCACCCCCCCCACACACACACACACTCTGCACACTCCCCCCACCACACACACACACACACTCTGCACCCCCTCACACACACACAAACACACACAAACTCCCTCTCTCTCACAACTCACCTCTGCTACATTATAGAGCGGCATCTGGCCGGTTCACAGCCGATCTGACAGTGTGTCCATCATTGGTGGTCCTGTTGTGTGTCCTGGGCTTGGTCCTCTCTGCAGCAGCTTTCTCTGCCTTGCACGTGAGGAGGAGGAGGCTAAGGCGAGCTGGCGCAATCACCCCTGTGCTGGCCACACCCACTCACAGTAACAACCAATCAACATGGGAGAAACAGCCACATGACTTCTTGTCTCTCACTGATTGGCAGTCCCAGGTAGGGGGAGGACAGAGAGGGAGGGCAGAGGATTACAGGGAGGGGGGAAGAATATAGTTAACACATTGCAGTACTAGATGCCCCGATTGCCATGGCCGGTGGTCCATGACAAAATAAAACCTAAATCATTTTCCGTAATTCAGCCCGGGACAAAGACTGTCCATGACAAATGTCAAAAATCCATGAGCGTCTCGGGCAATCCGTGACTGTTGGCAACTTTGACATTGCAAAAGGGCTTCAGCAAGCCAAGGGCTGACCTGCACATGTGGTAGGAGTTATCAGGGAAGAGGGACCTAGAGTAGATCTGTGGGACTCTGTAGATTGCAACCAGGTAAAGGCAGGAGGAGAGTCCTTTTCTCATCTATACCTAGAAGTGATGAAACAAAGTATGATTATTAAAATTTTTAATAAAAGCAAGTGGATTTTGTCCATTTTACATATAAACCAAGCCTATTTGACCTACATTGTTTAGGGCATTTCCCATAAGAAACAATATTGGCATTGTATACTTCCTTCCTTCTTTATCATTATATGTTTTGTTTAAAAAAATATATATATGTATATGTTTTTGCTGTAGAAGGGGGAGTTGAGAAGAGGGAATTGTATGACATTCATGTTTAACATTGTTCAGTGAGCAATAACCCACAGATTTTGATGCTCAAACAATTATTTCATGTGAATCATGTTATATGTTCTTTTATATATGCAACTTATCATTCCTACCATCGTGTCCACTGTAATCAAAATACAGTGTAACTTGACAGCTTGGCATATATAAAAATAAATTTAAAAAAACTAAAATAAATAACTTTTATTGCTTTCAGGAATATTTTACAATAGTAACTCCCAACATGTTCTCACTAAAAATATACAAAAGCCTTTTCTGGTGCAGAAATACCACAGTTCCTTTACTATATAGCTATCTACAGTATTTAATTTTGCATGTTAGCCACATAAAAGTACTGGAAAACATTTTCTGAACTGCTGTGAAATAATTTATTTAGCCATAGAGTTATCTTGTAACAGAACGGTTTGTAGCCTCATAAAATTTAGATGCTTAAACTGGCAGAGGGCCACAAGAAAGGTGCAAAGGGTTGTATGAAGCCCAAAGAAACATCAGTTTGACATTCCTGCTATAGAGCACTGATGTTGAAAAAATGAAATACAACACAGTAACCTAGGGCTTTTTCTTAATGTGTTTGTGATAGCTTGTAGGTGACAGCTTATATATTCTTATGGCATAACTTGCACTAATTTGTTAGAACACCCAACTGACCCCAAGTAACCTTGTAATTATGTATTCTTGCTGCTACACATGCACAATTCACCCCTACACCCGTGTATACAGTGTTCAGCATAAATAAGTACACCCCTTTTGAAAAGTAAGATTTTGATCAATATCTGAATGAATACAAGAACAATTTCCAAAATTTTGACAAACCTGAGTTTTATAGAATATTTGTTTAGCTCATTACATGAAAGTAAGGTTAATATTATAACTTGAATTACAAAATCTTCAGTTTTACTCAAATAAGTTTATAAATGAATACACCCCACAACAAAGTCTACTACATCTAGTATTTTGTATGACCTTCATAATTTGTAAGGACAGCAGCAAGTCTTCTAAGTATGGAATGAAGAAGTTAGCAACATATTGAAACCTCTATCTTTTTCCATTCATCAAGAATGACCTCTTTCAGAGCCTGGGTTCTGAATGGAGAGTAATGCTTATCTTTAGAATTCCCCGTAGGTGTTCAATTGGGTTCAGATCAGGAGACATACTTGGCCACTGAACCACTTTCACCTTGTTCTTCTTCAGAAATGCAACAGTGGCCCTAGATGTGTGTTTTGGATCATTGTCATGTTAGAAAAGTGCACACTGACCAAGAGCACTGAGTGCTGGTAGCATCTTCTCTTTCAATATAGAGCAGTACATCTGTGAATTCATGATACCATCAATGAAATGCAGCTCCTCAACACCCGCAGCACTCATGCAGCCCCATAGAAGGTCACTGCCACCACCATGTTTCACTGTAGGCACCATGCATTTTTCTTTGTATTCCTCACCTTTGCGACGCCATACAGTTTTGAAGCCATCAGTTCCAACAACATTTATCTTTGTCTCATCACTCCAGAGTACAGAGTCCCAGTAGTCTTCTTTTTCCGCATGGGCCCTGGCTAATTCTAAGCAGAATTTTTTGTGCATGGACTTTAGGAGAGGCTTCCTTCACGGATGACTCCTATGCATGCCATTCCTCTGCAGTGTACACCATATTGTGCCACGGGAAACCATCACCCCAGTTTGGCTTTCTATTTCTTTAGCTAACTGCAGTGAACTTGCATGCCGATTTTCTTAATTCCTTCTCATCTGGACGTCTCTATAAGATGGTTGCAGTTCCTTCTTTGTTAAATTTTTGTACCACTTTTGCTACAGTATTCTGACTGATAAGTAAAGCTTTGCTCTTGTAGCCTTCATCTTTCTTGTGTAAAGAAACTATTTTCTTTTTCAGGCCTTGTGAGATTTCTTTTCCATGTTTTGCCATTGCTGACAGCATGAACTGGGAAGGGGTTTTCTTTGTTAAGTAATGCCCTTTTATAATCAACTGTCTGCTGGACACCTGTTTAATGAATAATTAGAATCACCCGTAGTTGAATTCTTGTTAATTAGGATTTTGTTGTCTAAAATTTAGCTTTGCTCCTAAGACTTTCATTGGGGTGTATTAATTTTTGCAACATGGCCTTGAATTAATTTGTTAGGAAAATGTATTTTTTGTGTGTGCAAATGAACAGATCTTGTTTGCATTCAATGGCCCGCATTTGTGGGAGTATTTTGTAGTATAGTGTCCCATAGAGAATGTTGATTCTGAAAGAAAAAGTAAAGGTTTTCTGACAATTCTGTTGGGATGTACTCATTTATGCTGAGCACTGTATGTGTGTGTGTAGTAGTAGTAGTAGTACTGGTCTCTTTCCATTTCTGTGTTACTGCATTAAAACTGAACTCTAATGAACAGATAAATACACAGTTGTAATACAAACATTTAAAGTAAATCACAAAGGATTGATAATTCTGTTCAGTCAATCTTGTTCTCAGATAGCCCTGAGAACACATTTGGTAAAGTTGATATCTACCTGAGGATAGCCTTTAATGTAAAAAAGTATATCCTTCTAGAAATTTAGCAGCATGATCTCCCCACAAGAATTACTTATTCTTCCCCTCTCCAGTTCTATTATGCAAAGGCAAAACTACAAACATAGCAGCCCATGCTGAACTGGCCAACCTTTGGTATGTGTGTACCTGGCCTAAGATTCAAGATATTTGGGAAGCCGATGAGTGACTGGACAGGCTTTGAGAACAAAATGAATGCAACAGTGAATGAGGAAATAAACTATTACACTTTAGATCAGTCTCTCTCAATATTTTTAACATACGGGAACCCTTGAAATATCTTTATGGTCTCAAGAAACCCCTGCTAATAATTACTATATCTATAGCTCAGGGTACATGAGTGTGTTGGTCACTGGAGAGAATGCGGTATTTGTGGTGATGGGAAGAATCATCACCCTTACAGATAGCTAAATAAGATAATTGCTGTCAGTGGTTACTGAACTGAGAGGCAAAAGTTGCTAATTGGTCAAGAAATCCATACCAATCTCTGAAGGGACCCTAGGGTTCCATGGAACCCTGGTTGAGAGAGGCTGTTTTAGCTTTATAATTAATAATCTTTACATGTTGTTCATTAAGGAGTTGTTTATTGGGGTGTCTCTTTTCTTTTCTTTGTAGTGTTGCTGTTTCAAGGTCAAAAGATGTCCCACCTTTTGGCCCGCCTATACCCAAGGGCGTGACATTTCCTAAATCAGCCGTTTTCAGGGATTTTCTTCTTGCCAAAGTGATCAATGCTGAGAATGCAGCACACAAGTCAGAAAAGTTTCGAGCAATGGCTACAAGAACCCGACAAGAATACTTGAAGGATCTGGCAGAAAACTTTGTTTCAACAGCTACTGTTGATAGCTCAGTAAAATTTAGTTTCATCTCTCTTGGAGCCAAAAAGAAGGAAAAGGTGAAACCAAAAAGAGAGGCTTATTTATACAGCACAGGTGCTATTGTTTGGAATGTTATAGCTCGGGACTTTGGACTTTCTTCTGACATTGAATGTTTTCTTGGGATATCCAATGAGTTTGTGGTCCTTGCTGAGAAAGAATCCAAAAATGTGGTTTTTAATTGCTCTTGTAGAGATATAATTGGTTGGACATCTGGATTAATGACCATCAAACTATTTTATGAACGAGGGGAATGCATTCTTCTGTCTTCCACAAACAATTGTGCTGAAAATGTCCAAGAGATTGTACAAAGACTGGAAGTGAGTATATGTCATATAATTTTACCACAACATTAAAGGAATGGTTGATTTCACTTTTAAATTGTCAGTATGAAATTAAAGTTTAATGTTTAATGAAAACAATTTTTGGGGGAAAAAGCATGAATAATATGATGTACCTGTAAAGAATCGAAATCCTACAGGCTGATGGCTCCTGTAGAATTCCTCCCACTGATGCCGGTCCTCTTCACAATGGTGAATGTCTGGGTTAACTGCTTGGCTGTGTGTGTTCCTGCTATCTGTCTGATCTCATCCAGACTCTTCAACTATGCACACCTTCTTTGCCCCTCCCCCCCTTTCCATTTACTCAGAGAATTCCTGGCATTCTTTTCAAAGAATACAAAATTATCTGTGTGGAGGAGATCCCCCTCCTCCATCATAGTTTTTTTGTTTTATTCTATGTGAATTCATACATTGCATATCTGTATAAACGGCACAAAAATAATAGTATACTGCAAATGGTGACTACAATGTGTGCACTGAACATGAGTGTCTATTTTAACAAGTAATGAAGAACTTCACTACGTTTGACTGAGTTCAACATGCAGAATTGCACAGGACTATACAAACCCACAAAAAACCACCTTGATTCCACCCCACCATAACCGTCTGATCAATCATGATAGTAAAAAAAACAATGAAACTAAATTGTGGAGAAACTTTGCCTCGTCCCCTTTATTTGGGTTTTAAAACAAATACGATTACCTTTAGCCTTTGCTGTACCACACCTTTAACAGTAAACTCACAGATCAATACCGCCATTAAAACTTTAACCAAACCATCTACTCTGTCTTTCAGAACTCCAAGCATCAAGTACCATACCAACCACCAAGTACCACCATAAACACTGTCCACCCACACCTGTGGGGCGACACTACCCCTATAAAGTTAGAGCTGTGACAAAGGGAGGGAAGGGAGATGACCGCTTGATTGAAGATTCAGACTGTTATACTAGACTATAGATGTTAGCACCTTTAAAGGAACACACATCATCTTCATTGGTTGCTTGATTGACTTTCAAATTTCATTTCTAAGCACTGTTTTTCTTTTAACTGCCCAGGATCAAAGTAGTGATTACCTTCTGACAATAGCTGTCTTTATGCCTTCTTATCAGTGACCAGGATGTGAGATGTCCCAGAACCTGAAATATAAACCGAGAAAGCCAGCAGAAAGATTATGTACCTTTTATTGTGCTAATTCAATTAAAGCTGTGAACCTACAGGAAGGAAAAAGAGGGGTTGGTTGTAGGGGGAGACAAGTCCCATGGGCACACTTGGTCATCCCCATGTCCCTAGCATTCTTTCTAATTGTCCCTGCTAACACTTGTATGCTCAGTTGCTCTATGCCCTATGCTGAAATAAGCATATGAGCTCTTTTTTTTGTTAATGTATTCAGTCATTTTTGCCCCCATAGACATCAATGGGTGCTCCTCCTCAAGAACTGGTCTCCTCCCATTACCCAGACCAGGAAACAAATGCTTAATATACATGCAAAAATGCTTGCCATAGCTTGTAAAATGCCCAGAAAAATGCTTCAAAATCACTCTGCTTACACTCTACTCAGTTATAATTGCAAGATTACTGTTACCACAGTGACAGCCCCTCCAAAGAGTAAGAGTCAAAAGTAAATCTAGCTGTTTGATTTTTATTGCACTTAACAAAGCACTGTACGTCAAAGCAAAATTACAAAATATTGGACATTTTGTGATTTAAACTCTCCACAGACAGGCTGCAGGTGACATACCTACTTTCTGGTTCTCTTCTCCACTTCTAGTGTGTTCGTTGCACAATGTATTAGTTTAAGCCTCTTTGGCCACTTAGCAGGGAGTTGACCCACAAAGAATTAAAGCTGAATAAAGAAACAGAAAAGCTGAAACAGGCAGATATAGAATAATTTTCTGGACTGTTTCATGTGGCTCCAAGTTGAGAAGAATGGCTGCACATAATTAAAATCATTTGGCAGTTAAAACAGTGAATGTACAGTATATTATTTCAAATGTACATTTAGCGGTTTGCTTGGAGTTCCACTTTTCTGGATATGGTACTTTGATATCTAATGATTCTGAGCAGCTTGAATTTGTTATCAGTAGTCCCGTTTTTATTTTACAGATTTAAATGCAGGGAATTGCAGCCATTTATGAAGGCTATATGCACAGTTGTAGTTTCATGACTTTAAACTTGCACAGTAGTGCAAATATAGTGCAACATGTTGAGCATAGTCAGGCATAGGGAAACAAGCTGAAACATGCTCAAGTGTGAATGGGGGCTAAAGGAGGTAGCGATTGCAAACATGGCACACAAACCATGTCTTACGTTCCTAATTAAGCCCAAAATATTGTTTATTGTGTATGTTGTTTATTAAAAAATACAACCACCTTGACTGTCTAGGATACAACATGCTGTGTCTAGATTGTTGATTAGTTTTTCATTTTTTTTCTCTCTTGTTACTAGATAGTCACTAGAGGCTGTGAAACCAAAGAAATGATCCTGAGGAGGAACAGTCTCGGTCAGCTGGGCTTTCATGTAAATTTTGAAGGAATTGTTGCTGATGTGGAACCCTTTGGGTTTGCATGGAAAGCTGGTTTACGGCAAGGAAGTCGTTTGGTTGAGATTTGCAAAGTGGCTGTGGCAACTCTTACTCATGAACAAATGATTGACTTTCTTCGTACTTCATCAACAGTAAAAGTGGTGATTATACAACCCTTTGAAGATGGCTCACCAAGAAGGTATGTTTTCATATAGTATCATTTTTTATTTTTCTAGCTTTGGTTATAAAACAATCTTTGCTATACATTTTCTAATGTGTTTTATTTAGAAAACATTTACTTGATTTTTTTCTTTTTGCTAAAGTAAGCCTAGCAAGTGCATTATTGCCTACATACTGTATGGTAACAGACGTAGAACAGGCCTGTAAGTAATATATTGCTTTCTGATAAGTTATTGTCACTTTGTAAAACATTAAAGATACCCACCTAATAATCATGGAGATGCCAGTGCTGAATTGTCCATTTGAAAACATCAGTTCCCTGCCTGTTATTCTAAAGCTTTGGCTTCAATGTTTAGAGTCAGTAACCTGGAGCAAGTGTAGAGCTAAAATGTTACTAAACTCATAAACTAAATTAAATGTAGTATCAACACTCAAATGGTTGCTTATTTGCTGTTTCAAGTCATCCTCAATGTCTTCAATAGAAACAGAAAATCTTTCTGAGAATAATTTCATCTATACGGTGGCTACTCTGTGAAGAACCAACAGGCACAGACAGCCTCCTCTTTAATCCACAGCCCTGCCCTGCTCACCAGCTCTTAGATTGACAGCTTGTTTCCCTGTAATTGGCTGTCACAGGTGTGATACAGTGCATTCTCCCCAAGCAGGAAGTTCAGGGAAGCGTTTCAGAGAATGATACAGCAGCAATCATATTTTACAGAGGTAAAAAAAGATGCTTGGTAGCAAAATAAAAAACTATGAAAGGAGAGCTAATAAAATTGATCTAGAGGGAAACCTGAAATAATAGCTGAGGGTTAAATCAACTTTAAGCATTATGGTTTTGGGTCTGTGACTTAAAAGTACTTAAAGAAGAGCTGCAGCAATGGGATTAGTTTTAAATACATACTTTGGGCCAGCTTGTCTCAAACAAATTATTCAGATGGCTGATGGTGAAGCTGCAATTCATTTATATTATATTAAGTTACTTCTCACATTGCATCTAGGTTTTGCTGATGATATATAGAAAAAGGCAAGACTTCTCAGATGGGACAAGAATGTGAGGCTTTTGAGACAGATATTACTTTCATGTTTTATGTTGTAAAATGTCTCAAAAGAAATCAAGGTCTGGGTATTCAGAATTTCTATAAAGTGTCTGATCATGCACTAGCATGAAACTCTCATTAATCAACACATCATACTGTATGTCAAGTCAAACAAAAAACTAAAGAGCAGCTTTTTTAACTGCAGTTTTCAACTAACCCAAATTTTGGCTGTACACATTTAAATTTTTCTAGCAACTCTAGAATCCAATAAATCAATCCAACTGAAACCCAACAGCCTATATATATTTATATCTGAGGCTGTTCTGAGATTAAAAGCTTATTGAAATGGTTAGAAAAAAATTGCCATCTGTATGCCCAGTCAAACAGGTCATGGTTATAGGCTCATTTAAAGTGGAAGGAAAATTGGTGAGCCCCTACATTAATTTGCAAGTATATACAGCATACTTGAACAATATGGCACTCTTCCCTTACAAATGTGCCTTCCTCCAGCACTGACAAATCTATACTGTCAATCTTTGCGCCATTTTCCACTGCAGCCATCTGCTTTTACTGCTTCTTCCAAGTCCCATGCCTTCACGGCCATGGGGCAGCCTCTGATAATGTAACTCCTGCCCATGCACACAAGAAGTACATCATCCCTCATCATCTTGTGCTGTAAAAGCGATGGAGCGTAAACTGCACAGGACATGTACACAGAATTGAAAAAACTGCTAATAGTGACTTTGCATATCTCCTTTGCCAAAAAAACTCTACTTTCTCTCAGTTTTTTTTAAGTTTGCTTCAACTTTAAAAGAAGCAATTGGCCACTTGCTATGCCATATAGAAGATATGAAAGGTTAATGACTTCATAGTACTTAGTTTATGAAACAGGCCATATTGCCTAACTGTAAATCTGAACACTATAAGGGGACATTTGCTACAAGATATAAAAATAGGAATTACTTTGCCTTTGCTAGCAAATCTGGGAAACAGGTATCCACTTGCTGTAGCTGTTTGAGTTTTCTTGGTTACAACCTTGTTTTATACCATCAGTGGAAACGAATATTACTGATGGATGACTTAAGTAACATACTACATTTTCAGTACTAAGCAGAGTTCATGAAACGAGCAGGATGGGGAAAGTAGGATCCAAGCACAGGTTTGCCAAAGGCAATGTTAAAAGTGAGAGCAGACAGTCCTAGACAGCTAGTGAGCCAAAATAAAAAATCAGGCCATTCAAAACATATATAAGCAGAATCACTGAAGTACAAACCGAGGTTGAATATAGAACTAGAAAATACTCTAGTGCACCAGAAGAAACCTTTTTGTCTAGACACTGGCACTATATGCTGAACGTAATCTATGTTTGACACCCATCATGTTCAGAGTCATTTAGAACATAAATCTGGTGCATTAATTAGCATCAAGTGGTGCAGGTGCTTTAAGTGAGAAACCACCGATCCAAAGTAGAAAGACTTCTTCAATAGATGCAATTTTGGAAACAAAAACATCTTGACTGTTTTCTGGAAAGTGAACAGGAACTTGCTGGTCCTTCATTATGGTTTCAGGAATCCTCTGTGTCACTGCAAAAGTCTGACGAACTGCTATAGTCTGATAGCCCCAAGGACAAAGCAAAGGGATGTTAAAAAGACCACTCTTATCACACATTTGAATGTAGAAAAAAATCTGGTCCCAAAATGAGAAATCTCCCCAATGAAATCCTGGACAACAGTCACAACCTGACAGAAGTTCTAACCCTTCTCTTTCCGTAAGGTGTTATTTCAACATCTTGCTTTTTGTAAACACAAAGTACGAGATGTAATATTTATTTAGTGTTCACTGAGAGATTAATCTATCATTAGCCACATCATGAAGGGTAGTGGCTGTAACCACAAGAAGCACAAACACAAGAGAATTGCGGCCAGCACCAGAATGCCAGCAACTGTAAACCTTTTAGCTGTCTATGAAGGCTCCTTTAATATCTTGCAGTCATTTTATTGATTATGGCAGTGTGACAAGATAGCAGGACCCACTGATAGCATCTACTGTTTGTCATTATTTGGATTTCTGTTAGTCTCAATGGATATAATATTATAAAACAATATACATACAATTTCAAAGTGCAGCATTGTGATTGTGAAATGTGGTTGTGACACCGGAAGTTAATTCTGTCATGTAGATACTGACATTATGCTATCATTGCTGTCACTGAAAATGTCACATCTTTCTTCTCACTTTTTAAAATATTTGTTAAGCAATGGAGTGCCATGATGTATCATTACATTAGCTGGTAAAATAAAACTGTGACATTGGGGAGGTGTGAATTCTCTTTTCTGCAATTGCAATGTCAGACTGTGTTACTGATCTCCACTTTACTTTTTCTACGACTGAGACTGAAAACTCTTGATTTGTCCAGTAAACCATATTTCAATTTTAGAAATGTTTAACTATATATGTAAGGGAGTAACACAAATGAGAACTATCATTTTACAGGTTAACTCCAAACAGATATAAAAGTAACAAATGAAGGCAGTTTTGGATTTATTAATACAACTTTAAAGGATACCTTCACCTTTGGGAACATGTTACATTTCCACCTGTTTTTAGGGTGGAGCATGTAACATGTTTTCAATGCTGCAGGCACTGCCTTCTGCCCCCTCCCTCTCTGTGACAGAAGTATGGGATGAAGTTCCCAATACTAGCTGTCAGTATTTAAAAACAGCGCGGCCATGGGCTCCACCCACATAGCCGCATCATTCATTCACAGTGTTCTGTGAATGAATGAGCTACAAGTCCTGACAGCCTTAGCAGCTGTCAGCTTGTAGTTCTCAATGAACTAGTTCATTGATTTTTCCTGTCATTATATCTGCTTGCCCGTACATCCCGTCTGGGCAAGCAGATATACTGACAGATCTGCAGGAAGCCTGCATGGTACCAGCAATTTGCTGATCATTGGTGCAATGCAGTACAGGCTCTGGCAGCCAAAAATAATAAATGCACATTTTTTCTACCTGCAAATTATTTGTACAAAAGGTGAACTTACCCTTTAAATCATTGGGTGTTTTTTGTTTTGTTTTTTACATTCAAGCAGTATAAATACATGAATAGAACCTGCAACTTTCACTTACAATCCACTGCAGTGCACAAGCTCAGACAATGAGAGGGAGAAACAGTTCAAGGAGCCAATCAGTTGGCTGGTTGGGGGCTGAATCAAACTGCACAGAACTGCATGCGAATCGCACAGGAGCCACACAGTGTTCCTTTATAATTCCCATGCAGTTTCTAGTGTGAATGGGCCCTTAGTTTAACTACATTAGAGAAAAAAAAAAACAGATGTCCTACCTGCCAAACAGGGCTTTGTTGTTTGGCAGATCTGTGGAAATCTCAGAACTGGATGAAAATAAATTAAAATCCTTTAGCAGGTAGACTATCTCGTTTATGTGTATTTTATCTGTGTATTTAGCTGTTTTCCAGGACGTACTTTTAAGAACTTAACCCTTCCTTTCCTTTGAAAATGTGTAACATATTTTGGTGTATTTATTGACTCCTGTGAGGCCGTGTGTGAATAGCCTGCAAAATGTTATCTCTGTGCTTTGCAAATTGTCTATTTCTGAAGGTAAATGTTTGTGTGCAGGGAAGGTGTGAGAGGCAGGTCCCTATACTCCTCTACATTTTGTTCTTAGTCATCTTTATGTGCGTCAGCACAGAGTCAGTAGCATGAGTCACACATCATTCAACACCGGCAATGTTTTGGGGACTTTTACCAGGTCAAAACGTGTATGGTGCATTGACGAACCATTGTACAATGTATGATTGTGTTCTGAGCTTCTCTGATGTATAGTTGTAACAATCTTGAGCCTTTATAGAGGATTACAAAGTTTCAGTGGGGTGGAATTATAAGAGTTAACACGTTTGCCCCTTCCATTGCAACAGCTAGTGTTCAGGGTGAGGAAGGTAATATTATTGCGATCCAGTGTAAAATGTTTAAATTAACATATTTGTTCATTTTCATGATGCCATAGTCTCCATGCAAGCATGTACATGAGCCCTTTATCACAGAATTACCCTTTGCCCAAACAGTTGCTCTGTATTCCTTTTTTGCAAGCCCACACATGCACTGCTATGCAGCCTCTGCTGTTAGGCATTTTATTAGTAAATTTCTGTGGAAAGGCAGGTGCCTGTGAGCAAAACTGGATTTGACACGAGCATAGCCACGTTTTATTAAAAAAAGTTGCCCCTTTCAAATCAATGAAAGTAGACAGCAAGGGATTTATTTACTAAAGCTATGGAGAGCAAAATTAGGCTCACTTTTGCATAGAGACCAATCAGCTTCCAGGTTTTATTGCCAAAGCTTGATTGACCAAGCTGAGGTTAGAAGCTGATTGGTTTCAATGCAGAAGTGAGCATGATTTTGCACTCCCAGCTTTAGTAAATAAACCCTCAAGTGTCCCTGATCCAAATCCGATATAATAATAAGTTAAACATAAGTCACTGTTATGTATATAGCACTCTCCTAGATAGCTAGGGGGGAGCGAGTGTCAAATTGTTAGGCAGAGGCTGAGTAGCAGCCTGTGGTGATAGTCAGAGGGAGGTCAAATTCGGACCATCTGTACAGCGGGGAAGGAGTGGCACAGCAGAAGGCCTGATAGCAGCCACCAACCCTTCAGCTCACAGGCAGAGGACTGAGTAGACCTACACCCCCTGGGCCAGAAAGGGGAAGAAGCAATCTAGTGGGAAGCTGGATTAGTTTGGTACCTGGCACTGTCTTATCTTTTAAAGCGACAAGCACTGGATCCCCTGTTCAGGGATTCACTCAGTACAGCTGGATGAGGAGATGATTCATCTGGGATCTGGGTTGGTATACCAGGAGATGCTGGCTAGCTCTCCAGAAGAGAATTTTTGCTGTAGAGACTTGTACATAGTCCCAGGGAAATTTTCTTCAGTTGCCGTTCCCTTTGGGCATTCCATAGACCCCTTACCCCATCCAAGTTCAATTCCCCTAATAAAACCCCCCAAAAAAACAGCTTAAAGTCTGGTTACTGTCTCCTTCATGCAAGTCTGTATATGGGAAATGCATGTTATCTTGTTGTGCAGAACTATGGGGGGGGGGGGCAAAACTCAGCAACTCCTACAGGGATAGTGCTACATGTATATTTTGCAGTTGAAACCTAGGTCTCATGCACATTGCAGCTCAAAAATGCCTGTTTTACAGCCATTGACTTTTTTTTGTCTTTTCTACGTCAAAACGCTCCTCTATGTTAGCCTTCCATGTTAGCCTCTCTGTCCATGTACACACAGGCATTTACAGTTTTTTTGAGTCAGGAGCATTTAGAGGCAGAATTAAAAACCCTTCACTTGCGCATTCAGGAGAGAAGCTTTTTGGCATGTTTAAGCATGTTATACAGTGTGCTACAAAATCTGCAGAATTAGCTATTCTTTTCATTGTTTGACTTAATTTATAACCTGGCACAATTAACTTTGTTAATGTGCCTAATGCACTCAATGCATTCACATGCTATCAGATTTTCAGTCTTATTGATGTCTGGTTCACAATGGTGCATCATGGTAACACACTGTACGAGTTATATTACGGATGCACAGCACCGCCTGTATTGCAGTGCTTTGTGGTGCTATGCATTTTGAATAGCACCCAAACAACATAAGCAGCACATATGCTTTGTAATATACCACAGTGCACAGCTGTGAACTATTTGTTTGTTTTTAGAAAAATAAAAAGTGGCATGCATCATTTTTGGTGCATTGCAGCCTATTAAAAATGAATGGGCCTCTTAATGCAACTCATGTAAAACACATGATAATTCATGTTCAACATACATGTGTTAAGGCAATGCACCAACGTGAGCTGGCCCTTAATTAGGCCTGTGGAACTCCCTCAACCTGCAAGAACTTTTTGAGCAACTTGATTTTTGTTTTGCAGCAAGTACTGCTTTGATCAGCTATTTCTAGACCATTATGAGTATTGAAAGTTAACATGACCTTTTAATTATGATTACAGAAATTACCGGTAGGTTATATATGATTTTAGGACTGTGTTAAAAATCTTAACTTTTTGTTCATTCTGATCACATAGGGGTTTTTCAGAACTTTGCCGAATGCCAGTGGTGGAATATAAAGTTGACAATGAAGGCACACCATGTGAATATAAAACTCCCTTCAGACGCAATACTACCTGGCACCGTGTACAGACTCCAGTCGGACAGCTTAATTCTTGTGCCTCTCCAGTGTTAGGAAGTACTGACAGGCTGCAGTGCCAGCAGTTTCTTCAACAATCACAGCCTGGTATTCCTCGTAGCACATCCTTTGGCAGGAAGATGTCAGACAGTACAAGGTAATGTTTATTCAGTGTTGAATTCATAAACAGTTTTTACCCAATTATTTTTTAATAAAAATGCATTTATGAGCTCAGTGAATATGATAAATTGTAAGTATTTATAAATTAACTGGATGTGCAGTTTGTTTTTTTTCCATATTTTATTGAGAAATAGAAAAAAACAGTCCTATATATCATGGTACAATGTACTCAATCCATGAAGTATATAAAATAATACAGTACTAGATAAAGGAAACTTTCAGACCATTCAATAATCCAGCTAACCATATGGACCAATGTAATTAGATCAACTGAGAAGACCCTAAGGTCTGAGCCCATGCAGGAACAATAATGTACAACTAAAGGTTATAAATATAAAACCTAAAGGAAGAGAGGGTTGCAGAAAATGAAACTGAGTACAGTGATCCAAGTAAAGAAATTAAAGTAAGGATGGTTTTGCCAATGAAGACATTGCTGAAAAATGAGAACGAATCTGAAACAATAATGTCCTGGTTATTAGACATGATGTATTGGGATAAATGAAAATAGGTGTAGGAGAGAGTGTGTGAAAAGAAAAAGATGCTAATTAGCCACACATTGTTAAATTTGTTTTTGAAGAAAACATTTGGTGAAGTCGAATGAGTGTAGAAGTAGTTCCACTTCCTTCTTATTGTAAGTGGACTCGATATAGATTTCCCATTTGTGAAATCATTTAGAGGCCTCCACAATAGAATTAAGTTCAGTGTAGAGTCTTTTGCTGGGGAAAATGTAATGTACTGAATCTTTTAGGTCTGATAAAGTAGGCACTCGGGGACTCCCCACTTTTTTAGTATACATCTCCGGGTGTCCAATAAGCATAGTGTACAGTTGCAAGAAAAAGTATGTGAACCCCTTGGGATTACGTAGAGTTTTGCATGAATTGGGCATAAAATGTGCTCTGAACGTCATCTAAGTCACAACAATAGAAGAACACAGTCTGCTGAACATAATACTACACAAACATTAGATGTTGCCATGGTTTAATTGCACATAACATGTAAACATTCACAGTGCAGGGAGGAAAAAGTATGTGAACCTTTGGACTTAATTACTGGTTGACCCTCCTTTGGCACCAATAACCTCAACCAAACGTTTCCTGTAGTTGCAGATGAGACCTGCACAACGATCTGGAGTAATTTTGGAGCACTCCTCTTCACAAAATTGTTTCAGTGTAGTAATATTCTTGGGATGTCTTGTGTGAATCGCTCTCTTAAGGTCATGCCACAGCATTTCAATTGGGTTGAGGTCAGGGCTCTGACTGGGCCACTCCAGAAGGCGTATTCTGTGCTGTTGCAGCCATTGTTTTGTTGAATTACTTGTATGCTTTGGGTCATTGTCCTGTTGCATCACCCATCCTCTGCGGAGCTTCAGTTGGTGGACAGATGGTCGTACGTTTTCCTGCAAAATGTCTTGATAAACTCTGGAATTCATTTTCCCATCAATGACAACAATCCGTCCAGGCCCTGAGGCAGCAAAGCAGCCCCAAACCATGATGCTCCCTCCGCCATGTTTTACAGTGGGGATGAGGTTTTGATGTTGGTGTGCTGTGCCTTTTTTTCTCCACACATAGTGTTGTGTGTTCTTCCCAAACAACTCAATCTTGGTTTCATCTTTCCACAGTATATTTTGCCAGTAGTGCTGTGGAACATCCAGGTGCTCTTTTGCAAACTTCAAACGTGCTGCAATATTCTTTTTGGACAGCAATGGCTTCCTCCGTGTTATCCTCCCATGTACTCCATTCTTGTTTAATGTTTTCCTTATTGTAGACGTGTCAACAAAAATGTTAGCATGTGCCAGAGATTTCTGTAGGTCTTTAGCTGACACTCTGGGATTCTTCTTTACCTCATGCAGCATTCTGCGCTGTGCTCTTGCAGTCATTTTTACAGGACGACCACGCCTAGGGAGAGTAGCAACAGTACTAAACTTTCTCCATTTGTAGGCAGTCTGTCTTACCGTGGACACATGAACATCAAGGCTTTTGGAGATACTTTTGTAACCCTTTCCAGCTTCATGCAAGTCAACAATTCTTCATCGTAGGTCTTCTGAGAGCTCTTTTCTGCGAGGCATGGTTCACATCAGACAGTGCTTCTTGAAACCAGTAAACCCAAAACAGGTGTGTGTTTTTTAAGGGCAGGACAGCTGTCAGCAACACATCCAATATCATCACACTGATTGGAGTCAAGGTTGGCTCACTCCTGGCTCCAATTAGCTCTGGGAGAAGTCATTAAGCTAGGGCCTCACATACTTTTTCCTCCCTGCACTGTGAATGTTTACATGTTATGTGCAATTAAACCATGGCAACATCTAATGTTTGTGTGGAATTATGTTCAGCAGACTGTGTTCTTCTATTGTTGTGACTTAGATGACGTTCAGAGCACATTTTATGCCCAAATTAATGCAAAACTCCACGTAATCCCAAGGGGTTCACATACTTTTTCTTGCAACTGTATATGTGTCCAGCTAGAGACACAGGCCTGTAATGACCCACTTGTAAAGAAGGTGCCTTCGCAGCTGAAAAGTAGTAAGGGGAGGTCATTAGATTTGAAGCTGCACCAGAAACTCTATATCGTAGGACAGGACCATAGACCGTGAGCCAAGGTAGGTTTGAGCAAATTGCATTTAGGGCGCATTGGTTGGCCCAATCCTGACACCCGACTATAGGCCCAAAATAAGGTGCACGGTGGAGAATTGTAATCTGAGTCTCTTTTACAAGAAATAGTTAAAGCTCCTCTTTTATATCCTCATATTAACTTGGTCCTTGGACCATGTGATAAGGTTGGAGCCTGCCAAAGTTTTAGATAACTTTATTAGTAAAGGATAGGGATCTGAGATCGATGTGGTGGACTTAGGCAGTGCATTGTCCAGGAAATTAGTTTTCAGGTCTGTAGGTGAATCCTTTGAAAGAGACTTCCAGTACCTGGTAACTTGTAGATAATGAAGGTGAGCATCTGGAAGATTAAATTCCTGAACTAAATTTTGAAATGATTTTGGCAGGAAGGTATCCGTATAAAAGAACATAAGTAGGAAGCTGACACCTCTACGTTCCCAATCCAAAAAGGCTTTGTATTCCATACCCTGCAGGAACATAGAATTGCTGTGAAGTGGGAGATGCAGTTTGTTTTTTTATTTTAATATCATTTTAAAGTGCATCCAGCAACAAATGTTAAATTTGTGCAGCGCTGCTCCAGTGAAAAATTAATATGTTGTAAATTACCAACCAACTTTTAAAAAATGCTAAAATATAGTGCCAAATAATTTCAATACAATACATTTGTATTCTATCCATTCATAACATAAACCAGCAACTCCTGTGTGTGCACATGCACAAACCAGGAAGTGTTACCAGTTTTTTATATATGAGACTGGCTATAGATGACACCAGTAAATGTATAAATTGAGCTGTTTACTTGTATAAACTGGGTAATAGAGTACAATAAAGTGTGAATGTGTTTTCATTTTTAAATTGCTTTTAAAAAATGTATTTTAAACCGATGAGCACTATGTAGTGTTTATGCTTTGCTTTGAGTGATGGTAGAGAAACATGGAGTTTGCCTGGCACCTCTGTATCCCAGAAAGAGGAAAGTAATGTTTATGGCCTCTATAATAAGCACATCCTTACTGTGAAGCACTATTGGTGAAGGAAGTGTGGTTTTGAGACACAAATAATATTGGTGACACGGTGCACAGAAGATTGTTGTTTTTTTAAAATTATTTTTATTAAGGTTTAAATGTACCTAAACAGTAATATATTGTACAATAGCAATCCACGTAGGTACAATTAACAATCAAATACTGTCACATCCAGTAAACTTGGCACCCTACCCAACCCCCTTTCCCCCCCACTCTAAACTGTAATGCAATACCTCAGATAGGAAAAGGTGAGGATCATATAACCCCTGTATAAAAAAACAAATCGTAAAATCAAGTAAAGTGCAGTGATGTAACTTATGGTATCTACAAGTACAAAAATGGGACAATCATAATAGAGGACCTGCTCTGTCCTATTCACTGGGCAATGTACTCCTGAAATACACTTATCCCCTCTGATCACCTCGTGTCAGAGTGGATGTAGCAGAGACCCAACTGTGCCAGACCTTATCAAACTTGCTTGGACAGTCTCTACTCAAAGAGGTCGCTTTATACAAAGGCAACATGTTATTAATCAGGGTTTCCCAGAATGATATTGAGGGGGCTTCTGTTTTTCTCCAATGGAGCAGGACTGCCTTGTAGGCATAAAAGATGATTACTGATAGAAAAGTGTGCTGTGCCCATAAGGGTGCCATATACTCTACTAATCCAAGAAGACAAACAGTCTGCAGGATTTGCAATGTCATAAATTCAACAAGGGACCGGATCATCTCACACCAGAAGTCACAGACAAAGCCAGAATACATGATGAAAGTCTGCCAGTAGAGATTCACAATGCCAGCAGTCCACCAAACCAGAAGTATATATACGAGCCAATCTTGCCGCCGTTTAGTGAATTCTGTGCACCATCTTAAATTGAGGCGGTCCCAGGCCAATACCAGAAGGGGTAATCCCATATAACATCCCAGTCATCTCCCTGGAGGTCAGAAACTACTGAGGTCCACTGTGCCTGACACTTCTCCAGTGGCTTGGGTCTAGTTACAAAGAGCGCTTTGTATACCCCAGAGAGCGTTTTTTTAAGGGCATCGGAGCACAGCAACTGCTCTAGCTCCGAGGTCCTGACGATCAGGGTGGTACCACCAAACTGTGCCACAAAAACATGTCGGAGCTGTAAATAATGGAAAAAATACCAGTTAGAAAGGTGGAACTTCAGTTTCAGCTCATCAGAGGTAAGGAGTCTACCCACGCCTATTATGTCTTTGAGTTGTTTAATTCTTTTACTGGCCCAGACCACAGGGTCAGGTACAGTGTTAGGGTGTGGGAGACAACGGTTAAACCACAGTGGAGAAGACGGCGAATACCCTGCCCGTTCAGGCTGCATAAGGCATTGCACCTAATCCTAGCCTCTTAGGGTGACTTTCATTTATCCCATAAGGAGAGCATGCACCTGAAGACCACTAAAGAGTAAATTATGCCGCACCGCAGAAGTGTGAACCCAGGCTCAATCTCCCTCCACACTCTCCTCGCCAATCTCCCAGGCTATAGTATTTATATGTCCCTGCCCACACGCTACCTCTTCTGGGAAATGTAGTCCTAGGCACTCTGCTTATCAGCCAAGTTCTTCTGTTCAGAGATGCAAGTTCCAGAGGGCTGTTCTGTCAATGTGAGTAACCCTAAATAGCAGGCCAACATAATCTAATGTCCACTTTAATGTATATCAAGTAATAACATTTAAATGGGCTACACAATGTCCTGAATAAGCAATGCTATTGGTGTATATGAGGAGCATTTCAGTTTGGGCAGCAAAACAACATGTGCTTCAAACATGTAGGTAGGCAAAGTAGAACTGTCCAAACAGTGTTGGTACAGAGTGTGTAACATAGCCCCTAGGAGCTCTATTTAAGTTCTATACCATTCTGAAGGAAACCCGGGTGGGCCAGGTGATCTACGAAGAGGGAAGGAGCGAATAGCTAATTCAATTTCTTCCAAGGTAAAATCATTGTCTAGAAAGTCCACCTCAGCCGTAAAAAAAGTGTTTTTAGTTCATAACAAGAGACTTTGTGGATGTTGCTATTTTATATTACGGATGGACACAAATCTATTGTATTAAATTATTTTCACTATATTTTAGCATTTTAAAAAAGTTGGTTGGTGAAAGGTTTTAATCGCACATGCATGGTCAAATGGTAATGTATCTATTTTTACCTGGAGCATCGCTCCACTAATTTTTATTATTCACATCCACATCTGCAATACTATAAGACCACAACACAGGAGGATTTTTATTAAACGTCAATAGCACAAATCAGCCTTGGCACCAAGATAGCTAGTAATACAATCCTCTGGTGTTTTGGACATCTACAGACCCTTATTTTTCTATTAGAAAGTGCTCATACCTCCCAACTTTAAAAAGAGAGACAAGTTGGCCTAGATTACGTGTGGCACATAAAGTAGAAGAGGCTGCTTGCACTGAATTTTGGGTATGGCTTAAAGGAGCATGGTTGAATAAAGCTGTTGCCTACTCGCTGTATATGTTGCACACATTCCTTGTACCCAAAAAAATACCCCTTAATTACTGCTCTACAAGTTAGAGTCTCATACACATGCATAAACCTCAGCATTAAAATTCTTTCAACAACACATGCATTATCTAGTTAGTCTTCATAACATAATGTAAAGTTAATACATAATGTTAAAAATCAAAATCTCCCAGAATGACGCTTATTTATGTGTCAATGTAAAGGAAGAGCAGGTAGTTTCATATGCAAAGATTACCAGTCCAGTCATGTTAAGCTGATTCCCATTGCTTTTCCCCACTTTCTAGAAGAAGAAATGTGATTAAATATACCCCACATGTGTGCTGGTAAGACAGCAGTATTTATCACAAGGCAGTAAAAAAATGAACAAAAATAGATTACATCAGAGATTGTAGCCGGAGAGAGCATAAAGTGGATTAAATTGCCTACTCATTTTGAAATGTGCAGATATCTGCAGGGAAAGCTGTCTACTTTAATGAGCTTCCTTTTTACACTGTGGAGTATGATTGTACATTTGCGTTAAATCTCCTGTTCTCATGGATAAAATGCACAGGTAAATATATAAAATTTTGAGCATGTGAGCATTTGTGCCATTACATAAAAATGATTATTGTACTGATTTTACCAGCTGTATGCTGTAATTTTGGACTTGTGTGCAATACTTGCAAATGTGGTGTGATCCACACTGCAAAGCACAGCTATGACCTACCCCTATGTTGCATAGATAAAAGAACTTTATTTAAACTTTTTAATTGGATAGGTTGATTTATTTACAGTCAGCTTATTTGAACAATGGATTTGTGAGGTTGCAAAGACGAATTAGGGTTTTACTGATTTGATTATTTGGTTAAATTGGACCTTGACTTCTGCAGAGGCTATAACCTATATATAATTGCATCCACCCCATCTCTCATTGCTAGGCCTAAGAAAAATAAAAAATGGAAAATTATATACCTTAGATCTGACATCCAAGGTGCTCACCTAGGCTTAAATGTATACATTTGTAAATAGACCATAAACCAAGGTAATTTTCATTAAATCCTTTTATAACTGGGTCCATGCAAGCAGAATAAATAGGATATATTGCTGTAAATATGTGCAGTGATACTAATTTAAAAATGTTATATGTAGAAAAATTAAAAGAATGAAATGTTTATCGTCCATTGAGAGGCACAGGAATGTAGTACTTCTTAGACATGTGGGTTATACTGTTGCCTACAGGAGGTTTGGACACTGGCACACAGCACACAGAAAAAGAACAGTTGAAGGGCAGCACCCATATAACCCTACCCCTTCCTGGTATGCCTCAGGTTTTTTGATTTTTTGCTAGCTCTACAAGAAAATAATAATGTCTAACTATGTTTTTGCTAGCTTTTATGTTTCCCTTCAGTCAACATACTTGATACACCATAGATATTATTTATTTGACTTTGGCTGTGTGTCTAGTCTGTATATAGTACCTGACCAAATCAGTGTGTCTTTAGCAACAGTTTTGGAGGCCGTACCTGGACCCCGCTGAACTGGAAGATTGAAAATCTAGCCTGAAATGTGACCTCTGGGTACTGGACTGTGCTTGTGGAGCTTTCTAGACCTTTTTGTACTCTATAGTTAGGCACAGAGTCTTCCTAGATCTGGAGCCATGGCACAATCTTAGATTGGACCCAGTCTCTGAATACTGACTCTGGACGGTAGGACTCTGGGCATACTGAGGCTATCCTGGAAAGTGACCTTGGGGCCCTAGTCTCTGAATTTTGGTGCTTTCCAAACCTTGTGTAACTTTATTAATTAGCTGCAGAACACTTTTCGTGTCCAGAGCCGTATCCCAGCATTTGGTGTGACCCTGTTTCTAAAGGCTGACTTAGTGAGCAAGACTGGTTTGGATGAACTGCTTAACAGTTGAAATTGTGTGGTGCCATATTAAAATTTCTAGCCGTTTTTCAATATGGCATTCTCAGCTCAGTGTATGGTGTGGACAGGCATGTAAGTAACTGTAATGCAGAAGAGGCATAGTATGTCCCTTTTGCCAGTTTGTCCCTGCATTAAAAATCTTACCTGCCTCTCCACATGTTTTTTTTTTTTAAAGTTCCACTTTAATTTGTAGCACTTTTCTCTACAAGGGAAGAGACCTTCTGAGTTAGTCAGCTGGGAATGGTTTGCATTGCTCCTTCCTCTAGCAGGGTTCTGACCCCTCAATGTTCCTCAAGTGTATTTGTAGTCCCATTGTGGGATGCTCAGGTGATCTTCTTATAAGATGGCCTTTTGGAGTCTGATAGCCAAAATCAAAGAGCCTACCTCCTGTAAGTTTACACCAGTTGAAGCCTTCACAGATGTCCAATGTTGTTAATAATTGGTCACCAACATACAAGGCTGACCAGCTTATATCTGAAGTGCTCTGCACCCTTGGGGATAGTGGAAACGGTCACAGTACTTCACCCTCCTTTCATATAGGGACTAGTGGGGTACTAGAGACTTGCGCTCTTTAAATTACCCCTTCTTTAGCTGATCTTTTCTTAGCCCCTCCCTTGGCATCTTGATGTCTGAAATTTAGGGGAGACATGCAGGCGGTCCCAATGGATTTAGTGATTTGAACCCAGTCTCTTATGGTGTATGGGTTGACTAATTACCCTAGTCCTGAGATGACTTTTGTCTCTGAGCTGTCCTCATGTCTAGGAAACCTGGAATTCCCTGAAGCAGTCAGTGTCTGCTTCTTTGGGGATTCCACTGAATAGGTCTCATGACCTAGTATCTCTTGGACAGCAATTTGGTGCTTAAAAACCTTCATCTTTAGAATGGCTTGGGAATTCTCCCTGTGACAAGCTGAGTGACATGGTTCCTTTACCTAATAAAGTTGAGGGTGTTACTCTCAACTGCAAGTTTTCCTTCAAAGGCATCATGTTTGCCTTCTAGGCCTCCCTGTCCTGTAGTCTCCATTCTGGGAACAAAGATTGTGTGTTTAGGTGTGCTTAATCTCCTACATGGTAGCAAGAAATCATCGCTGGAGGGCTTGGTGTTCCTTTAATTATTATCAGACTGCTTACACTGCAGCCCTGCTGCAGACACTCTCAGCAAGAAATAGTACATGTTCTGGGATCCTCACTGGTTCTGATAGTTGAGATCAGGCCCTCCTTCTGTTCCTGTATTGCAGCCCCTAGTGAAATTTCTTCAAAATAATTTCCCTGTTCATGTCCTTAAACAGGTGATCATTCTTAGCTCTTTGGAAAAGGTTCTTCCACCTCACTCCATGGCTATATATGCTTTGCTGAATCTTGACAGGTCATAAGATTAGTTCCATGTTCAGGTTCTGGTAGGCAAGCACTGGAGGGATTTGTTTTCCTGTCAGGTTCTAGTGACACCATCACTTGTTGTTGTGGATGGCCTGTTTGTCAGATGGTTTTGTTTTTTTTTTGTTTGGTGTTGCTACACCATTACCCTTGTCAATGATTCTTGTCCTGATCTAAGCATCAGGTTGATCCTCTGTGATCTCCCCTGGATCATTACCAGTTCCCCTGTCCTGTAGCAAATCTTCTTGTTCAGATGTGGGCATTTGTCCTTCTAGTTGTTGGACATCGTTTCTGGTTCTATCTTAGATCTATCAGTTGGACTACCGTATTTGCCGGCATATAAGACGACTGGGCGTATAAGACGACCCCCAACATTTCCACTCAAAATATAGAGTTTGTTATATACTCGCCGTATAAGACTACCCCCTCTTCCGCACACCTTCCACACACCAAATAAAATGTAAAAGAACATCAGATTTGATTTCAACATCTTAATTTATATTCGCAGTATACCCCTGTGTGCATTTATTGTTACCGGTTTCACATGAGTGCCATTAGTATTAGTGCCACTACAGTACCTGTCATTGTCACCATTGTACGCGACCGCAGCGCCTCCGGCCAGTCCCTGCATCTCCCTGTAATTGGCACTAGTGCGCATGTGCGAGCTCTGCATAGACAAGGGGCGGGCCGGAGCGCCGCTGCTTCCCGCCGAACAGAAAAGGCTGGCACCCCTGTATCGCTGCTGATGCTCGCCGCAGCCACGCTGATGACCCGCTGTGGCCGCACTGGATGGTATGTAGAATGAGGTGGGCGGGCGGGCATCGGGAGGCCACTATGGCAGCTATATCTATCCCAACTGAAGTGCACCCGGCGTATAAGACGACCCCCCCACTTGGAGGCATGTTTTTCAGGGCAAAAAAGTCGTCTTATACGCCGGCAAATACGGTACTTTTGGACATCCCAAATGTCTAAGAGTGTTTAGATTCCTGTGTCCCTCATAGGACAATAAAGAAAATAAGATTTTTTTACTTACCATAAAATATTTTTCCTGAAATTCATTGAGCGACACAGTGCCCACCCCTCTGTTTATTGGCTTTATATACTGCTTGCTCACAAAACTGAGGCATGAAGGTTAGGGAAGGGATTATATGGGGTTGACCCTTGCCATTTGTCTCCAAAACATCCTGCAAGTGGCAGCATAACCCAAACATCTAAGAATCATTAAATTCCTTTTGTCCCTAAGTGGACTTCAAGAAAAAGGTTTCTTGGTAGGTAAAGTTTTTTATGTTTTTAATGACATGTTCTTGCAAAGTATTAAAGAATTAAAAATCTTGGATGTCCAAAAAAACACAAACATCATTTGCTAGCATGAATCCGTTTACGTTATTGGAAACATTTCTATAGTAATGCAGTAAAGGTTTCAAGTACTTCTACAGTATATATGGCTATATAGGTTTTGGCCCCCTCACCCTTTCAAACACCATCCGCAGTAATGGAACTATAACTCTAAACAACAGCCACATGCATAATTAAACATGGAAGGGACAACAGAAGGGATAGTCACCATAACATATCCTATAAAAATTACCTAAAACATTTTATCAGTTAGCTCTCCTTCAAAAATCCCCTTTATGCCGTGGTGAAGATAACTCCAATTCGTAAAACTTAAGGACATGCAAAGCAGCTTACCCCTAGGACCTCTACTTTCTTTTTGACTATCTTCTCTTTCCCAGCAATCTTTCTCTTGCTGCCTCTCCTCTTGTAGGACTAACAATAGTCAATCAGCTATATTCTACCCTCTATTTCTCTTACGTCTTCACTTTCCTAATCTCTTCTATTCCTGTTCTCCCTACCTCATTCTTGTAGCTCTCTCTCTTGGGGCTTACTTGAAGGGATAAGTGGATTTCATTATTTTATCCAATATTCTGTTAATCCGTGCTCATTAATTGGTAATCAGGAAATCTTGAGACATACACTGAATAGTGTATATTTGTCGGCTGAGCAAAATGCAGCTCATCTAGGGGCTTGATCATTCATTGATAGATTTTCGGATTTCCATATATTATGTCATCAGTGCTTTTTGACAAATCTGGTTATTGAGCCAGATGTTCACATTGACAAGCTGTTTTACTTTAAAATAATTTAGATATATATACACACATAAACAAATACTCATATGCCTTATTGCCCATCATTTACAATGTAATTTACATACTGATAAGTCAGTGTTTTTATTTATTAAATACAGGCCAATTCAAGATATTGACAGTTCACAAATATCCCAGGGTGCTGTTGTTGATCCAAACCAGCATTACAGAAGTTCACCAAGTAACCAGTCTTCCTCCAGTGACCCAGGGCCTGTTGCAAGTGTTCAGTGGAGACATCATATAGGATTTGAAGGGTAATGTGCTATAGTGTGTATGTGTGTGTGTGTGTGTGTGTGTGTGTGTGTGTGTATGTATGTACACTGTTTTATAATCTTATTTATATTTTATTTTTTGTTCCCAGCTGTACAGTATAAATTATTACACTATAGAAGTACATGTTTATAAAACATTACTCCAAACATTTTGTGCATTAATTAAAACCTTAGACCTTGGCTTTGAAGAGAAGTACTAAACTCTGAATAACCCTGAATATTATATGCGGTTAGAGTATTGCTTGTTGTCAGAGAGTGCTGTGTACTAGCCAGCTGTTCTAGTTCCCAGTGGCAACTGTTGTTTCATGTCTTTGTTGTGACTTAACCACTTAATTAGCATGCAGCATTGGTCTAAGCTCGAATTTAGTATGGATTCCTGTACCAGTCCTTGGATCTAAGCTGTTGACATTTACCCAATTTAAATTATATATTCACATGCCTGAAGATGTATGTATACCTACTTTTGCACGTTTGTCTTCCTGGGAGCATGTGATGAAGTTTGCACATTTATGTGAACCATATGCATGCTAAGACTAGGCTGTCACTAACACCTCTAGTCACACAATACGGTGCTGAGAGCCAAACATTTCCACTCCCTGGTGACTGCTGTCTTTTCATATTGATACAGTACATTCCTATATATATGACAAGGATTGGAAATTCCTTACTGCTTTTGCACAGCAGGTTGTATCGTAGATCTTACCAGTGGCTTTTCAGAAAATGTCTGCTAAATACGGGCATCTGCTCACAAGTAGCACATTAATACATTTAGTGTTGTAATAATAAAATACATACATTTCACTTAGATATGTAAATGAAATGAAGCTGTGTTCTTTTTAATTCATGTGCATGGAATAATTATTTTCCCTTACACATCATTTGGTATGTACAATGAACATAGTTTCCGTTTGTTAAGTGAACATTCTCTGCCCATCTAGTAAATCAACTTCACCATGTTTAATTCAGAGTCAAGGATTCATTTGACTGATTTGAAAAAGGCTAAAAAATAATTGTAAAAATCAAATGAGGACATAAATTGTAAGTAGCAATATTCCAGTTAACCATAATTGCTAACAATGCTTTGCAAAGTATCCTTAGCAGAAATCATGCTAAGTAATCAGGGTAGTCATCAGAAATGTTGTGGCCCCTTACACAGTCTTAGGCCTGGTGCCCGACACTGGGCATAACCACCTATATTCCCCAGGGCCCACCCACTCCCTGTCCCACTGAATCTGCCCACTGGCCATCCCACTGAGTCGTTCAGTGCACCCACTTTTATTTAACACTCTTACAACTTAATATGTGAAAATTAAGTCATCCGTGCCTTCAAAACAGTCAGAAATTGTATTTTGGCCAAAAAATATAAAGCCTTCCACCACAACAAGGTAGTCTGCGTAAGACCCTACACTAACACTAAGTGCACTAACATTTCAATTCCCCCCCATTCTATATTCCTCTAGCAAATCTAAGAAAACAAAAAACTCCAAAACAAAAAACAAATATTTTCAGCAAAGAGACATCCCAATCTAGCAAAGAGACTTTCCCATTCAGCAAAGCGATATCCCCATATATTCAGCAAAGAGACATCCATCTGTAGGAAAGAAACAGCCCAATGCAGCAGATACATCCCTATATATTCAACAAAGAGACATCCTAATCCAGCAAAGAGACAGCCCCATATAGAAAAGAGACATCCCAATCCAGCAAAAAGACATCCTGCATCCAGCAAAGAGACATTCCTATATATTCAGCAAAGAAAAATCCATATTCAGAAAAGAGATGGCTCAATCTAGCAGAAACATCTCTATATATTCAGCAAAGAGACATCCCAATCCAGCAAAGAGGCTTCCCAATCCAGAAAGGAGACACCCCCATATATTCAGCAAAGAGACTTTCCAAGCCAGCAAGGAGACATCCCAATCCAGTGTAGACATCCCCATATACTCAGCAAAGATACATCCCAATCCAGCAAAGAAACATCCCTATATAGCAAAGAGACAGCCCAATCCAGCAAAGATGCATCCAAATTCAGCAAAGAGACATCTCCATATAGCATAGAGAATTTCCATATAGCAAAGAGACAGGCCAATCCAGCAAAGAGACATCTCCATATAGCAAAGAAACTCCCCAAATAACAGAGACAGCACAATTCAGCAAAGAGGCAGCCCAATCCAACAAAGAGACAGTAACAGCACAGTCACACATCCAGCAACATTGTCAAATTACCATTGTGACGTCTAACAACTTAACAATGTCAACAGTGAGCACTGAGCAATCCTGCAGGCAGCCCCCCCCACACATGAACGCTTTCAGCCCCCCTCACACCTGTATGCACTCAGCTCCCCCACGCTTGTACGCACTCAGCGCCCCCACACACCTGTATGCACTCAGCGCCCCCACACACCTGTATGCACTCAGCCCTCCTCACAGCTGTACACACGCAGCCCCCGCCCCACACCTCTACACACTCAGCACCTCCCCACACCTGCACACACTCAGCACCCCCCCCCCCCCACACACACACACAGCTGTACACACTCCGCAATCCCCCCTCCCCCCACACACCTGTAAACACTCATCCCCCCACACCTGTAAATTTGTCAGAGCCCTTCCTACACACATATATTGACACACACAAAGCCCCGCCCCCCCTGTACACAAAGAGCCCCCTCCCTTCACTGGTACACTTTTCACAGCCCCTACTTGTAAAAGAGGTCTTCCTTGTCCTAGCTCTTGTTTACACTAAGCTGACATGCCATTGGAAGGAGCCAAGCACAGTCCAGGATACAGTACAGGCGGCGCACAGGAGTGCACATGCAGGAAGTAGCCATATGGACGGTAAAGAGCCCAATGTGAGCAAAATGACAAAGAGCAGCAGCAGCTCTTCTGTTGTGAATGAATGTATAGAGAAAGACAAGGCAGCTACGCTCCTCCCTGGCCTGCTTGGCAGCTGGTTTCCTTGGGACACCCGGGCCCCTCCTGATGCCTGGGCCCCCTACATGTGTATTGGCTGCCCCCCCCCCCCCCAGATAGCGGCCCTGTAAGTAATATTCTTACTCAGTAATTAGCAAGAATCTGCAATAATTTGTATTTTTCTTAAGTACTTGAAAGTAAAACCATGATTAATTCATATTGCACCAATATGGTTGTGCATAAAATTCCACGTGTCACATCAGTATGTCCACAGGATTAGTTTCCTTAATAGACATGGAAAGCAAAAACGTACATATAATATAGACTTGATATAATCTTTCACTGATAAGTCTCTCTAATGATAGATTGTCTGTAATTAAAAAAACATGTTTTTTCATTGCTTTCTTAATCTCTGTGAATGGTAATGAGCACTTGTAGTGCTAACACTTATTAGTTTTCACTTAAAAGGGTATCCTAACAGTGCTTAAAGTGGTAGTAAACTCTTCCTTAATAATTGTACCTACAGGTAAGCTTATAATAAAGCTTACCTGCAGATAAAATATATATCTCCTAAATGTGAACCGTTTGGGAGATATTAGCCCTTTTTTATATTCGGCGCATTCGCTATAAAGGCTTACCCGCGCCGTTCCTTCAGAGCACTGTGTCGTGGCCTGGGACTCTGCGGGAGTGAGATCATCGCGGCTCAGCCAGTCAGCCTGCCTGAGCTCACTAACGCGGAAGCAAGACGGGGTGAAGATGAAGAGTCGTGACAGTGCTCCGCTGGAGGGCTTTGTTTCAAGGTAAGTCCTTCATAATGTGCTAGTATGCAATGCATACTAGCACTTTATGCATTTACCTTGCAGGGTTTTTTTTTCTTTTTTTTGGATGTGGTTTACTACCGCTTTAATTTTCTCAGGTGCTGCTTGAATTATTGGCATCCCTTGCAAACTTTAAACTGTGTATGGTCACCCTTAGGGAATCAATTAAATGCCCAGGTCAGTTAGCCACCTCATTTTATTTTCTGAACGCAATGGATTTTGGAAAACTTGGCTGATTTCTGATTATTATTGTACTCAGCAAACATTAAAAATCTAGTAGTTGCCATTCCAGTATATTATCAAAAAGGATTTGAAACTTGTTTTAAACTGGAGAATTCTACTGCCAATTGAAGCTGCATCCTATTTCCTGTGATTGTTGAATGCATAAGCCTCTGTACTAAGACCACACTTTCACACGGACTCCTGTATCTCTGGTTTACAATCAGTTCTGGTCTGCTTCTTTTCTCTTTTCTGGGTTTAGTAAGAGGGTTACTTCAGGTCAGGGCTGGAGGGCGCTACAAGTCAGTCCTCTGGTACCTCCCCTTGCTGTAGAAGCTAAGAGAAGCATCTAGAAGTCAGTAGGCTGTGAGGAGGGACTGATCAGCATATTTATGGGAGTCTGGCCAATCCCAGGCAGGAAACCTGGCAGTGTGGCAGATCAGTTCATAAATATGGCAGAGCCTGGCCAGCAGGGATGTCGTGTGAAAGATGGAGTGCTGAGAGGTGCTGCTGTGTAGCCTGGGAAGGGTCCCCAGAGAAGCGGGGGTCTTACTTCCAGGCTGGAGGTTGGAAGCTGGAGTAGGAAGACTGAAAGGGGGAGTTCCACTGCCCTGCAGTCCACCGGAAGGAAAGACTGCAAAGCTTGGAGAGGAACTAGTCCAGCTATAGAGGCTTAGATCAAGGAATTGGTGAATCAGGGCTTAGATCACTTCTCACATTGATACAGACATTGCCACCTTTTGGTCTTACTCTGTCTCTCCGACAGAGAGCATAGCCAGAAATATTAATAGCCCAGTCATGTGAAGAATAAAGCCAAGATTCAGCAATACCAGTTAAATCATAGTTTTTTCTTGCAGCAAAGTATCCAACTGTCCTATTTTGCTTGGCAGACTTCTGGCATTGGTGAACAATCGCTAAAATTCATTGTCGCATTTTGCATTTGTTTTTTCCATAATTTTTTTGTGAAACAGTACTATAATTGCCCATGGTTGTTTGTAACATGGGAAACTCTTGTAACCTACCATAATCTTCCCCCCAATTTTCCACCATTTCATTCTCCATCAGTGCCTGACCTCATCTGACTTCCCTACCATATAATATTCTAACTTCCCCAATCCTTGTTAAAATGCTCCTCCAATCTTCTGATAAACCTCTTCCCTAGCACAGCAGACCCCCTTCCATTTAGGTGCAAACCAGGGGCGGACTGACAAATCATGTGGCCCCCGGGCAATAGGGGATTATGGGGCCCCTGTGTCCTTGCCCAAACTCAAAAAAGCCTATGAAAAAGGTACCAGGGGCATCTCATGGGACCCCCTACTGACCCCGGGCCCTCAGGCAGTGCCCGAGTTTCCAAATGGTCAGTCCGCCCCTGGTGCAAGCCATCTCTATCATATAGGTTGTACCCAATGAAAAGTCAGCCCAGTGCTCTAGAAACCCAATTACCCCTTCTGTCTTTAGCCATGCATTTAGTTCTCTAATTTTCTCCTGTCTTTTCTGTAAGAAATACTGTAAGAACCCCTTTCAAATACCGTATATACTCGAGTATAAGCCGAGTTTTTCAGCACATTTTTTGTGCTGAAAAATGGCCCCCTCGGCTTATACTCGAGTCAACGTCTGCAGGGGGGGGCGCGAGGCTCCGTCAAGGGGGGCGCGTACAGGGGTGGGCAGAGGGCTGCTCTTACCTGGCTCCCACGATGATCCATCCAGGAAGCGCTGCTCCTTCCGTCACTCCGGCCACTCCCTCACTCCTGCCGCTCGGCTCCGCCTCCTCACCGGTGATTGGCCGCCGGAACTGTAGCTCAGGAAAGGTACACAGGCGGCCAATCACGGGCGAGGAGGCAGAGCCGAGCGGACCCGCGAAAATCGAGTGAGGGAAAAGCCGGTAAGTGTGCAGTGCAGAGGTGCTGTTGCAACCACATATGCTGGCTGCAGCAGCACCATACTGCAACAGGGGTCAGCAAGTGTCATTGGTGTCAGTGGGAGGAATAGTGCCGCATCATTGGTGTCACTGATACTAATGATGAGGCATTATTCCTCCCACTGACACCAACAATGGGGCACTATTCCTCCCACTGACACCAATGATGGGGCACTATTCCTCCCACTGATACTAATGATGGGGCATTATTCCTCCCACTGACACCAACGATGGGGCACTATTCCTCCCAGTGATACCAATGATGGGGCACTATTCCTCCTACTGACACCAATGATGGGGCACTATTCCTCCCACTGACACCAATGATGGGGCACTATTCCTCCCTCTGATACCAATGATGGGGCACTATTCGTCCCATTGATACCAACGATGGGGCACTATTCCTCCCACTGATACCAACGATGGGGCACTATTCCTCCCACTGATACCAACGATGGGGCACTATTCCTCCCACTGATACCAATGATGGGGCACTATTCCTCCCACTGACACCAATGATGGGGCACTATTCCTCCCACTGATACCCTCGGCTTATACTCGAGTCAATAGTTTTTCCCAGTTTTTTGTGGTAAAATTAGGTACCTCGGCTTATATTCGGGTCGGCTTATACTCGAGTATATACGGTATACATTATATTTATGCCAGGATTAATGACTATAGAATAAAAGATTTATAAAATTACGCATTTTATAAAGTTTAAAGAATAAGTTCACCTTTTGGAACATGTTACATGTTCCACCTGTATTTAGGGTGGAATATGTAAAATGTTCCAGCTACTGCAACCTCTCTCCCTGATCCTCGTCTCAGTGTGACAGCTGGCTAGGGATCATCTCCCCACACCCACTGTCCCAATTCAAAAACAGCGCAGCTGTGCAGGACTCTGCCCACATTGCTGTGTTTTTCATTCACAGTTTCCTGTGAATGAATATGCTACAACTACCATCGGCCACCGTGGCTGACGGCTTGTAGATCTGAATGAACTGCGAGGATTCTGATGAGCACTCTCGTAGTCCATTCACAAGCCCTGCAGCTTTCAACAGACAGCCCGTGTGAAGGTATGGGCAGAAGGATGCAGGGCTTGTCTGCAGAAGCCTGACATTGCACCACTGATCTCGGGTGCAATGCTTTCCAGGCTCCTGCAGGAAAAAATAATAAATGAACATTTTTTTTCTGCAAAAATATGTGCATTTGTTATTTTTTATTAAAAGGTGAACTTATCCTTTAAAAGATTATAATATAAGTTATAGTGGTTGTTTTTCTATATCAATATTTATAAAGTAAATAAGCAGTATCCTGTCAGCCCCAAATTTCTCTGACATTCCAATGCCTCCTTGTGTCTTTATATTTTTTTGTTTATAATGTGTCCTTTCTTGGTGACAGACGTCTCCCAAGTGTCATAATGCTAGATACGTATATTAATTATGCTGTAAGATATGAGTAAAGTCACTATGAAATTGGATTAATTATGTAAAATTAATTAGCTCTGACTGAACTTAAAAATAGCCCATGCATGTCCTACAACATATTGCAGTGAAAAGAGTTAATTTTTTTTATTGGTTCCTGCTCTTGCGTGCACCTCTGTAAATGCTAATTTCAATATTCTTAAAAAAAAATTGAACCATTTATGTCATTTGTCTTAGGTGTCAATCACCAATATTACATGAAAATCAAGAATTTGCTTCCGCAGAAATAATTGGAGAATGTGAAGAGAATTTGGATGACATAAAACATTCTGGTAATGAAGCTTACATAGTTTATTGAATACATTCGTGTAAACAGTGTACATTGCTTTTAGTTATTACGCTCCTGCAGCACGATGCATTTTGAAGATTCTTCTTTAGTTGTGGGAATAGCTTATAAGACATACTAAATATTTGCCCAGGGAATGAGAGGGTTTTTCTAAACAATCTATCTAATGATTATCCAGTAGGGCAAATGGATTTAATGGCAGATTGCAACCTTAAAACTAAAAGTGAGTGTCACTACACAACAGCTGAATTGAAGAGCCAATCCAGTAGAGGAGTGAGGCTTCCGATACCTGAGTGTAGCCAGAGTATTTTCCTTTTGTCCTGATTTCCTGTTTCCTGCCTATGTATTATAAAAATTGCCTATTTGTTGCCCATTCATTTCTCATATATTGTAATCTTTCCCCAGTTGTTACCCATGTTATGCCAAAATTGCCTGTTTTTGCCCTTGTTTTATAACAGTTGGTTCTTGGTTGACCATGTATTACCATGACTATTCATTTTTCCTATATAATATAACGATTGCCTCTTAACAATGTCCTATTTGTTGCCCAATGCTTTTATTGTTTACCTATTTGTTGCCCATCTTTTGCCTAAAACAACATATTTGTTGCCCATCTATTTTCATAATTGCTTGTTTGTCACCCACTTTTTGTATCAAAGTCCTATGTGTTGCCCATCTGTTATAACATTTGCCCCTTTGTTGTCCTTATTGTCAAGACTACTAGTTTGAGGCCTATGTAATATGACGATGGCCTGTTTGTTACTCATATGTTGTAACAATGGCTTGTTTTTTGCCCATGTATGGTAAGTAAAACCTGTTTGTTTCCTATGTATTATAACAATTGTCCATTCATTGCCTATGTATTGCCATAGTTACTTGTTAGTTTCCCATGCATTGTCATGATTACCCAGTGGTTTTTTATGTATTGTAATTGCAGCCCATTTGCTGCCCATATTTTGCCATACTTTCTATTTTGGTGCCCCTGTATTATAAAAGATGGCTGTTTGTTCCCTACATACCAACTTTTTTTGAGTACTACCTAATTTTAGCCCTGTATTGTTACAACTGCTTGCTTGTTGCCTATGTATAGTCATGATTGACTATTTGTTGCCAATGTATTGAATCCGTTTTAAATTTTTTGTCCATATATTATAAAGTTTGCCTGTTTATTGCCCAAGTATTGCCACAACTACCCATTTGTTTCATACTTACTGAGGCTGATTTAGCAAAGGAGCTGAGAATCACCTACATTAAGGAAAGTTTATCTTGAATAAACAGCTAGTTGTTTTTCACATGGTTTAGCAAAACGCCTTAGTAAATCAGAGTAATTGTTTCAATTGCCTGTAGTAATTGTAATGATAGCCTGTTTATTGTCTGGTTATTATAACAATTATTCATTTACTGTCTATGTATTATTTACTAGTAATTATTATTACTCATTTGTAATGAGTGCATGTTGGTTGCCCATATATTGTAATGATTGCTTGCTTGCTGCCTATGTATTGTCAAGATTACCAGACTGTTGCCCATATTTGTTGCCCACCTGCTGTCCAAATTGCTAGTGTGTTATCCACATATATTCACAGTTAGCTGTGTTACCCACATATTGCCACTATTGTCATTGTGCTGCCCATGTATTGCTATAATTGTCTGAATGTTTTTGGTATATTTCCACATTTGGTCACTAATAACCACAGTTCAGTGTTATGACAGCATCTGTATGAGCGTGTAGCTTATACCTTTTTATATTTCTCTGAAAGATTTCTAGTGTCCAAGTTCAGCAGCAAATTCTATTTTGTGTGAAGGTAATAGACCTTGTATTTACAATTCACTGTGCTGCAGAAATTCTTACCTTCGGCACCATGTAGTTTTTGTTTGTAATGTTCATCGGAAGACAGAAAACAGAAGTAATTGCTATATCAAACTATATATTCATCATCTAGAAGGAACTATAATATTTACAAATAAACGACTGTCCATGCCATCTGTCACAAAGACCAGCTGTGGTGCCACCTTGCGTTCAGTCAGTTGTCACATTCCGGGGCCTATTTTAATGATACTGGGTAAAATAACAGCTTAACTGTCTTTGCTATTTATCAAGGCTTCTTTATACTTATTTATTTAGAGGTCAAATATTAGAATTTGTAACCTTGGGTGAACAGTTCCAAAGCAGTTTAAATAAGTAGTCATGTGTAAACTCGACAGATTTTGTAATGTTTTCCTAAAATAAATGCAGTGTGTTGGTTCACAATTTGTAGAATTTGCACAAAGCTGGAGGAAACATTGCAGGGGTTTGTTCCAGACCTAGAGGAGAAACTGAAAGCGATTCTAAATCTTTTTTTTTTCTACTAAAATACATGTCATACTTACCAGCTCTGTGCAATGTTTTTTGCACAGAGCAGCCCTGATCCTCCTCTTCTGGGGTCTCACGCCAGTGCTCCTGGTAAGCACTTGCTATGGAGACACTTATGTGGGCTCGATCCCATGATGTGGTGCCTGCATCCATAAACATGGACAGCATAGCTTGGCTCCACCCTGGTCCCTTGTCATAGGATTTGATTGACAGCAGAGTCAATGGCTCCCACTGCTGCCTCTCTGTCCAATGAGGAGAGAGAGAGAGTCGCTGTTCTTGGGGGGGTTTTTACCTCAAAGTGGAACTTTAGTCAGAAAACTAAGTTCTACTAGATCACTTTAGGCTGTCCCCTTTTGCAGGTA
This sequence comes from Staurois parvus, assembly GCF_062004578.1. Lineage (NCBI taxonomy): Eukaryota > Metazoa > Chordata > Amphibia > Anura > Ranidae > Staurois > Staurois parvus. The sequence goes on from NW_028317877.1 coordinate 7,856,522, forward strand.
TTGCTGTGTAAAAGATTACAAATAAGTGCCTATACTGTTTAAAATCCAGTAATACACTGTCTTACCCTGCTCTGCACATGCTCAGTTGCTCTCTGTTTTTAGGCACTGTGCCGAATTTGTAGAGGCTGATCTGTTGACAGCCTAAAGATTTAATTCAGGACTCTGGTTTTCAGCAAAATTGTAGTCTCCAGCAAGAAGAAACAGGAACAATGCTGGAGATAATTTACAGCACACCAAATTTTGGTATCATTATTAATGTGGAATGTTTGTTCCATGATAAAAAAAAAAAAACCCTTATTTTTTATCATGTTGTTATGGGTAAAGTTCCACTTTAATGCACAGAATGCATTAAGAAAAAATTCCTTAATCCTTTAAAACCACTTTAAATGGTTTGCTAACAATTGGAAGAGCCTTTAAAAAAACCAGAAGTGATTGTAAAAAAATGTGATATTGTTCTAAACAGTTAGCCTGTTCTTCCTTTCATTTCCAGTGATATTCAGTGCAAACAGTCCAAATTCAGTGGATCAGGCAGCTAGAGACAGTATGGAATCTGGAGGTAGAGGTCTGGTGCCAGGTGAAGGAGTTATGCTGAAGAAGGGAAGGAGTGAAAAGGAGAAGAAACAGAGGTGCTACAGTTCAGATTCTTATCCATTGGAGCACAGTAGCCCTATAGGAAGTTTAAGTGGATGCTTAAAGTGATTTTCAACTTTTGCAGTGTAATTTGAGAAAACCCTACTATATGTTTGCTATATGTCCCCATTCAATCAACATATCTAAAAAAAATGTTAGTAAAGAATCTTTCTTACCTTTTAGATGTTTCTGAGGAGAAGGCCTCATGTCAAATTGCAATAATTTTTGAATAATCTCACTTTGTCTGTGTCTCCATACAGACTGGGGACTCACTGACTTAACCCTTCTTTAGGACAGTGTTCAAATCTTATTTACAACTAATAATGATAAGCTGCCAGCACGGTGCAGATAGGGTTAATTATATTAAACATTACTCCACAGCCTCCCCTTAAACATTACAAACAAGGGAGGTAAGTAGCAATTTTTATTTCAGAAAGCATTTTATTGGGATTTACATTTTGAGGAGGTGGAAAGATTAACATCATAGTAGCACAGCAAATTAATGTTAGAATTAAAATGCAGTAAGTTGAGTACAAAAAAAAAGGATTTGTTTGGGAAAATGTTGGAGCAAATTAGGCTGTGCTTTAATAAGGTTTTTTTTGTCACCTTGGATCCTCTATGGCAGTGGTTCTCAACCTTTCTAATGCCGCGACCCCTTAATACAGTTCCTCATGTTGTGGTGACCCCCAACCATAAAATTATTTTCGTTGCTACTTCATAACTGTAATTTTGCAGTGGGAGGACTAGTGCCACATCATTGGTGTCAGTGGAAGGAGTAGTGCCCCATCACTGATGTCAGTGGGATGAATAGTGCCCCATCGTTGGTGTCAGTGGGAGGAATAGTGCCCCATCGTTGGTGTCAGTGGGAGGAATAGTGCCCCATCGTTGGTGTCAGTGGGAGGAATAGTGCCCCATCGTTGGTGTCAGTGGGAGGAATAATGCCCCATCGTTGGTGTCAGTGGGAGGAATAGTGCCCCATCGTTGGTGTCAGTGGGAGGAATAGTGTCCCATCGTTGGTGTCAGTGGGGGGAATAGTGCCCCATCGTTGGTGTCAGTGGGGGGAATAGTGCCCCATCGTTGGTGTCAGTGGGGGGAATAGTGCCCCATCATTGGTGTCAGTGGGGGGAATAGTGCCCCATCGTTGGTGTCAGTGGGGGGAATAGTGCCCCATCGTTGGTGTCAGTGGGGGGAATAGTGCCCCATCGTTGGTGTCAGTGGGGGGAATAGTGCCCCATCGTTGGTGTCAGTGGGGGGAATAGTGCCCCATCGTTGGTGTCAGTGGGGGGAATAGTGCCCCATCGTTGGTGTCAGTGGGGGGAATAGTGCCCCATCGTTGGTGTCATTGGGAGGAATAGTGCCCCATCGTTGGTGTCATTGGGGGGAATAGTGCCCCATCGTTGGTGTCAGTGGGGGGAATAGTGCCCCATCGTTGGTGTCAGTGGGAGGAATAGAGCCCCAACATTGGTGTCAGTGGGGGGAATAGTGCCCCAACATTGGTGTCAGTGGGGGGAATAGTGCCCCATCATTGGTGTCAGTGGGGGAATAGTGCCCCATCATTGGTGTCAGTGGGGGAATAGTGCCCCATCATTGGTGTCAGTGGGGGGAATAGTGCCCCATCATTGGTGTCAGTGGGAGGAATAGTGCCCCATCATTGGTGTCAGTGGGAGGAATAGTGCCCCATCATTGGTGTCAGTGGGAGGAATAGTGCCCCATCATTGGTGTCAGTGGGAGGAATAGTGCCCCATCATTGGTGTCAGTGGGAGGAATAGTGCCCCATCATTGGTGTCAGTGGGAGGAATAGTGCCCCATCATTGGTGTCAGGGGGAGGAATAGTGCCCCATCATTGGTGTCAGTGGGAGGAATAGTGCCCCATCATTGGTGTCAGTGGGGGGAATAGTGCCCCATCATTGGTGTCAGTGGGGGGAATAGTGCCCCATCATTGGTGTCAGTGGGGGGAATAGTGCCCCATCATTGGTGTCAGTGGGGGCAATAGTGCCCCATCATTGGTGTCAGTGGGGGGAATAGTGCCCCATCATTGGTGTCAGTGGGGGGAATAGTGCCCCATCATTGGTGTCAGTGGGAGGAATAGTGCCCCATCATTGGTGTCAGTGGGGGGAATAGTGCCCCATCATTGGTGTCAGTGGGGGGAATAGTGCCCCATCATTGGTGTCAGTGGGGGGAATAGTGCCCCATCATTGGTGTCAGTGGGGGGAATAGTGCCCCATCATTGGTGTCAGTGGGAGGAATAGTGCCCCATCATTGGTGTCAGTGGGAGGAATAGTGCCCCATCATTGGTGTCAGTGGGGGGAATAGTGCCCCATCATTGGTGTCAGTGGGGGGAATAGTGCCCCATCATTGGTGTCAGTGGGAGGAATAGTGCCCCATCATTGGTGTCAGTGGGGGGAATAGAGCCCCATCATTGGTGTCAGTGGGGGGAATAGTGCCCCATCATTGGTGTCAGTGGGGGGAATAGAGCCCCATCATTGGTGTCAGTGGGGGGAATAGTGCCCCAGCATTGGTGTCAGTGGGGGGGAATAGAGCCCCATCATTGGTGTCAGTGGGGGGAATACTGCCCCATCATTGGTGTCAGTGGGGGGAATAGTGCCCCATCATTGGTGTCAGTGGGGGGAATAGTGCCCCATCATTGGTGTCAGTGGGGGGAATAGTGCCCCATCATTGGTGTCAGTGGGAGGAATAGTGCCCCATCATTGGTGTCAGTGGGAGGAATAGTGCCCCATCATTGATGTCAGTGTGGTGGAGGGGGAAATAGTGCCCCATCTTTGGGGTCAGGGGGGGGAATAGTGCCCCATCGTTGGTGTCGGTGGGGGGAGGAATAGTGCCCCATTCTTGGTGTCAGTGGGGGGAGGAATAGTGCCCCATCGTTGGTGTCTGTGGGGGGGAGGAATAGTGCCCCATCGTTGGTGTCAGTGGGGGGGAGGAATAGTGCCCCATCGTTGGTGTCAGTGGGGGGGAGGAATAGTGCCCCATCGTTGGTGTCAGTGGGGGGGAGGAATAGTGCCCCATCATTGGTGTCAGTGCGGGGGGGGGGAGGAAATAGTGCCCCATCATTGGTGTCAGTGGGAGAAATAGTGCCCCATCATTGGTGTCAGTGGGAGAAATAGTGCCCCATTGTTGGTATTAGTCACACAAATGATGGGGCACTATTCCTCCCACTGACACCAATGATACTTACCTTGCTGACCCCTGCTCCAGCCTGGGCTCGCTCTCTCACTTACCTGTCAGCTGTCATCCTTCTCTGGCCGCTCTCCTCTTCACTTACTCCGGCAGTTCCCTCGATCTTCTTAGATCTACGCGCGCTGCCGCTCGGCTCCTCCTCTCCAAGCTCCACCTCCTCGCCGGTGATTGGCCGCCTGTGTGCCTCTCCTGAGCTACAGTTCCGGTGGCCAATCAGCGGCGAGGAGGCGGAGTTGTTGAGGGATCCCGGAGGTGTGGCCAGGTGACAGGGCAGCGTGTCATCCCGCCCACACATCGACTGAGTCAGAGGAGCGGTGTCTCGGTTCCTAAGACCATCGGAAATATGTGTTTTCCGATGGTCTTAGGCGACCCCTGGGAAATGGTCGTTCGACCCCCAAAGGGGTCGCGACCCCCAGGTTGAGAACCGCTGCTCTATGGCATTCTTTTTTTTTTCTCACAGCGTGCGGAAAGTACTGCCGATAACCAGCAGCTGTCACATAGCATATCGGCACTGATCATCAGGGCACTGATCATCAGTGCCCTGCAGTGCTGCCCACCAATTCCACCCACCAGTGCCTCTCACCAGTGCCCAGCAGTGCCACCCATTAGTGCCCCCCAGCAGTGCCACCCATCTGTGCTGCCCAGCAGTTGTGCCCAGCAGTGCCGCCCAGCTGTGCCATCAGTCAGTGCCGTTAGTCAGTGCCATCAGTCAATCAGTGCAGCATCATCAGTGCCTCCTCATCAATGCCCACCAGTACTGCCTCATCAGTGCAGCCTATCAGTGTCCATCGGTGCTGCCTATCAGTGCCAATTAGTGCTGCCTATCAGTGCAGCCTCATCAACACACATCAGTGAAGGAGAAAAATTACTTTTTAAAAATTTTTTTGTTTATAGTGCAAAAAAATAAAAAAAAACCAGTGGCGATTGAATACCACAAGAAATTCATATGAGTACAGTGTTGCATGACCTCGCAATTGTCATTCAAAGTGCGACAGTGCTGAAAGCTGAAAATTATCCTGGGCACGAAAGGGGGGTATAAGTGCCCAGTAGGCAAGTGGTTAAGCACAGCCTGTACATTTAATGAGCAAATATGGCCACACCTATTGAACATAAATCCACACTAATTAGATTATTAACACCAAGCCGAAAACTTTGGCATGTATTGTATATCTGTAAAAAGACTATAATTCCCCTCTATGCAATGGTTTTCTCAAAAATCTGACCTGAGAACAGTGTTTTCTCGCTTCTGCTCCCAGCCTGCTAAGTTTCATTATAGTCTGTCTGCCTAACCAGCAGTTCATGCTAAAGATTTTGATCAAAAACAACAGCTCAAGAATAAGCATAATATAATTTTCTGGCTGACCTGGTAGCAGGTGGCATCACACGGCTGCACATTCTACAAAGTCACTGTGAATTAAATACAGAATGTCCTTCTGTATAGAAAGGCAGTTTTCAGATAAGTAAACAGTTATAGGCAGCAATATATGAGATTTTTTTATGCCAAGCTATTTTAAGCATATGTCAAGGCAAAATAAAAAATACATATGCAGTGCATCTCTGCATTGCATACACATTTTTATATGTTTTATCCTCTTTGAGGTGCTGCAAGTGCAGAAAAATACCTGTTGATCAACCAGAAATGCCCTTAGCTCTTAAGTCCTGTTTTGGGCTGACAACACAGCATTTTTGTGGAAAGAGTGTTGTCAACTCTCTCAAATGTCTTTCATTAAACTACTCAGCAACTCCCTCTCTCAGATCTCTACAAGGCAAAGACTAATCATTCTCTAGTCCAAGGTATGAACCAGAAAGACTATTTAAAAGAGAAGTATGGCTTTGTTGCAGGGGCGGACTGACCATTTGGAAACTCGGGCACTGCCCGAGGGCCCGGGGTCAGTAGGGGGCCCCATAAGATGCCCCTGGTACCTTTTTCATAGGCTTTTTTGAGGTTGGGCAAGGACACAGGGGCCCTATAATCCCCTATTGCCCGGGAGCCCCATGAGTTGTCAGTCCGCCCCTGCTTTGTTGTACTTATCTAGGTGGATACATAATCGGCCTGATGCTGCATCTGTTCTACGCCAGGTGTAATTGTGAGAACTCGGCGATCACATGACCGCTGATGACCGCTGCTGTGAGTAGAGAACGGTGACTGCCTGTCTGCTCTTCCTCCCACCTGGGGAAAGCCCACTGTCAGCTGAAAATGGGTCACAGGAGTGCAGAACGAATTGCACTCCTGTGATTCACAGGAGAAGGACAGCCAA